>NC_069500.1:891883126-892243126 GCF_027579735.1 Bombina bombina
ATAGTCGCCCAGAAGCCGTTGAGGACCGGGTATGACCACCATATATGTATGGGCGTCCCTTCGCTCCCAAAGCCCCTCCAGCATAGGGGGCTAGTCTTAGGGTATAGGCAGTGCAATTTTTTTGGTGTGAGGTACCATCTGCACTGTAATTTCAGATGGATCTCTTGTACTGTCACTGAGATAGAGGAGCGTTTGGTCAGTCGGAATGCTCTAAGCCATTCCTCTTGTTCGTAGTCCCTACCCAATTCTTTGTGCCAGGTCAGTGTATATGTAGGGAGTGGATGGTCCGGAGGGGCTGTAAGTAGTTTATAAGTAAGGGAGATCAGCCGTTTTTGAGGGGTGCAGGAGACAGAAAGTCGTGCTTGTGGTGTGTAATATAGTGTATGAGTTGGTTGTATCTCAACCACGAGGAAAAGATGTGGCTATTTATCTCTGACATTTGTTGCTGTGATTTAAATTTCCCACTCTCTATCACGTTGTATAGGCAGCCCTCTCTTAGGGAATACGTTGTGTGCTGCCTTGTCCCCAGTACGTGGTATGGAAGATGTGGATTCTCAAAGATTGGAAGGAGGGGGGAAAACCTCGAGGAGATATCAACGCTAGTAGAGACAATCCTGTCCCACTCCGCAAAGATTTCCTTGAGGATAGGGTATTTGTGCAATTTTTTTGGGCGATGTGTCGCTGATGTCCAAGCCAGAGTGCCTACATTATTAAGACCCAGGATCTTGTTATCTATTTTAATCCAAGTTTTGTTGTCCTCATTCTTGGACCATTCCACTATATGCTGTAGTATGATAGCCCTATTGTATGCCTTCAAGTCTGGGAAGCCTAGCCCCCCTCTGTCTCTAGGGAGATACATGGTCTTTCGTGGTATACAGGGTTTTGTGCCCTTCCATACAAATTGTTCTAGGGCGCCCTGTAGCTGAGCCAAGTAATCTCCTGGCAGTGCTGTAATCACCGCTTGCATGACGTATAGGATCCGTGGCAAGATGTTCATCTTAACGAGTCCTATCTTGCCAAGCCAAGATAGTGGTTTGTTCCTCCATGACGAGAGGTCTCTAACTATCTCCTCTTTTAATTTTAGATAATTGACCTTGAACAGGTCTTGGTGTTTGTATGGGATATGTATACCCAGATAGCGTAGGCTTGTTGTAGATGTCGGAATTCCATAGTCTATCCGAAGCTTGTCTACTTGCTCTACAGGAGCGGAAATATTTAGAAGCTCAGACTTCCCCAAATTGAGGTGGAAATTCGAGACTGTGCCATATAGGTCTAGTTCTTTAAGGAGTTCTGGTACTGATGTGTCTATACTTGTGAGGGTATACAGAACATCATCGGCATAGAGTGCCTGCTTATGCTCGTCGTCGCCTATTCTAATGCCCTTAATCCCTTCATTTTGCCTGACTCTGTGAGCTAGGGCCTCAATGGATAGCGCAAAAAGGAGCGGCGACAAGGGGCATCCCTGTCTCGTCCCATTTGTTATATGGAATGAGTTTGACAGTGATCCATTCACCCTCACACGGGCGCTGGGGGACGAGTACAGGGCAAATATCATATTTAGGAAGGGTTCTCCGAAGTTCATTGATTCCATCACCCGCCGCAGAAAAGGCCAGCCGACACGGTCGAAGGCCTTCTCCGCGTCGGTGGAAAAGAGAGCCATGGGTACGCCCTCGGCTCTCGAATAGCTGATCAGTTGTAGTACCTTGGTGGTGTTATCACGGGCCTCCCTACCCAGTATAAATCCGGTCTGGTCCGGTGAGATTAAATTTGGAAGATAAATATTTAGTCGATTTGCTAGGATTTTGGCTAATATCTTTACATCAGTGTTTAATAGGGAAATGGGCCTGAAATTTGCTGGTGTGGTGGGTTCTTTGCCTGGCTTGGGGATGATTGTTATGTGTGCTTCTAACATAGCTTCTGACAGTTTAGGGTCGTCTCTCAGGTCGTTAAATAATTGTATTATGTGCTGGGCTAGCTCCGGAAGATATTTCTTATAGTACCTTGGAGTGAGGCCATCTGGGCCCGGGCATTTCCCTCCAGGAAGGTCTTTAATCGCTTTAGATACCTCATCTAGCGTTATTTGGTCATTCAGTGTGTTCGCCTCAGGTTCAGACAGTCGGGGTAAGTGTATGTCAGATAGATATTCCCTTATTCGATTGTCATTTTGATTGCGCAGTTTTTCTGCTGTATGTGTACTGTCTGTTGACTGTGTCAAGTTGTACAATTTACTGTAATACGAATGGAAGGTTTCTGCTATCAGTTTGGTGCCTTTTACTTTGGTACCGTCTTTGGAAGTCAGAGAATGTATTTACATTTTTAGTAGTGTTCTGCGAATAGATCTAGCAAGCAATTTGCCAGGTTTATTTCCCCCCTCATGATACCTTTGCTTATTCCTAAGTAAGCGTGCATGAAAAGCCGTCATTAAGTGATTATTTAGGTCTTGTTTAGCTTCCATGAGAAGGTTCTTCATGGTCAGGGACGACATGTCGCACCTGTGTGCAGTCTCTAACGTCCTAATCTTTTGAAGCAGGGTAGTGTGTTTGTCTCTATATTGTCTAATTAGCCTGGCTTTATGTTTAAGGAATTCGCCACAAATCACGCATTTGTGCGCTTCCCAGGTAATTAGTCGGGAGGTACCCGACGGGTCATTTAGAGAGAAATATTCCGTTAATGATTTACGTATGTCTTCAGCTATCAAGGGGGTTTCAAGTAGGGAGTCGTCCAGTCTCCATATATATGCTGTTGTAGGGATGTCAGGCCACTCTATGTTGCAGATAACCGGCGCGTGGTCTGACCAGGTGATAGAGCCTATGTCTACATTGGCCACCATGTCCAGTCCTGTCGAGTCTGTGAAGAAATAATCTATACGGGAGTATTTGTTGTGTGGGGTAGAGTAGTAAGTATAGTCAGGTTGTGATGGATGTATTGTCCTCCACACATCGTGGAGTTGTGCGTCAGTAAAGGAAGTCTTAATAGCTTTGATTGTCTTGTTAGGAACATTGGAAACTCCATTGGAGGTATCAAGTAGCGGGTCTATAGGGACATTTAGGTCTCCAGCCACAAACACAGGCCCTTTTGAATGGTCAAGTATTGCTTTGAGCGCCTTTTTAATAAATTGGTGTTGTGACACATTAGGGGCGTAGACACAAACGAGGGTAATTGGGTGTCCATAGAGTGTGCCTCTTACCAACAGTAGACGGCCATCTGTGTCCTTTTCGACCTGCTCTAGCTGAAAGGGTACTGCCCTATGTATCAGTATGCCCACCCTCCCTTCTTTTCTGTGCCTGATGAAAAGTATGCTGTGGTGTAGGTATTATTAGACCATCTTGGCTCCCTGTTTCTGCGAAAGTGCGTCTCCTGCACAAAGAGTATTTGAGTGTTTAGTCTCTGTATTTCTTTCAAGGCTATTGAATGCTTACCGGGGCTATTAAGCCCTTTCGCGTTTATAGACGTCATTGTGAAACTTGCTAGCCATGCTGAAAAAAAAAAAAAAAAACACAAAGAGGAGAGAAAAAAGAGGGGAGTTAGGTTAAATCAGATAGAGGAGTAATTGGATAGTCAGAGGAGAGGTATTAAGTTTAAGGGAGTTTTTGAAAAGCAAAGAGGGAAAAGCGACCTAGAGGAGGCGCTTTGTTCAGGTGCCCGACACCAGGGGCAGAGAGGATGCAATGAGGAAATAGCAAAAGAAATCAGACAATGAAATTGGTGTCTATCGGGGTTGTAACCCCAGGACAGATAACTTTCTGATTGCGCTCTATTGTTCTCAACGGAAAGAGATCTCCCCGTTAAGGTACAGTTGCATTCAACGGTAATACAAAACATATTAACATCACATGTGGGAATATATCAGGTAGTGCAGTTGGTGAAGTCTAGGCTGAATAAAGCACTTAGTGGGGGAACGGTAAAAGTGGAGGTTGACATGAGGATAGGGGGGGGGGAGGGAAAGGGAAAGTGAATAATGTTACCCTCTGCATTGGAAATAGCCATACTAGGTGTAATAAGTGGGTTCACATTGTATAGCAACTTAAGGTGCATAGTGTGTATTTGTGGTGCATTAAAGATAGGGAGATGTGCACAGTTTAGCATGGTTAGAACGTGCTAATCTAATATTTTTAGTTGGGAGAAATGTGCATAAAGTCGTAGGCCTAGATTTGGAGTTCGGCGGTAGCCGTCAAAACCAGCGTTAGAGGCTCCTAACGCTGGTTTTGGCCGCCCGCTGGTATTTGGAGTCAGTGATTAAAGGGTCTAACGCTCACTTTTCAGCCGCGACTTTTCCATACCGCAGATCCCCCTACGCCATTTGCGTAGCCTATCTTTTCAATGGGATCTTTCTAACGCTAGTATTTAGAGTCGTTTCTGAAGTGAGCGTTAGAGCTCTAACGACAAGATTCCAGCCGCCTGAAAATAGCAGGAGTTAAGAGCTTTCTGGCTAACGCCGGTTTATAAAGCTCTTAACTACTGTACCCTAAAGTACACTAACACCCATAAACTACCTATGTACCCCTAAACCGAGGTCCCCCCACACAGCCGCCACTCGATTAAATTTTTTAACCCCTAATCTGCCGACCGCCACCTACGTTATACTTATGTACCCCTAATCTGCTGCCCCTAACCCCGCCGACACCTGTATTACATTTATTAACCCCTAACTTGCCCCCCACAACGTCGCCGCCAGCTACTTAAAATAATTAACCCCTAATCTTCCGACCGCAAATCGCCGCCACCTACGTTATCCCTATGTACCCCTAATCTGCTGCCCTAACATCGCCGACCCCTATATTATATTTATTAACCCCTAATCTGCCCCCCTCAACGTCGCCGACACCTGCCTACACTTATTAACCCCTAATCTGCCGAGCGGACTTGAGCGCTACTATAATAAAGTTATTAACCCCTAATCCGCCTCACTAACCCTATCATAAATAGTATTAACCCCTAATCTGCCCTCCCTAACATCGCCGACACCTAACTTCAATTATTAACCCCTAATCTGCCGACCGGAGCTCACCGCTATTCTAATAAATGGATTAACCCCTAAAGCTAAGTCTAACCCTAACACTAACACCCCCCTAAGTTAAATATAATTTTTATCTAACGAAATAAATTAACTCTTATTAAATAAATTATTCCTATTTAAAGCTAAATACTTACCTGTAAAATAAATCATAATATAGCTACAATATAAATTATAATTATATTATAGCTATTTTAGGATTAATATTTATTTTACAGGCAACTTTGTATTTATTTTAACCAGGTACAATAGCTATTAAATAGTTAAGAACTATTTAATAGTTACCTAGTTAAAATAATAACAAATTTACCTGTAAAATAAATCCTAACCTAAGATATAATTAAACATAACACTACCCTATCAATAAAATAATTAAATAAACTACCTACAATTACCTACAATTAACCTAACACTACACTATCAATAAATTAATTAAACACAATTCCTACAAATAAATACAATTAAATAAACTAGCTAAAGTACAAAAAATAAAAAAGAACTAAGTTACAGAAAATAAAAAAATATTTACAAACATAAGAAAAATATTACAACAATTTTAAACTAATTACACCTACTCTAAGCCCCCTAATAAAATAACAAAGCCCCCCAAAATAAAAAAATTCCCTACCCTATTCTAAATTAAAAAAGTTACAAGCTCTTTTACCTTACCAGCCCTGAACCGGGCCCTTTGCGGGGCATGCCCCAAGGATTTCAGCTCTTTTGCCTGTAAAAAAAAACATACAATACCCCCCCCCCAACATTACAACCCACCACCCACATACCCCTAATCTAACCCAAACCCCCCTTAAATAAACCTAACATTAAGCCCCTGAAGATCTTCCTACCTTGTCTTCACCATCCAGGTATCACCGATCCGTCCTGGCTCCAAGATCTTCATCCAACCCAAGCAGGGGTTGGCGATCCATAATCCGGTCCAGAAGAGGCTCCAAAGTCTTCCTCCTATCCGGCTAGAAGAGGACATCCGGACCGGCAAACATCTTCTCCAAGCGGCATCTTCGATCTTCTTCCATCCGGAGCGAAGCGGCAGGATCCTGAAGACCTCCAGCGCGGAACATCCATCCGGACCGACGACTGAACGACGAATGACTGTTCCTTTAAGGGACGTCATCCAAGATGGCGTCCCTCAAATTCCGATTGGCTGATAGGATTCTATCAGCCAATCGGAATTAAGGTAGGAATTTTCTGATTGGCTGATGGAATCAGCCAATCAGAATCTAGTTCAATCCGATTGGCCGATCCAATCAGCCAATCAGATTGAGCTCGCATTCTATTGGCTGATCGGAACAGCCAATAGAATGCGAGCTCAATCTGATTGGCTGATTGGATCAGCCAATCGGATTGAACTTGATTCTGATTGGCTGATTCCATCAGCCAATCAGAAAATTCCTACCTTAATTCCGATTGGCTGATAGAATCCTATCAGCCAATCGGAATTCGAGGGACGCCATCTTGGATGACGTCCCTTAAAGGAACAGTCATTCGTCGTTCAGTCGTCGGTCCGGATGGATGTTCCGCGCTGGAGGTCTTCAGGATCCTGCCGCTTCGCTCCGGATGGAAGAAGATCGAAGATGCCGCTTGGAGAAGATGTTTGCCGGTCCGGATGTCCTCTTCTTGCCGGATAGGAGGAAGACTTTGGAGCCTCTTCTGGACCAGATTATGGATCGCCAACCCCCGCTTGGGTTGGATGAAGATCTTGGAGCCAGGACGGATCGGTGATACCTGGATGGTGAAGACAAGGTAGGAAGATCTTCAGGGGCTTAGTGTTAGGTTTATTTAAGGGGGGTTTGGGTTAGATTAGGGGTATGTGGGTTGTAATGTTGGGGGGGGGTATTGTATGTTTTTTTTTACAGGCAAAAGAGCTGAAATCCTTGGGGCATGCCCCGCAAAGGGCCCTGTTCAGGGCTGGTAAGGTAAAAGAGCTTGTAACTTTTTTAATTTAGAATAGGGTAGGGAATTTTTTATTTTGGGGGGCTTTGTTATTTTATTAGGGGGCTTAGAGTAGGTGTAATTAGTTTAAAATTGTTGTAATATTTTTCTTATGTTTGTAAATATTTTTTTATTTTCTGTAACTTAGTTCTTTTTTATTTTTTGTACTTTAGCTAGTTTATTTAATTGTATTTATTTGTAGGAATTGTGTTTAATTAATTTATTGATAGTGTAGTGTTAGGTTAATTGTAGGTAATTGTAGGTATCTTATTTAATTAATTTATTGATAGGGTAGTGTTAGGTTTAATTATATCTTAGGTTAGGATTTATTTTACAGGTAAATTTGTTATTATTTTAACTAGGTAACTATTAAATAGTTCTTAACTATTTAATAGCTATTGTACCTGGTTAAAATAATTACAAAGTTGCCTGTAAAATAAATATTAATCCTAAAATAGCTATAATATAATTATAATTTATATTGTAGCTATATTAGGATTTATTTTACAGGTAAGTATTTAGCTTTAAATAGGAATAAGTTATTTAATAAGAGTTAATTTATTTCGTTAGATAAATATTATATTTAACTTAGGGGGGTGTTAGTGTTAGGGTTAGACTTAGCTTTAGGGGTTAATCCATTTATTAGAATAGCGGTGAGCTCCGATCGGAAGATTAGGGGTTAATAATTGAAGTTAGGTGTCGGCGATGTTAGGGAGGGCAGATTTGGGGTTAATACTATTTATTATAGGGTTAGTGAGGCGGATTAGGGGTTAATAACTTTATTATAGTAGCGCTCAGGTCCGCTCGGCAGATTAGGGGTTAATAAGTGTAGGCAGGTGTCGGCGACATTGTGGGGGGCAGGTTAGGGGTTAATAAATATAATATAGGGGTCGGCGGTGTTAGGGGTAGCAGATTAGGGGTACATAGGGATAACGTAGGTGGCGGCGGTTTACGGAGCGGCAGATTAGGGGTTTAAAAAAATATGCAGGGGTCAGCGATAGCGGGGGCGGCAGATTAGGGGTTAATAAGTGTAAGGCTAGGGGTGTTTAGACTCGGGGTACATGGTAGAGTGTTAGGTGCAGACGTAGGAAGTGTTTCCCCATAGGAAACAATGGGGCTGCGTTAGGAGCTGAACGCTGCTTTTTTGCAGGTGTTAGGTTTTTTTTCAGCTCAAACAGCCCCATTGTTTCCTATGGGGGAATCGTGCACGAGCACGTTTTTGAGGCCGGCCGCGTCCGTAAGCAACTCTGGTATCGAGAGTTGCATTTGCGGTAAAAATGCTCTACGCTCCTTTTTTGGAGCCTAACGCAGCATTTGTTTGAACTCTCGATACCAGAGTTAATTTTATGGTGCGGCCAGAAAAAAGCCTGCGGAGCGTTAACAGCCCTTTTACCGCCGAACTCCAAATCTAGGCCTTAGTTTTTTCCCATTTCTTATGGGATATGTAAACTGGGAGAGCTGTAGGTGGGTATGATATATTATGATAAAGATATGCTCGGGATCTCTCGAGAGGTAAGCTTGACAGTTAAATTGAAAAAGATTGCGAGGGGTGGGTGGTAAAGAAGGATGTACCGAGAAAGGGGGAATGGGAGGGGAGGGGAAGGTTAAGGTGTATTATTGCTACACTTTGTAGATAAAATGTCCCACTGTAAATCAACATTAGAGTAAATTAACAAGATAACAAACTAAAGCTGCTCATGTGAGTGCCTAGATAACAGGCCTGGTATGATAAACATAAATGGGTATACATGCAACATAACAACAAACAATAATATTTAAACTAAGTGGATGAGTATTACATTCACCCACGCGCTACCCCATGTTAGGTAGCATGATTGTTAAGAGAAAGGATACAGTTATAAAGTTGAGCATGCTGCCCAGGCCCTGAATAGTCACTATTCAGTCACTATGTTTCTCAGCAGCAGCATTTAGTGTAAATAAGGTTGAGTGTCTTCCTCAGTCCGGCTGAGTGGGGGTTTCCTTCCTTTGCTGTACTCTGGGTTCCAGGTTGCCCCCCTTTATGGAGAGAGCTGAGTAGAAGGCTGATGTATCTCCTCCAGGTCTGTAGACTGCAGTGCTGTTATTGTGCGTAGCTATTAATGAGACCGGAAAACCCCATCGGTACTGCACTTTATGGTCTCTGAGTGTTTGGGTTATGTGGCCCAGCTCTCTTCGTTTCTGTAACGTTATTGGTGAGATATCTGAAAACAGCTGGATCTCCTCACCTGCATGCATAATAACCTGTTTAGCTCTGGCATGTTTAAGGATGTTTTCTTTGTCCTTAAAGTTAAGGAATCTTATTATTATGTCTCTAGGTGGGGCTTTAGGTGGGGGCCGTGGTCTCAAAGCCCTATGCGCCCTTTCCATGACTATTTCAGGGGAATCTGGTGTGTCTTTGATAGTTCTGAAGAGACTCTGTAGGTAGCCCTCTATAGCAGGAGGGTGTATAGTTTCAGTTATGCCTCTAACTCTTATGTTATTTCTACGACAGCGATTTTCCAGTTCCTCCATTTTCTCTGAGAGGAGCTGTATTGTAGTTTGTTGTTGAAGTATGTCTCTGCTATTGTTTTGGGTTGCACTTAGTGTTGCTGCGTGCTCCTGTTCTACTTTGGTGACTCTGTGATCCAGTGCAGTCATGTCCTTTTTTAAGTCTCCAAAGAGACAGCGCATCTCCATCAGGACACCCTGTATGTCCTCCTTGGATGACAAATGTTGAAGATCTCCCCTAGTTAGGGGCTGTGTGTGGTCTTTTGCTTGTGCTGCTTGTGCTGCTTGTGCAACAGTAGGTAGGGACTGCTGATCTGCTTCCATGTTATTTATTTGTGGGGCAGATGTATTGTCTAGCGGCTTAAGGTAACGGCTCAACGGCCTTGCAGTGGTGTTTTTCTTCGCTTTATGCAGTTTTTTATTAGGCATTCCCTTTAAAAAGAGCGTATGCCTGAGTGACAGATTATGTTGTGCTTGTAATAACCCCTCTTTTATATGCAGGTGTTAGAGGTTATTTATATGTTGCAGGTTCTTATTCACACACAGTGTCCCCCCGTGTTAAAGTGAGTTTAGGGCTATGCTGCTAAATAAAGTTATAGGCCTTTCCCAGAGTTTTATGGTGCTAGGAGGCGCAATGACAAATATACAGGTCCCCAGCCGTGTTGTACTCTTCAGTGTGTTTTATTGCCCGTGTGTGCGAGAAAATGTCAGTGGACTTGTTGCTGCCTTACAGCTAAGTGTATGCTCTTACTTTTAGGTCCGGTCGGGTGGCTCCGTAGCCACGTGGGTGGTCCCTCCTCAGCGGGGCAGCTGCTTTGTTTCCGGTGCGAGCGGCTCACCTCCGGTAAGTTAGTAGAGTATGGGTCACTGGGTAGGCAAAGATTGCCGACCGATTTAAATGACTAGTTGGTGCAGCGATCAATCTCGGGATCCACTGCCACTTTTATGTGTTGCGGCCCTCCGGTCTCCCCTTACTGCGTTTGCCGCGCTGCCTGTTAGATTTTCTGCCTCTGATCCTGCTTGCTGCAGATTTTCGCTGAGCTGTGTAGTTGCAGGACACTCACTTAGGATTGTAGTTGACTCTTTAGCTCAAATAAGATCGTTGTATGCCTAAAATTATACCATTATCTGTCCTTGGGATTGGGAGCTCAGTTAGTGCCCAGCCATCCGCCTGCGTGGCCAAACTCCGCCCCCAGAACCTGCAATATTCTATAGAGGAACACTCAGATTCAGTGACTGGAAAACCTCTTTTCAAACCTTGATAGACAGAAAAAACATACCAGTAAGGGAAAAGATTTAGTACCTGCAGTCCTGCACAAGTATGATGGAAGAGTCTGCTTATCATGCAGTATGAAATATTCTAGAAGAAAGGAATAGAAACCCATTTGTCATTAGTAAGGCGTTTAGAGATAAACTTAATTCCTGGCCAAGAATAGGCTCTAAGAACAGTGTTGAACTAAGAGAAACTGGAGACTTCCTTTAAGGCTGTGCAGGCCTTGATATTCAAAACATTGACAGACTGACGAGAACCTGCCGCCCCCGACATCGCCGACACCTACATTATATTATTAACCCCAATCTGCTGCTCCGGACACCGCCGCCACCTACATTATAGTTATGAACCCCTAATCTGCTGCCCCCAACATTGCCGACACCTACATTATATTTATTAACCCCTAATCTGCCGCCCCCAATGTCGGCGTCACCTACCTACTTTTATTAACCCCTAATCTGCCTCCCCCAACGTCGCTATATTAAAGTTATTAACCCCTAAACCTAAATCTAACCCTAAACCTAAATCTAACCCTAAACCTAACACCCCATAACTTAAATATAATTTAAATAAATCTAAATAAATATTCCAATCATTATATAAATTATTCCTATTTAAAACTAAATACTTACCTGTAAAATAAACCCTAAAATAGCTACAATATAACTAATAGTTACATTGTAGCCAGCTTAGGATTTATTTTTATTTTACAGGCAAGATTGTATTTATTTTAACTAGGTAGAATAGTTATTAAATAGCTATTAACTATTTAATAACTACCTAGCTAAAATAAATACAAACCTGTAAAATAAAACCTAACCTAAGTTACACTAACACCTAACACTACACTACAATTAAATAAATTCCCTACATTCAATACAATTAAATAAATTAAATTAAATTAGCTAAAGTACAAAAACAAACAAACACTAAATTACAGAAAATAATAAACAAATTACAGAAATTTAAACTAATTACACCTAATCTAATAGCCCTATTAAAATAACCCCCCCCAAATAAAAAAAACCCTAGCCTAAACTAGACTATCAATAGCCCTTAAAAGGGCCTTTTGCGGGGCATTGCCCCAAAGTAATCAGCTCTTTTTCCCGTAAAAAAAATACAAACAACCCCCCCAACAGTAAAACCCACCACCCACACAACTAACCCCCCAAATAAAATACTAGCTAAAAAAACCTAAGCTCCCCATTGCCCTGAAAAGGGCATTTGGATGGACATTGCCCTTAAAAGGGCAGTTAGCTCTTTTGCCACCCAAACCCTATTCTAAAAAATATAACCCACCCAATACACCCTTAAAAAACCCTAACACTAACCCCCTGAAGATCGACTTACCGGGAGACGTCTTCATTCAAGCTGGGCGAAGTGGTCCTCCAGACGGGCAGAAGTCTTCATCCAAGCCGGGCAGAAGTGGTCCTCCAGACGGGCAGAAGTCTTCATCCACACGACATCTTCTATCTTCATCCATCCTGCGTGGAGCGGGTCCATCTTCAAGACATCCGACGTGGAGCATCCTCTTCATCCGACAACTAAAACAGAATGAAGGTACCTTTAAGTGACGTCATCCAAGATGGCGTCCCTTAGATTCCAATTGGCTGATAGAATTCTATCAGCCTATCGGAATTAAGGTAGAAAAAATCCTAGTGGATTGGATTGTTCCAATCAGCCAATAGAATGCAAGCTCAATCCTATTGGCTGATTGGATCAGCAAATAGGATTGAACTTCAATCCTATTGGCTGATTGCATCAGGGAATAGGATTTTTTCTACCTTAATTCCGATTGGCTGATAGAATTCTATCAGTCAATTGGAACGTAATGGACGCCATCTTGGATGACGTCACTTAAAGGTACCTTCATTCTGTTTTAGTCGTCGAATGAAGAGGATGCTCCGTGTCGGATGTCTTGAAGATGGACCCGCTCCGCGCCGGATGGATGAAGATAGAAGTTGCCGTCTGGATGAAGATGTCTCCCGGTAAGTCGATCTTCAAGGGGTTAGTGTTAGGTTTTTTTAAGGGTGTATTAGGTGGGTTTTATTTTATAGATTAGGGTTTGGGAGGCAAAAGAGCTAACTGCCCTTTTAAGGGCAATGCCCATCCAAATGCCCTTTTCAGGGCAATGGGGAGCTTAGGTTTTTTAAGATAGTATTTTATTTGGGGGGTTGGTTGTGTGGGTGGTGGGTTTTACTGTTGGGGGGATTGTTTGTATTTTTTTAACAGGTAAAAGAGCTGATTACTTTGGGGCAATGCCCAGCAAAAGGCCCTTTTAAGGGCTATTGGTAGTTTAGTTTAGGCTAGGGTTTTTTTTTAATTGGGGGGGGGGCTTTTTTATTTTAATAGGGCTATTAGATTAGGTGTAGTTAGTTTAAATTTCTGTAATTTGTTTATTATTTTCTGTAATTTAGTGTTTGTTTTTTTGTACTTTAGCTAATTTAATTTAATTTATTTAATTGTATTTAATGTAGGGAATTTATTTAATTATAGTGTAGTGTTAGGTGTTAGTGTAACTTAGGTTAGGTTTTATTTTACAGGTAAATTTGTATTTATTTTAGCTAGGTAGTTATTAAATAGTTAATAACTATTTAGTAACTATTCTACCTAGTTAAAATAAATACAAACTTGCCTGTAAAATAAAAATAAATCCTAAGCTGGCTACAATGTAACTATTAGTTATATTGTAGCTATCTTAGGGTTTATTTTACAGGTAAGTATTTAGTTTTAAATAGGAATAATTTATTTAATGATAGGAATATTTATTTAGATTTATTTAAATTATATTTAAGTTAGGTGTTAGGTTTAGGGTTAGACTTAGGTTTAGGGGTTAATAACTTTAATATAGTGGCGGCGACGTTGGGGGCAGCAGATTAGGGGTTAAAAAGTGTAGGTAGGTTGCGGCGACATTGGGGGCGGCAGATTAAGGGTTAATAAATATAATGTAGGTGTCGGCGATGTTGGGGTCAGCAGATTAGGGGTTCATAAATATAATGTAGGTGGTGGCGGTGTCCGGAGTGGCAGATTAGGGGTTAAAATTTTTATTTTAGTATTTGCAATGCGGGAGGGCCTCGGTTTAGGGGTTAATAGGTAGTTTATGGGTGTTAGTGTACTTTTTAGCACTTTAGTTATGAGTTTTATGTTACAGCGATGTACCATAAAACTCTTAACTACTGACTTTTAAATGCGTTAGGGATCTTGACAGGGTAGGGTGTACTGCTCACTTTTTGGCCTCCCAGGACAGACTCGTAATATCAGCGCTATGGAAGTCCCATAGAAAAAAGACTTTATGAAGTTTACATAAATTGTTTTGCGGTAAGGCCAAAGAAGTGTGCGGTAAACCTAAACCTTCAAGACTCGTAATACCAGCGGGCGTTAAAAAAGCACCGTTAGGACCTCTTACTGCTGCTTTTTTTACCCTAACGCACAACTCGTAATCTAGCCGATGGTTATTTTACCTGCTCTCACCCAAAGTAATCTTAAAAACCTGTCCTGTTAGGGAGGCGCATGGACAGGTGTGAAAACCAGTGCTTTAAGGCAATACCCTGCCATCAGGGCAATATTTAGTTTAGGCTTTTTAAGATAGGCTTTTTATTTGGGGGTGGGGGTTACTTTTTTTGCCAAGTAAAAGAGCTAAATCACTTTAGGGCAATGTCCTACAAAAATGTAGTTTTTGGGGAAATTGTTAGAGTAGGTGTTTTAGTGTTAGTATAGGGTTTTTTATTTTGCGGTGTGATTTTTTGGATTTTTAAGGGATGTTACTTTTAGCATAGGCCTTACAGTATGAGGTCTTTTATTTCTGGTAGGTTTTTTTTTGTTAATGTGTTTGTTTTTTTCTATAATGTTAGTGATTTTTTTATTTTATGTAACTTAGAGGGTGTTAGAGTAGGGGTCTAGGGGAGGTTGGCCGTTAGGTACTTAGGTAGTGTAGGGGTAGTTTGCGTTGGAGGTGTTGTGTTGGTTTAGAGATTAAGTAGTGTAGGGGGATAATGCGGTGAGCTATTGTCGGCTTATGGGTTAATAGTTTAGGGGATTTCATGTGTGGGGGTTGTGATGTTTTAGGGGTTAATAGGTTAGAAAGTTTATTGTAGTGGGCTATTGGTGGTTTAGGGGTTCAGTAGTGTAGGGTTAGTTTGTGGTTGTGGGTTATGTTTGTTTAGGGGTACATAGGCATATTTATTAGGCTTGGTGCTTTATATTTAAAAAGGATCCTTTACTTTACATTGCCAATGTCGGTGCCCCTGCTGCTTGGAATATTTCACCAGCATTGCCACCAATTGTGATGTACAGAAAAACTCCTGTCGGCGATGCTGCCTTTAAACAGTAATGCCGGCACTTTTTGATATTTTGCCAGATTTTTCGACATTGCAACGGATCCCTTTTGAATATATCACCACATCTCAGCACTTTTAATCAACAGGTCCCAAGAATTTTGAAATCCTCAATGACTGTAATGAATACAAGAAACTCCTTGCAAAGCTTCCTTTTTGGCTAACCTCAAGATGGAATCGCAAAGTCATGGAAATTGAAAAACAAAAGTAAAACATTTCCTACTTTCAGCAAGTTTCTGAAATTTCTTACAAGAGAAGCCAAGGTCACTTGCAATTCAGTGACATCTCTTCAAGCTCTGAAAACCAAGTAAAAGTGAGAAAGGAAAAATTATAAAGAATCAAAGCACTAGAGTGAAGGTTTTGGCCATTAACTAGGGTAAAAGGGCTAATGCTAAAAAGTGTTCCATCTGTAATAGGTTAGGACATAGTATCCAACTTGTCTACACTAATGAAGCAAGGAAGTTTGCACAGTAAGAAAACTAAAAGGAAAGTAAGACTGAGGTTACTCAAATTAAAGAGACAGCAAGTTAGGCAACATCCAACAGAGTTCTACAGGATGTTAAAAATACCTTTACCTTTACAATCATACCGGTATAGGTCTCAGCCACAATCAAGCCCATTCACGAAGTTCTTGTATACACTCTTTGTGACACCTACAGTGATAAATCATCCATGAAAAGATAGCTCAAGTCCTTGACACAAGGAAGGAGTCTGTATAACTAAAGTTCTCAACTATGGTGTCTAAGAACACAGTTGTACCCTGTCAGAGATTAGCTGGTCTACCCGTGAGTGGATTTTATTCAAATTCAAAAATCCCTCTGCCATTTACTTTCTCAAGAGAGTTTATCCCAGTGATTAGAACTCACATTCCCATACCCAAGACTGCAAAGGCATGGCCTCATCCTAAGCTCCTCAACATGTTTATGACATTGGGCTCCTAATTAGATACAATTGTTCTCAAGCCCTCCTTCCTAGAGAGGCTGTGTCTAGTAAAGAAAACCAGCCTTCTGCTCAAAGGACAGATCTGAGCTGGAGCATAGTTGGCTATGGCAATCCCTGTGTTGACTGTGGTGATGCCATTGGAGTAGGTCATCACATAGAGAAACAAGTAATGCCAAGTCTGCAATACTCTCTCAAACTTACAAGTGCACTTTAGTATGTCTGTAGAACTCAGATCAAGGAATTAGTTACTCTACCAGATATCACCAAGTTGCTTGATTCTGCCTTCAGTGAGAGAGCTGTAGAGCATAGTCACATTTCTCACTAAGATTTTTGTTTTCTTGAAAAAAATGAAAGAGGGCATTAAACATACTATGGAACCTATACAATGGAGATATGTGACTTCTGAATATAACCCTGCTAATTACACCTTAAAAGGCCTCAGAGCAGAAGAGCTCATAGCTTCCAACTGGATTACAGACCCAAACTTTTTTTGGGATAAAGAATTTCCAGTCAATGAACCAAAGTTTTGAAAGGCCCAGATTCATAGCACTCTGGCAATGAAAGAAAGATCATTACTTGATCTTATTCTCATGTTATCTGTTTTGCACAGCCAATACAGTCAATTCAGTTACTGTATATTAATATACTTTTTACCTCTGTGATTACCTTGTATCTAAGCATCTTCTGACAGCCCCCTGATCACATGACTATTTATTTATTATCTATTGACTTGCATTTAGTACTGTGTTGTGCTAAATCTTAAATAACTCCTTGGACGTGAAAACATTGTTATCTATATGGCCCACATGAACTAGCAGTCTCCTGTTGTGAAAAGCAAATACAAAATTATGTGATTAAGAGGCTGTCTATAGAGCCTTTAAAACATGCAGAAATTTATAGGTTTAAGTGTTATAAAGTACTGTACAGGGAGTGCAGAATTATTAGGCAAGTTGTATTTTTGAGGATTAATTTTATTATTGAACAACAACCATGTTCTCAATGAACCCAAAAAACTCATTAATATCATAGCTGAATAGTTTTGGAAGTAGTTTTTAGTTTGTTTTTAGTTATAGCTATTTTAGGGGGATATCTGTGTGTGCAGGTGACTATTACTGTGCATAATTATTAGGCAACTTAACAAAAAACAAATATATACCCATTTCAATTATTTATTTTTACCAGTGAAACCAATATAACATCTCAACATTCACAAATATACATTTCTGACATTCAAAAACAAAACAAAACAAATCAGTGACCAATACAGTATAGCCACCTTTCTTTGCAAGGACACTCAAAAGCCTGCCATCCATGGATTCTGTCAGTGTTTTGATCTGTTCACTATCAACATTGCGTGCAGCAGCAACCACAGCCTCCCAGACACTGTTCAGAGAGGTGTACTGTTTTCCCTCCTTGTAAATCTCACATTTGATGATGGACCACAGGTTCTCAATGGGGTTCAGATCAGGTGAACAAGGAGGCCATGTCATTAGATTTTCTTCTTTTATACCCTTTCTTGCCAGCTACGCTGTGGAGTACTTGGACGCGTGTGATGGAGCATTGCCCTGCATGAAAATCATGTTTTTCTTGAAGGATGCAGACTTCTTCCTGTACCACTGCTTGAAGAAGGTGTCTTCCAGAAACTGGCAGTAGGACTGGGAGTTGAGCTTGACTCCATCCTCAACCCGAAAAGGCCCCACAAGCTCATCTTTGATGATACCAGCCCAAACCAGTACTCCACCTCCACCTTGCTGGCGTCTGAGTTGGACTGGAGCTCTCTGCCCTTTACCAATCCAGCCACGGGCCCATCCATCTGGCCCATCAAGACTCACTCTCATTTCATCAGTCCATAAAACCTTAGAAAAATCAGTCTTGAGATATTTCTTGGCCCAGTCTTGACGTTTCAGCTTGTGTGTCTTGTTTAGTGGTGGTCGTCTTTCAGCCTTTCTTACCTTGACCATGTCTCTGAGTATTGCACACCTTGTGCTTTTGGGCACTCCAGTGATGTTGCAGCTCTGAAATATGGCCAAACTGGTGGCAAGTGGCATCTTGGCAGCTGCACGCTTGACTTTTCTCAGTTCATGGGCAGTTATTTTGCTTCTTGGTTTTTCCACACGCTTCTTGCGACCCTGTTGACTATTTTGAATGAAACGCTTGATTGTTCGATGATCACGCTTCAGAAGCTTTGCAATTTTAAGAGTGCTGCATCCCTCTGCAAGATATCTCACTATTTTTTACTTTTCTGAGCCTGTCAAGTCCTTCTTTTGACCCATTTTGCCAAAGGAAAGGACGTTGCCTAATAATTATGCACACCTGATATAGGGTGTTGATGTCATTAGACCACACCCCTTCTCATTACAGAGATGCACATCACCTAATATGCTTAATTGGTAGTAGGCTTTCGAGCCTATACAGCTTGGAGTAAGACAACATGCATAAAGAGGATGATGTGGTCAAAATACTCATTTGCCTAATAATTCTGCACTCCCTGTATATTAATCTAGCAATGTTGGTTGTGCAAAGCTGGGGAATGAGTAGTAAAGGCATTATCTATCTTTTTAAACAATTTTAGTGTAGAATGTCCCTTTAAGCAGCGGGCCAAGGAAGCCAATGATCTGAAGTCAAGAAGTAACAAAGCCACAAGCTTAGGAGAAAGAAAGGAGGCAGAGTTTACCATTAACAGAATAGTTTAAGAAGTAGCCTTCTGTGGTGAGATACAGAGTTTCAAGCATCAAAAGGAGATGAAGAATGAGAATAAGGCAAACACGCTTTATAGGCTGAATACTTTTTTAGGAGAGCATGGCATTCTCAGGATTGGAGGTTGCTTAGTGCATATCGCATTACACCAATATGTGAAGTGTCCTGTAATATTCCCAAGAAATAGTCCCATATCAACATTACTCATCAAGCACTATCATGAATGATTGAAACATCAAGGACAAGGATTAAATATACAGTACTGTGCAAAAGTCTTAGGCCACCATTAGATTTGTTGTTTTAACAAAGTTTTAATGACCATCTATATTTGTTTTTCGGTCTCTTTATTAAGATACAAACAGAAAATAGAGGAAATATGTATACAAAATATAAAAAAACAACAACAACACAATTTTCAGAACAGAATGGCTTCTTCAGGCAAAGGTTAGTATTTAGTATGACCTTCCTTGGCACTAAGCACATCTTGAACTATTTTGAGGAGACTGACCTGAAGTTTTCTGAAGTAATCTATATTATGCCAGGCTTCTTTCAGCACTTCCCAGAGTTTTTCTTTAGATTTAGATTGCCTTTTATTTATTTCTCTGTCCAGGTGATTCCATGCTGCATCTATAATTTTCAGGTCTGGACTCTGTGGATGCCAGTCCATGACTGTCAGTGTATTATCAGCTGTTTTTCTCTCTAAATATGATTTCACTGCATTAGCAGTGTTCTTGGGATTGTTATCATGCTGAAAAATAAAACCATTGCCAATCAGGTGCTTTCCAGATGAAATGGCATGATGAATTAAAGGGACACTGAACGCAAAATTTTTTCTATCGTTATTCAGATAGAGCATGCATTTTTAAGCAACTTTTTAATTTACTCCTATTATCAAATTATTTTCATTCTCTTGGTATCTTTATTTGAAATGCAAGAATGTAAGTTTAGATGCCGGCCCATTTTTGATGAACACACTGTGTTGTTCTTGCTGATTGGTGGGTAAATTCACCTACCAATAAACAAGTGCTTTCCGTGGTTCTGAACCCAAAAAAATAGCTTAGATGCCTTCTTTTTCAAATAAAGAAAGCAAGAGAACAAAGAAAAATTGATAATAGGAGTAAATTAGAAAGTTGTTTAAATTTGCATGCTCTATCTGAATCACGAAAGAAAAAATTTGGGTTCAGTGTCCCTTTAAAGCCTGCCTCTACTTTTCCACATCCATGATCTCATCAATTCGGACAATCACACCAAATGCAGCCCAAAACCAGGGCAGACCCTCCACCATGTTTTACTGAAGGCCGCAAGCATTCATTCTTCCATCTCTCTCCAACTCTTCTTCTAATATATTTCAAACTTGGATTCTTCACTTAATTATACTCTTTTCCACTGAGCTTCCTTCCAATCTTTGTGGGCTTTAGTATATTTTGGTCTTTTAACCCTGTTCCCCTTCCCGAAAAAGTGGTTTCTTGGCTGCTACTCTTCCACAAAGATCATTACATGATCAGTGCACCCTTACTATAGGAAGGGGGACCACAGCATGCATCAAATTGTTAGACGTAGGTGCTATGTCAACACAGTACACTGGGCAAAGTACTGTGTGACCCCAAGGAGTTTAAAAGTTTTAAAACACCTCCAAAAAAGCAGCGTTCAGCTCCTAACGCAGCCCCATTGTTTCCTATGGGGAAACACTTTCTAAGTCTGCACCTAACACCCTAACATGAACCCCGAGTCTAAACATCCCTAACCTTACAATTATTAACCCCTAATCTGCCGCCCCCACTATCGCTGACACCTGCATTATATTATTAACCCCTAATCTGCCCCCCCCAACGTCGCCGCTACCTTACCCACACTTATTAACCCCAAATCTGCCGACCGGACCTCGCCGCTACTCTAATAAAGTTATTAACCCTTAAACCGCCGCACTCCCGCCTCGCAAACCCTATAATAGGGATATTGTAGGTGGTGGCGGTGTGCGGTCGGCAGATTAGGGGTTAAAAATATTTATTATAGTGGCGGCGATGTGGGGGGACCTCGGGTTAAGGGGTACATAGGTAGTTTATGGGTGTTAGTGTACTTTAGAGCACAGTAGTTAAGAGCTTTATAAACCGGCGTTAGCCCAGAAAGCTCTTAACTATTGACTTTTTTCTGTGGCTGGAGTCTTGTCGGTAGAGGGTCTACCACTCACTTCAGCCAAGACTCTAAATACCAGCGTTAGGAAGATCCCATTGAAAAGATAGGATACGCAATTGACGTAAGGGGATCTGCGGTATGGAAAAGTCGCGACTTGAAAGTGAGCTTTAGACCCTTTCCTGGCCGACTCTAAATACCAGCGGCCGGCCAAAACCAGCATTATGACCTCCTAACGCTGCTTTTGACGGCTAACGCAGAACTCTAAATCTAGCCGATAATGAGTTAAGTGTTTTATCCAACATGCAGGCGTTAGTGTGCCCTAGACTGTCACTTCAACAATAGAAAATAACTATGAGAGTTAAAATAGAAGCGCTATTAATTATAATGATGTGTTTAGCCCCACACAAAAAATAAACACATAGATAAAATTCCGCTCAGTTGGAAATGGCTGGTAATGACTATGTGGAACTGTTGCTCTGGATTGGCTTACTGCTCACACACCATTTATATATATATATATATATATAAAAAAATAATGAAAAAGAAAGCGCACAAAGGCACCTACATAGTGCAAATCAATTTAATTTAAACAATAATACAAGTGTGTATTAAAACAGCTCCCCCGTAGGGTATCTACTCACAGGAGTCAACCTCAAACTTGTGAGGTATGTTTTAGCATGTAGTTTGAAAGTTTCGCTCAGAACCGCTTGCTATGAAAGTGCTTAGTCAAAAAAGTCAGGACAAGTCCAACCTGAATGCCGAGTATCACTGTCTGCAACTCGAGATCTGGACAAGTAATTCTCCCGGCCTCTTGTTCCACTCACTTCCCTTTTGGTAGGAGTTTTCTCTGGAGCACAATCTTTCTTTGGCAAAATGGTCCGTGCAGATACAAACACAGCTGATCGCTGTTCCACAAAGACAGACGCAAGGTGGGCGTGGCCTTACGCGTTTCACGGTTGTGTCACCGCTTCGTCAGAGGAATATCCACGCCCACTGGAAACTTCCCTTAAATACGTTCTTAGTCAATGTAGACCGCCCACCTTAGCGTCTCATTTAAACTCCGGTCATGCAAATTTATAATCCTGTTATGTTATGCGATGGTTATATCTGCGCTCACATTTAGGAAAATGTAAACCACCACAATTATAATATTACATACTATATATTCTTTCAGAAAACCAAACGTACAATAATAATACAAAATTCATTAATATTATTGAATAATTTTAAAAAAAGATGAAAAGAAAATTTCCTTTCTACTTTACAAAAAATGTATTTAAACCTTAGTTGTAATTACATTTCTAATTTGTATTCCCATAAATTCGTAAATACAAATATATTAATTTAATTCATCCAATTTATACATTAAAAAATTTTTTTATATATAAAATTTAAAAATTATATTTAAAAATAAACTAATAAGATTTAATTCATGATACATTTTGTATCTAGGGGTTGCGTAAGTAATTTTAAATTAGTGGGAATTCTTGAATTCATAAAAAAGCGTAGGTAAAGAGACTTAGAGGTTATGAATATTTTAAAATCATAAGAAAGCCTGTATGTCTACCTCTCTATTGAGACCATATGGTTCTAAAGTTTTAAGAGTGTGTATCCAATAGGTCTCACGTTTCCGTAATTGTAACAGTCTGTTGCCCCTTCTTTTATCCAGAACCACCTGTTCTATACAGTATATATAAATATATATATATATTATATATGATTCTAGATTAGACTCTCGTGTTGCACTGCTATAACCAAGCATGTTAACACAAACCCAATATCCGAGCTAATTAATTTTTTAACACAAATATAATTGTATAAATGGGGCAAAAGTGTACTGTAATTTGAATGAAAATATGATTTACTATCATAATTTGGTGGCACACCTCTGGCAGGACCCCATTTGAGAAGCACTGAAAAAGACCATGCGGATTTTCCATTAGAATTTTCATTTAATATAATGTACTGTTAAAGGAATGAAAATAAGATAAAATGCTTTCTACACTAAACAGAACAGCCTGATGAAATGACCAGTTAACGGTCGAGAAACGCGTAGCAATATTCTTATGGATTAAAGATTGTTTTATTTTACGGAAGTTGTCTTGCTTTTTATGCCGACTTTGGAAGGGCTAACGGTTTTCATACAGATTGCAGTCTTGCAAAAAAACTCTCCACCAGAAGGTGATTTACCCCGTTCAGAGTCACACAGAGGCTCACCTGTCTGATCCAGACGCAGCAGACCACAGATCCATCAGTGTGCTAACCACTGAGAGTGTTAGTCTGCCTGATAGCACCGGTCACAGTATGGTGCATATTCCTCCGGTAAGCCTTTCTGATTCTATCTCTTTTGCTGATGACCAGACTATATTACGCTATGTGGCGCCCTCTTTGTTACTTCTAACTAAACAGAACCTCCCTAAATTCTATAATATTTTTATGTAAGCACTTGATCATAAACTGGAATGCTGAATATAAAACCTAGGCATCCACAGAGAGAATTTGCTAAAGTGTGTATGAACTATAGCGAGTGTGAATGAAATAGCTTAAAGGGACACTGTACCCAAAAATGTTCTTTCGTGATTCAGATTGAGCATGAAATTTTAAGCAACCTTCTAATTTACTCCTATTATCACATTTTCTTAATTCTCTTGGTATCTTTATTTGAAATGCAAGAATGTAAGTTTAGATGCCGGCCCATTTTTGGTGAACAACCTGGGTTGTCCTTGCTGATTGGTGGATAAATTCATCCACCAATAAAAAAGTGCTGTCCAGAGTACTGAAACAAAAAAAAATGCTTAGATACCTTCTTTTTTCAAATAATGATAGCAAGAGAACGAAGAAAAATTGATAATAGGAGTAAATTAGAAAGTTGCTTAAAATTGCATGCTCTATCTGAATCACAAAAGAAAAAAAATTGAGTTCAGTGTCCCTTTAAGTCAGTGAAGAAGCTACTTTCATAGGGAAGAAAGCTCTATGCTTATGAGTTTGATGACATTGTTTTTTCTTACGACTTTCATTATAAAAATCATAAAATGAACATCAAACAGCAAGACCTAAAGAAAAAGTCCTTGACACCATATATGAATCATAAAAGGAAAAAAGCCCAGGAAAAAATTAGACAATAAAATCTTGACTCAATTAGTGATATTACTTTATGAATGGTCTTACCTGGCTTTCCAGATGAAGAAACACAGACTGATGTAATTTTGTTTTAAAGAGCATTTATATTATATTACATAACATTATACTAAGTATTTGGCACCTTGAGCTGAAAAGATATCCATTATGACACAGCCTTTGTAACAATTTGAATAAATTAACACATAATGGTGTGTAATTTTACTGTTCAACTATTACCCTTGGCGGACTTGTTAAAATATATGTCACAAAGGACGTTACACAATATAAATGGAGTAAATGTTATTCCACAATATATCTGTTTTTGTTTTGATTATTACTCTGTAGTTGATTACATTCATTTAGAATAAAATATTCTGTATTTGTGATTTTAGGATTAATCATATATTGCACATTTAATTTCTTTTTAAATTCACCATTTGGAAGAAAAAAAAAAGAGAGAGAGAGCAAGCAAGAGTGCAGAAAAAGCAAATTTCCACCTATTTATATGATTAAGAAAATCTGAGTGTGGGGAAAAAAAATCACAAAATTTAGTGTTTAGAAAGTAACCAGTAGGCATTCCAACTTTTACATTATTATTATTCAATTATATATATATTTATATTGAATGATATATTCTTTACATGAATAAATAATGAAAATATTAAATAATACTAATTATAGTAATTATTATTACATTATTAATAGTTTATAGACGAATTACAAAATTCTTAACAAATCCAGTCTTTTGTTTGTTTGTTTTTTTGCAATTATTATATGTGCATTATATCATATAAAGTCATATAAAATGTATATAATTTTAGTGTTACAAATAATGAGACGTTTGGTGAAATACTTGTGACTTGTTTAACAATTACCCTTCCACTATATACATAATAATATTTCTGATATAAATATTAATATTATTGAAAGGTTTAATTAAATATAGGGAAGCTTTTTTCAATGATACAAAGGACTTCCATAAAATGATCTAAAATGATCTATTTAAATAATTAATCAAAGTACAGTATCAGGCTGAAATTAAATAAATGCTATTTAATAAATGCAAAACTAGTTTATCTATGTTTTTATTTTTATTTTTAATTTAAATTATGCTGATAGGACATCATATCGAAGATATGAAAATAATAGGATCAAACATTATTCTTTAAAATTTGCATTTTGTTGTACATTAGGTTATTAAAAGCTAGTTTGCTTAATCCACTTTACAGAATATGCAAATAATTATTGATCTGGTTTGTGGCACCTTCAATAATACTAATTATTACACATCAATTTATTGTGGATTTAAGTGACTTTATTTGCATAATAAAGAATCATATGCTACATCAAAATGTAATATAGTTTGGAGTAGATTGGGCTTCCAAGTAAATGTTTCTCTGGGGATTTAAAGCTTTTAAAACAGCAATGAGAAAAAAAAAAGTCTGTATTTCAATCTATGAAAACATTCTACTACCCCATTTTCCAGAACAAATCAAATACATTTTTCAATTACATGAACTGGACAAGCTGATTAGAAAAAGGGTACTGCAAATAATAATAAAATGTTTCTATGGTTTCTACCTATTTTAATTGCTTTTTTTAAAATTATTATTGTTTTCTTTTTAATTTTTTACTTGTATGCAGGGGTATAAATGTAGCAATGTTAAGCTAACCATGTATATTTCTCAAATGCTTAAATTAATGCTAAACCTTTGTGCATTTTAAATATAAATTGCATTTTTTTTTACATAGATTAACATTTTGGTAACATTGGAAAAATATTTTACATTACTGGTGTGCTGTATACTTTGTCAGTTAATATATTCAATATATTTTCATCTTGTTCTTACAGAAAATAAAATTACTGGATATATCCCACCGTTGAAACATAATGTTTTATCTATTAAAATAAAAGTGTTGTTTAATTTATGATTTTTAAATTTGATTGATGTATTTATGTATTTAGGGCCAAATTACAAGTGGAACGTTATTTAATGCTCTTGCTCGAGCATTAACTACACTAGAAGTAAGCGCTTGTGTGCACTTGTCGGGTTGCACTCATGAGATGAAAATAAACTGTTTTCGCTCATGCGCTTACTTAACAAGCGCAAACACCTCACGCGTAACTGTTAACGCTCCACTCGTGATCTGGCCCTTAATGTTTTGCACTACTTTTTTTTTATTTTGACTTGTTTATTGATTATGAAATTTGCAAACAGTAATTTAAAAGCTGTGTCACTGCATATGACTTGCAATGTAGTAGGCAAATTGAGTGACGAATGAGTTAAAACGTACAGTTAATACAAAAAAAAAGATGCAAAAAAGTCTTAAACACTGAGAAGGTATTTATGCAAAATGACTTCATTTTGACCTTTTTAAGTGAATCAATTTTTGGCATTTACAGCTTACAAATTCAAGAATTTTATTGATTGAAGAATATTGATAATATATATGGAATGCAATAAGTAGCACTTTTGGAAAACGTTAGATTAACATTTTAATATTTTACAATATTAATTGTATAAAGGCATTCAGTGAATTAATGGGAATCCAACAGAAAGCAATGCAAGTGCATTTTTAACTGAAATGATATAGAATAATGGGTCAGTAAAGCTAATTTCCCAATACTGAAGTATTTCTGGCACTACAATCAAAAGAAGCTTCAGTCGGAACAGGAGTAATTAATTTACTTTCTGTTAAGCTTGCATGATACATTACACATGTAACACAGAACTTAAAGTTCAGTCTAATAAGTATAAACTATTAGAAAAAAACTATTTGTTGTTATATGAAAACAATTTGGTCTTTCTATTTATTTATGTTTTGATAGCTTCTTTTTTTTAACCAAATCCTAACTATTCACCTTTAGCATTTGTTAAAATCAAATAAATAGTCTAACATATTCTTAGTACTTTCCCATCTATATAGAACAACCTATAGAAGAAACATCATTTGAATACAATCATTTTTTTGCACAAAATGAAAAATAGGCATTGACAGCATGTATGAACTTTTGAGTGTTCTAATTTGTCTATCTATGATTTAAGCGTCATTATAGTCTAGATTTTTGTATATCCCAGTCATTCTTTAATTCCCTTATATTTAAGACTATTCCCTGAATCAAAAAATGCTTTCATCCTCTGATTTTTTTCTCTCTCATAAAAAAACTCTTTCCATTCTTCTCTCTCTCTCTCTCTCTCTCTCTCTCTCTCTCTCTCTCTCTCTCTCTCTCTCTCTTTTGAGTGTTCTAATTTGTCTATCTATGATTTAAGCGTCATTACAGTCTAGATTTTTGTATATCCCAGTCATTCTTTAATTCCCTTATATTTAAGACTATTCCCTGAATCAAAAAATGCTTTCATCCTCTGATTTTTTTCTCTCTCATAAAAAACCTCTTTCCATTCTTTCTTTCTCTCTCTTTCTTTCTCTTTCTTTCTTTCTTTCTTTCTTTCTTTCTCTCTCTCTCTCTCTCTCTCTCTCTCTTTCTCTCTCTCTCTTTCTCTCTCTCTCTCTCTCTCTCTCGTTTTACAACGGTTCAATTTACATCGTTTCAGAATAACAACCTTTTTTCCAGTCATGTGACTGCTATTGAAAAGCATTGAGAAGCAGTGCATTTATTAAAATAGCCAGTAGGTGGATCTGTCTGCTTGTGTTGCAGCAAAGCCAAGCAAGCTGAAATTAATCAGTTTAACCAGACCTGAGCTATCAAGCAGATTCCAAAGGAACAAGATCTTCCTGTCTATAACTCAGTCCAGATTGGAATGCATAGAAAGAACTGTTTGCAGAAAATTATGATTATTTTATTAGGTTTTTAATGCTGTTTAGCAAATGTTTTTGTTCATTTAACTTAGTTTAATTATATATTCTGTGTTGTGTGATCATTTTATTAGGTTATTAATGCTGTCTAGCATTTAAAGTCTTCATTCCAAAGCTTTTAAAATAATGCATTAGGTGTTACTTATGACAATTTTGAGAGGGGCCTGGAACCTATCTCCCTCACTTCCCATCGACTTACATTATAAACTGGGTTTCAATTTACAACGGTTTTGATTTACAACCATTCCTTCTGGAACCTAACCCCGGCGTAAACTAAGGTCTACCTATATATATATATATATATATATATATATATATATATATATAAATACTGTATATATATATATATATATATATATATATATATACTGTATATGGTCATTAGCTCTTTTTTCTTGTAAGTATTACTTTTAGATTGCCGGCTCTATTAATTAAAGGACCAGTAAATATAGTATATTTGCATAATCAACAAATGCATGATAACAAGACAATACAATAGCAATTAGTTTGAGCTTGAAATGAGAAGTAGATTTTCTTCTGACAAATTTCAAATTTATGTCTATTTCCAATCCCACTGCATCATGTGACAGCCATCAGCCAATCACAAATGCATATATGAATATTCTGTGAATTATTGCACATGCCCAGAAGGAGCTAGTGACTCAAAAACGTGTAAATATAGCAAGACTGTGCACATTTTATTAATGGAAGTAAATTGGAAAGTTGTTTAAAATTGAATGTTCTATCTGGATCATTAAAGTTTAATTTTGACTTGAGTGTCCCTTTAGGCTGTGGAAGCAGCGTTGGAGCCCCTGAGACGTGGGCTCGGTCATGCAAGCCTCATGTAACAGACTAAAACACAAGAATAGGGATGGGGCTTCACAAATAAATACTTGTACAATAATAATTGTGGGCAGCGAATGCTGCCTTGCTTGCCCTAATAGGAGGCAGACAGGTTCCCTAGCTACAAACATTGTCAGTCTACTAGTTATTAAATCTGTCCCTATAAATAATTTTAACAGCCCTTATTTTAACAGTTTCTAATTTATTTATATCCTTCTGAACATCTGGTTTCCAAAACTGTACATGATATTCAAGATGAAGTCTAAGTTGTTAAAATAAAGGGATAAAAAAGACCTTGCTTTTTTAGTTGTAAATACCTCATTCTATATAACCAATCAATCAACTGAGCAACCAGTCGTCATGCTGTAAATAAATGTAAAAATTGGGCGAGTGGAGCACAAAAATACAAGAGGTAAGGAGTGTTAACATCACTGGAGCATAATCCATACAGCTTGAATTTTTGCTCTGTTATTAGAAGTCCATGGTTAATATACTGTATATTGTGTGTGCAGTAATAAAATCCACATTTGAGTTTTCTTGTTGGATAAAGCAAGTGGATTATTTTCTTCAGATAATAGAGTTCTATGAGGGACCACACTATAATCTGAGTGCTAAGGCGATGGAGCACAAAGATTCTGCTCAAGTCGTGGAGTATTTGGTTAAGTTCTTTGCTATTATACAACTTCCATGGTTTTAAATGTACGCTAAAAATTGCTGACACAAATACAATTTTATCCAGTGAGACTAAATTAACACATGAATTTTTACCATTTGTTAACATTTACATAACCTGCTTTGTGTCTAGTGTTGCTGTAGTATTAATTGTTTTCCACAGTTCTTGCTTGATGTTGAAGATATCATTTATTTGGCCTCTTAAAACAACTAAATATGTTAACAGCAGGAACACCCACTGGTGATTGGCTAGAAAAGATAGGTGAAATGAAACAATTAATTTCAAAGATGATCTTCCACCAACAATAAGACCACTCAGTAGCATGGCAGCCATCTATTAATCAAACCCAATGACTGTAATTCTGATAGTGTCTAAAAGTGATATGTTGTATGTTTCTTCCATATATATTTCACCCTAAATCAAATATTAAATGTTTAAGGCATTGATCTCCTTTCTTAAACAGGTAGTTGAGGATGTTCATTTGATTAGAAGTCAGATTAAAGAATCTTCTTAAAGTAGTACAGTATGGAAGTAACTATTATTGAAAAGCTTACTTGTTAATTTCTTTTTAATTACACTGTAAACATTTTAATACTAACAAAGAATCTGGGTTTTGAGTGTATGAGATCGTATTGCACTTGATCATGGTGACAATAGTCTGAAGAACACATAGAACATAAAACATTGTAGTCAACAACTTACTTTTTGTTTTATCCAAAGATACATCCAAATGAACTTTTTTGTTTGTTTTTAACAAAGCTCTCATGTTTCTTTCCTGAATAAATCAATGTTGTTGTGTAATCTTGTGGTCCCTCTCCCACAGTCTATAAGTTCTGGATTTCAAATGATATATATTCACCAGTGTATGCAGAGTCACAGAATTCATCTGTTGAGATACCTGAGCTGTTCCGACTTTTAACATTTTAGCTGGGTTATTTCTGGATTACTTCTTGTATACTAGGATGAACAACATTTTTCATATATCAGTGAAAAGTACCCATATGCATTCAAATCATTCCTGATGATCCGAATGCGGAAGATTTTGGCCACTCATGGCATTCATCTCTACATTGATTGTATTCAAATGATGTTTCTTCTATAGGTTGGTTTACAGAGATGGGAAAGTGCTAAGAATATGTTATACACCAGCGCACGCTAATGTAAGTTAAGCGCAATGCAAACGCAAGCTTACGTTAGTATTGCTAGGAAGCATTGCGCTCATGAGAACGTGCTTCCATATGCTCCAATGGAAGCCTCGTTCTGATGCCATCATACACGGCACAGAACCAAAGTGCAGTGAAGGGGGTATGTAGAGCAGCTATGGGCAATAGTGTTAAATATATATTATTATATACACATATATTTATGTTTTAATATGTGTATATCTATTAATACATAAATATATATGTATATAAGCATATACATCTATATTTACAGGGAACACTGAGTTCTCATAGACCGCAAAAACTGATAATAGGAGTGAATTAGAAAATTGCATGCTCTATCTGAATCATGAAAGAACGTTTTTTTATTTAGTATCCCTTTAAGTTTGGGGGCATTTGAGGGACATATATAAAATTAACCAGAGACCTGATGTCTGGTTATTTTTATAAGTGCAAATTGCTACCGCTAGCTATTTGCAGGTGCACGTTAAATAATCGCCCCACTTGTAATCTAATACCAGCATAAATGTATATGAAGGTATTCTGTTTAACTTCTTCTTAAAGGGACAGTCTAGTCAAAATTAAACTTTCATGATTCAGATAGGGCATGCCATTTTAAACAACTTTCCAATTAATCTAATTTGCTCAATTCTTTAGATATCCTTTGTTGAAGAAATAGCAATGCACATGTGTGAGCCAATCACACAAGGCCTCTAGGTGCAGCAACCAATCAGCAGCTACTGAGCATATCTAGATATGCTTTTCAGCAAGTGATCTCAAGAGAATGAAGCAAATTAGATCATAGAAGTAAATTAGAAAGTTATTGAAAATGACATGCTCTTTCTAAATCACGAAAGAAAAAAAATTGGCTTTCATGTCCCTTTAAGCCAAGGTAAAATATATTTGGAAATAAGATTTAGATGCAAATATTTAATCATTCCTTGAGTTTTATATCCTTAAAACAATTGTACACCATTAATATAACCTTTAATTTTAATCATTTTTTTTTAAGTATCACACTATCTAGGCTTGCTAATTTAAAACTTTAGTATGAAGAATTATTATTTAAAATAAAGTGTAGATACAAAGCTATTCAGTTGAACAGTTTGACAGATTGTACTAGCTTAAAGAGGAAGTTATTGCTGGAAAATGTGCAGTTGCAATTAAACTGTAGATATTTGTTTTTCATTAAACTTCCGTCTGTGGAACCTCTGTGATCTGACCACTGGTGTCATTCCAGTGAGAGCCAAAATTTCTTCAGATGAGCAAAATTTGCAATAATTTCCATTGGGAGGTCATAATAGACTTCTCCTGCTAAAATCAAAGCCAAAAGTTCCTATTGGCTCTTCTGGAAATTACTCTCCACTTCATCATGCAGATCCAATGAAAGTGCAAACAATTTATACTGTCGATACACTGAAACAAATTACACCTAGCTCAACTAGGTGTAAAAGAGGAGAAATGATCTTTTTGAGGCCTAGTCCCTATTGAAACTTTAAAACTTGCAAGTAATGCAAGTGTTTCAATGTAGGAAAAAATGTAATGTGTAATAATTATTATTGTCCCATGAATAGGAGTAATTACACTTATGTTCTTTTGGAAATATCAATATTTATTTATATATAAAAATATATGCAAGCACTTATCTACAAAATTCAAACTAGACCTATGCCTAAAGTAGCAATAAATATTACATATATTAATAAATGTAATTATAATAAAAAGTAGTATTTATTTTTAGTTAAAAAAATATGTATTATAAATAAGTGTATCTTTGTTTTTTATTCACTTTAGAGGTGATCACAGGTAATGAGTGTAGACATTAAATGTAAATGTTATAGTGTAAGTTTAGGTTACCATAGCAACTAATGTTATGGTGCGATATTTGAGAAATCCGACGTCGGATAGAAACGAACAAAGCATTAACTTAAACCTACACTAAAAGAGCGACTGCACGCACTGCGCAAAATATTTTAAATGGAAACCTGGTAGTAAAATGGAGCCGTAAACTACTTTTAGCTGTCGGCAACTTTAGTAGCTTACGGCTCCATTTTCTACGGCTCAATGAAAGCGAGGCCCTTATTTTCTTCTAGATAACTGTACATTATGTAAACTATCACATTTAAATAAACTGTTTGAAAATATCTGTCTCGTCAATGAGTACAACATGACTGTTATTTATATTTGCAATCTGACATAGAGACAAGGAATTACTAGGAATTACTTTATTCTGTCAACCAATGCCAGCAGATGAATAGAGAACATGCTGTTAAGCTGCAATCTAAAGTACTTAATACAACTGCCGTCTAAGGACTCCAGAAACCAGGTTCACTCATTGATTAAATGCTTAAAAGGGGCATTCATTATAGTTTCTCAACAGACTAAATATGTTTAGCCTAGTAAGAAAATCTACACGGGGAAGAAAGATTCTTATAAATCACAGGGATGAGAGAGAGGTGAGAGCTTGTACAAAGTGATGACACAGCTTACAAAATCAATCTAGTTTTTAACGCACATATATGTCTATGATAGGATTATACAGTGCTAGTTTATCTTCACACATTTCTCAGAGATAACTGACAATGAATTTATTTATGCATTATAACAGTAAAAGTCAAATATATACACACATTTTCTATTTTTGAGTAATAAAAGTTGATGTATTATGAATATCATACGTACTAGATGTATAGTTTACATTTTAAGATCATGTCTGCAACCATAGTTTAAATTCCAATTGTAAATGTTGTTTTCAAATGCTTTTAAATTTGAATGCAGCAACAAATTAGTTTGAATAAATCTAAGCCTTCTTGCAGATGTTTCTGTGTAGTGCTAATTTCTATCACATCTACAGTAAAAAAAAAAAGCTAAATTAATAAAATTAACGGGACATTAAATTGATATATTTAATAAAAATTGAATCACTTCATTGGACTTGATTTGCATACAAAGTAATCGTTTGAAAAGCATTAAAAACTGATATATTGCTAGAAAAATGTTTTGCTTTGTAGCCCACCCCTTAAAAATAGCCCATTGAGGCCTAGATTGAAAGTGGCATGCTAATTATAGCACGGGATGCAATAAACAATATCACTGAACTGCGCACAACTTTATATTACAAGTCCATGGTAAATCCCATTTACCAGGGAAGGGTTAGTGTGACCGACATCGCTCTAACGCAACCTATACTTTCAATGGATATCTGACTGCACTAAATAGCGCTAATATTACAAGCTGAAAGTTATAGGTTGTGCTGGAGCAAAAGCTGAAACTGTGTTAGAATATTAAGTATGATTTGAGACCTTAAGTAAAGTGTATATGTCTGTGTACGTATTCATGTCTATATGTGTATATGTGTATACATTTCTATTTATGTGTTTATATGTAAATATATATGAGCACATACATACATATAAACAGATTATATATATATTTACAAATAAATATACAGCCTTTTATCTATACTATAATTGCGTTTGTAACACGTCTGTCGCCAGTTGCGCACACATACTCAAAGGAATGTTGGCTATGCGAGGCAGTCAAAAGAATGTTGGCTGTGCGTGCAGCCAAAAGAATCCACCTGGATGCAGTGAAGTTGCATCCCGGTGGATTCCGGAAATGGCAGGGTGGGATTCTTTCACCACCCTGCCATTTTTGGAATCCACCTGGATGCAGCGTAGGCAAACAATTAAATTACAGAAAAAATAATCTAAAATTACAAAAAATAAAAAAATTCTAAAATTACAGAAAAAAATAAACAAAATTATCAAAAATAAAAAAATGAAACCTAATCCTAATGAAAATAAAAAAGCCCCCCAAAATAAAAACACACCCTAATCTAAACTAAACTACCAATAGCCCTTAAAATGGCCTTTTGTAGGGCATTGCCCTAAGTTAAACAGTTCTTTTACATTTAAAAAATACTAAGTCCCCCCTAATAGTAAAATCCCCCCACCCACCAAACCCCCCAAAATAAAAAAAACCAAACTTCCCCTAAAAGGGGAATTTGTATGGGCATTGCCCTTAAAAGAGCATTCAGCTCGTTTATTGCCCTTAAAAGGGCAATCAGCTCTATTACAGCCCATTAAATCCCTAATCTTAAAAATAAAAATTAAAAAAAATAAAAGTCCGGCGGAGAAGGTCTTCTTCCAGATGGCTCAATCATCTTCTATCTTCATCCGGAGCGAAGGCGGCAAGGAGCAGAGGTGAGGAGCTGGCTTTAACGATGCATGGATCTTCAGCGGCGGTTCTTAGCAGCGGTCTTCAGAGGCGGGGGTCCTCAGCGGCGTGGCGGCTCCTCTTCATGTGATCGTCCGTCGTATATTTATTGGGGTACCTTGCATTCCTATTGGCTGAAATTTTGAAATCAGCCAATAGGATGAGAGCTACTGAAATATTATTTGCTGATTTCAACAGCCAATAGGATTTCAGTAGCTCTAATCCTATTGGCTGATTTCAAAATTTCAGCCAATAGGAATGCAAGGTATCCCAAATTGAATGCAGTACCTTGCATTCAATCTTCAGTGTACAACGGACATCGGATGAAGAGGAGCCTCCACACCGCCGAGGACTGCCGCTGCCGAGGATCGCCGCTGAGGATCCACGCATCGGGGAAGACAGCTCTGCACCTCCACTCTGCGCCTCCTTCATTCCGGATGAAGATAGAAGATGATGGAGCCGTCTGGAAGAAGACCTTCTCCGCCGGACTTCAGGAACGGTGAGTGCCTATTTGGGGCTTAGTCTTTTTTTTATTTCTTGGGGTGGCTTTTTTTTTTTTTAGATTAGGGTTTTTGGGCTGGAAAAAACTGATTGCCCTTTTTAGGGCAATGTCCATTCAAATGCCCCTTTTTGGGTAGATTCGTTTTTTTTAGTGTTATTTTTTTATTTTGGGGGGTTTGGTGGGTGGGGGGTTTTACTGTTAGGGGGTAATTGGTAATTTGTTTAGGTAAAAGAGCTGTTTAACTTAGGGCAATGCTCTACATAAGCCCTTTTAAGGGCTATTGGTAGTTTAGTATTAGATTATGGGGTGTTTTTATTTTTGGGGGGATTTTTTATAGGGGTATTAGTTTAGGTTTGATTTTTGTATTTTGGATAGCTTTATTATTATTTTTTTTAATTTTACATTTTTTATTTTGTGTAATTTTAGCTTTGGGGTTTGTAGTTTTTTTTTTTTTTTAAATAGACTGCCCTCTGGGCAAGTTTATCGCCTAGTAGAAATATATCTGTAATAATAAAATAATATTTTCTTCTAGTGAAGAACATAGGAATTGAAAGTATTCCTAACGCACCTTTGGCTTTAGCGCAGTTGATCTTGTGCTTTTTCTGGTTAGCACAGGAGCGATAAATAGAAAAGCTTTTCTTTAGAGCGCCCTCTAGAAGTCTATGGGGAGGAGTTACTGTGGTCGCGATATCCGAAGTCCTAAAGTTTGCAGGCATGAATCTTTTGCACACGCAAAACCTTTTTACTTTTAACTTAATATGCGCGCTAATCCAGCTGTGCTAATTTTTTATTTTGAGTGCAGTTAGGCATTAGAACTTAAAATTGACTGTGTACTGTTAAATTAGTTTCCCCTTAATGTGTTTCCAATGACTCGTTATACCAGTGGCAGAGTTTTAAAATGTATGAAAAAGTGTTCCTTTGGTTATGTTTTTGTATATAAAATAGCTATGTCTGCTAATTGAAACCACAGCCCAATGAAGGGCTAGATTAAGAATGGAGTGATATTTAGCGCTGCCACTCAAGTGTAAACTTTGCTACATAGAGGCGTTTTGCTCGCGTCGGATTGCATGCTTAATACGAGTTAAAAGTAAAATGTTTGTACTTGAGCAAAACCCGGTGCACATTAACCAAATATTGTGACTTTGTTAACTTCTTCTTCCCAGAGAAGTCAATGGAGAGTGCAGATGAAAAAAATAACACCTATAGCTCTGGTGCTAAACCAACAGGAGTTATAAATAGTTTACATTCCAATGTTCTTCACTTACAGGAATATGTTATTTTCTTCTGTTAAGTGTGATCAGTCCACGGGTCATCATTACTTGTGGGATATTAACTGCTCCCCTACAGGAAGTGCAAGAGGATTCACCCAGCAGAGTTGCTATATAGCTCCTCCCCTCTACGTCACCTCCAGTCATTCTCTTGCACCCAACGACTAGATAGGATGTGTGAGAGGACTATGGTGATATATTTAGTTTTTATATCTTCAATCAAAAGTTTGTTATTTTATAATAGCACCGGAGTGTGTTATTCCTTCTCTGGTAGAATTTGAAGAAGAATCTACCTGAGTTTTTCTATGATTTTAGCCGGAGTAGTTAAGATCATATTGCTGTTTCTTGGCCATCTGAGGAGAGGTAACTTCAGATCAGGGGACAGCAGGCAGATTAATCTGCAAAGAGGTATGTAGCAGTTTATTATTTTCTGACATGGAATTGATGAGAAAATCCTGCCATACCGTTATAATGTAAACTCAGCCTTAAATGCAGTAGATGTAGCTGATATCAGGCTGTCATGTATGTATATTTTACACTTCATTTTTCTGGGAAATGGTACTTCTCTGGCTTTTAAACTGTATACATAGACTTAACCTATTTTGCAGGGACTTGCAATAGGTTTTAAATGACAATTAATTATTGAGGTAAAACGTTTTTTTGCTGGCATGTAAAAACGTTTTTTTCTCTGAGGTACTGGGTGAAAAAATGTTTTGGGCACTTTTTTTCCACTTGGCAATAGTTTTGATTTAAATTAGAGCAGTTCACTGATCTCTCTCACTGTTATGTGTGTGGGGGAGGGGCCATTTTGGTGCTTTCACTATGCATCAGAAAAACTCAGTCAGAGGTTCATTTTCTTCCTGCATGATCCGGTTCATCTCTACAGAGTTCAGGGATCTCAAGAGTCTTTTTTGAGGGAAGTAATCATACAGCAGAGCTGTGCTGATTGTATTGACTGTGATATAAAAAACGTTTATTTGTGTATTTTTTTCTGCTGCCTGGGTTAGTTATCATTTGCTGAGGGGAACAATCCTTTGCTAAAACTGTATATTCTGACAAAGATTGATGCTATAACTTAATTATTTTATCTGTTATAATATTTTCTGTGCTTCTTAAAGGCACAGTTCGTTTTCATATTATTTGTAAACTACTTTGAAAAGTATTTCCAAGTTGCTGTTTATTTGCTAGTGTGTTAAACATGTCTGATTCAGAGGAATATCTCTGTGCTATATGTGTTAATGCCAAAGTGGAGCCCAATAGAAATTTATGTACTAAATGTATTGATGCTACTTTAAAAAATAGTCAATCTGTACAAATTGAACATATTTCACCAAACAACGAGGGGAGAGTTATGCCGACTAACTCGCCTCACGTGTCAGTACCTGCATCTCCCGCTCAGGAGGTGCGTGATATTGTAGCGCCGAGTGCATCTGGGCGGCCATTACAAATCACATTACAAGATATGGCTACTGTTATGACTGAAGTTTTGGCTAAACTACCAGAACTAAGAGGTAAACGTGATCACTCTGGGATGAGAACAGAGTGCGCTGATAATGCAAGGGCCATGTCTGATACTGGGTCACAGTTTGCAGAACATGAAGACGGAGAGCTTCATTCTGTGGGTGACGGTTCTGATCCAAATAAACTGGACTCAGACATTTCAAATTTTAAATTTAAGCTTGAGAACCTCCGTGTGTTACTAGGGGAGGTATTAGCGGCTCTGAATGATTGTAACACAGTTGCAATCCCAGAAAAAATGTGTAGGTTGGATAAATATTTTGCGGTACCGACGAGTACTGACGTTTTTCCTATACCTAAGAGACTTACTGACATTGTTACTAAGGAGTGGGATAGACCCGGTGTGCCTTTCTCACCCCCTCCTATATTCAGAAAAATGTTTCCAATAGACGCCGCCACACGGGACTTATGGCAAATGGTCCCTAAGGTGGAGGGAGCAGTTTCTACTTTAGCTAAGCGTACCACTATCCCAGTGGAGGATAGCTGTGCTTTTTCAGATCCAATGGATAAAAAATTAGAGGGTTACCTTAAGAAAATGTTTGTTCAACAAGGGTTTATATTGCAACCTCTTGCATGTATTGCGCCTGTCACGGCTGCAGCAGCATTTTGGTTTGAGTCTCTGGAAGAGACACTTCAATCATCCACACTAGATGACATCACACACAAACTTAAATTCCTTAAGTTAGCTAATTCATTTATTTCAGATGCCGTAGTACATTTAACTAAACTTGCGGCTAAAAATTCAGGATTCGCCATTCAGGCACGCAGAGCTCTGTGGCTAAAATCCTGGTCAGCTGATGTTACGTCTAAATCTAAATTGCTTAATATTCCTTTCAAAGGGCAGACCTTATTCGGGCCCGGCTTGAAAGAGATTATTGATGACATTACAGGAGGTAAAGGTCATGCCCTGCCTCAGGACAAGGCCAAAGCCAAGGCTAGACAGTCCAATTTTCGTTCCTTTCGTAATTTCAAAGCAGGAGCAGCATCAACTTCCTCTGCACCAAAACAGGAAGGAGCTGTTGCTCGCTACAGACAAGGCTGGAAACCTAACCAGTCCTGGAACAGGGGCAAATAGGCCAGAAAACCTGCTGCTGCCCCTAAGACAGCATGAATTGAGGGCCCCCGATCCGGGACCGGATCTAGTGGGGGGCAGACTTTCCCTCTTCGCCCAGGCTTGGGCAAGAGATGTTCAGGATCCCTGGGCGTTAGAGATCATATCTCAGGGATACCTTCTGGACTTCAAATCCTCTCCCCCAAGAGGGAGATTTCATCTGTCAAGGTTGTCAACAAACCTAACAAAGAAGGAAGCGTTTCTACGCTGCGTACAAGATCTTTTATTAATGGGAGTGATCCATCCAGTTCCGCGGTTGGAACAAGGACAAGGGTTTTACTCAAATCTGTTTGTAGTTCCCAAAAAAGAGGGAACCTTCAGGCCAATCTTGGATTTAAAGATCCTAAACAAATTCCTAAGAGTTCCATCGTTCAAGATGGAAACTATTCGAACAATTTTGCCCATGATCCAAGAGGGTCAGTACTTGACCACAGTGGATTTAAAGGATGCTTACCTTCACATACCGATTCACAGAAGTCATTACCGGTATCTAAGGTTTGCCTTTTTAGACAGGCATTACCAGTTTGTAGCTCTTCCATTCGGACTGGCTACGGCTCCAAGAATCTTCACAAAGGTTCTGGGCACTCTTCTGGCGGTACTAAGACCGCGAGGAATTTCAGTAGCTCCGTACTTAGACGACATACTGATACAAGCTTCAAGCTTTCAAACTGCCAAATCTCATACAGAGATAGTACTGGCATTTCTAAGGTCGCATGGATGGAAAGTGAACGAAGAGAAAAGTTCTCTCTTTCCACTCACAAGAGTTCCCTTCCTGGGGACTCTGATAGATTCTGTAGAAATGAAGATTTACCTGACAGAGGACAGGTTAACAAAACTTCAAAGTGCATGCCGTGTCCTTCATTCCATTCAAGAGACCAGAAATTCTCTTCTATGGTGGCTTTATCGGCCACATCTGTCCAGGGGAATGCCATTCAGCAGGCCAGACTGGTCAATTGTAACAACAGACGCCAGCCTACTAGGTTGGGGCGCTGTCTGGAATTCTCTGAAGGCTCAGGGACTATGGAATCAGGAGGAGAGTCTTCTTCCAATAAACATTCTGGAATTGAGAGCAGTCCTCAATGCTCTTCTGGCTTGGCCCCAGTTAGCAACTCGGGGGTTCATCAGGTTCCAGTCGGACAACATCACGACTGTAGCTTATATCAACCATCAGGGAGGGACAAGAAGCTCCCTAGCAATGATGGAAGTATCGAAGATAATTCGCTGGGCAGAGTCTCACTCTTGCCACCTGTCTGCAATCCACATCCCGGGAGTGGAGAACTGGGAGGCGGATTTCTTAAGTCGTCAGACTTTTCATCCGGGGGAGTGGGAACTTCATCCAGAGGTCTTTGCCCAAATACTTTGACGTTGGGGCAAACCAGAGATAGATCTCATGGCGTCTCGACAGAACGCCAAGCTTCCGCGCTACGGGTCCAGATCCAGGGATCCGGGAGCGGTCCTGATAGATGCCTTGACAGCACCATGGACCTTCAGGATGGCTCATGTGTTTCCACCTTTCCCGATGCTTCCTCGATTGATTGCCAGAATCAAACAGGAGAAAGCATCAGTGATTCTAATAGCGCCTGCATGGCCACGCAGGACTTGGTATACAGATCTGGTGGACATGTCATTCTGTCCACCTTGGTCGTTACCTCTGAAACAGGACCTTCTGATTCAGGGTCCTTTCAAACATCAAAATCTAACTTCTCTGAAGCTGACTGCTTGGAAATTGAACGCTTGATCTTATCAAAGCGTGGTTTTTCTGAGTCAGTTATTGATACCTTAATACAGGCTAGGAAGCCTGTTACCAGAAAGATTTACCATAAAATATGGCGTAAATACCTATATTGGTGCGAATCCAAAGGTTACTCTTGGAGTAAGGTTAGGATTCCTAGGATATTGTCTTTTCTACAAGAAGGTTTAGAAAAGGGGTTATCCGCTAGTTCCTTAAAGGGACAGATCTCAGCTCTGTCCATTCTGTTACACAAGCGTCTGTCAGAAGTTCCAGACGTTCAGGCTTTTTGTCAGGCTTTGGCCAGGATTAAACCTGTGTTTAAAGCTGTGGCTCCACCATGGAGTTTAAACCTTGTTCTTAACGTTTTACAGGGTGTTCCGTTTGAACCCCTTCATTCCATTGATATAAAGTTGTTATCTTGGAAAGTTCTATTTTTAATGGCTATTTCCTCGGCTCGAAGAGTCTCTGAGTTATCAGCCTTACATTGTGATTCTCCTTATTTGATTTTTCACTCGGATAAGGTAGTTCTGCGTACTAAGCCTGGGTTCTTACCTAAGGTAGTCACTAACAGGAATATCAATCAGGAGATTGTTGTTCCATCCTTGTGCCCAAATCCTTCTTCGAGGAAGGAACGTCTTTTGCACAATCTGGATGTAGTTCGTGCCCTTAAATTTTATTTACAGGAAACTAAAGATTTTCGACAAACGTCTTCCCTGTTTGTCGTTTACTCTGGTCAGAGGAGAGGTCAAAAAGCTTCTGCTACCTCTCTCTCTTTTTGGCTTCGTAGCATAATTCGTTTAGCTTATGAGACTGCTGGACAGCAGCCTCCTGAAAGAATTACAGCTCATTCCACTAGAGCTGTGGCTTCCACTTGGGCCTTTAAGAATGAGGCCTCTGTTGAACAGATTTGCAAGGCTGCAACTTGGTCTTCGCTTCATACTTTTTCCAAATTTTACAAATTTGACACTTTTGCTTCCTCGGAGGCTATTTTTGGGAGAAAGGTTCTTCAGGCAGTGGTTCCTTCTGTATAAAGAGCCTGCCTATCCCTCCCATCATCCGTGTACTTTTGCTTTGGTATTGGTATCCCACAAGTAATGATGACCCGTGGACTGATCACACTTAACAGAAGAAAACATAATTTATGCTTACCTGATAAATTCCTTTCTTCTGTAGTGTGATCAGTCCACGGCCCGCCCTGTTTTTTAAGGCAGGTAAATATTTTTTAAATTATACTCCAGTCACCACTACACCCTTGGCTTCTCCTTTCTCGTTGGTCCTTGGTCGAATGACTGGAGGTGACGTAGAGGGGAGGAGCTATATAGCAACTCTGCTGGGTGAATCCTCTTGCACTTCCTGTAGGGGAGCAGTTAATATCCCACAAGTAATGATGACCCGTGGACTGATCACACTACAGAAGAAAGGAATTTATCAGGTAAGCATAAATTATGTTTTTATTGTAAATATATATATATATATATATATATATATATATATATATATATATATACACCTATATGTGTATATCTATTCCTTTGGATATATAGGTATGGATATCTATTTAAGATTAACAGTATTACATATATATACATAAATATTTAATAATAATAAAAAATTCTATGGGAAGAACATAGGAAAGGAAAATATGCATAATGCGAGTCTTGTTTTGAGATTTAGAGCTAATGTTTAGGGCACATGCAGAATTTCAATGCACGTTATTGAAATATTAAATATTTAAAAATATTATTCAAAATTATTAAAAACTATTATACATACTGGAAAAATAAATATATATAAATATATATATTCTATGGATATTATAATTTTTTTTACAGTATGTATAATATTTAATAATATATATAAATATTTTAATATTTAATATTTCAATAACGTGCATTGACGTTAACAATTCTTCATGTAATAAAATAAAAAGTGAAAGGTGAAAAATAATAATAATAAATACAAATATAAGGATATATGTGATCCACAGGATTTTCCTCAATTTGTGATTCAAGTGGTTCCTTGCCTCAAATAAAACAAAAACAAAAATATAGTGTAATAAATTTTAAACAGGTGATTATTTCACACAGGTGATCCCGCCAAGGGGTTACTCACACTTTTCAGAGCAACCCAGGCTCTGGAGTAGATGCACACCTGGTTTTATACTGCCAGGTACCCAGTATAACACCAATCGCAGGCCACTGCTTCGATAAATAATATTTATTTTAAAACCATATAAAAAGGGATAAAAATACACAAATAAACCATCTTACATAAAGTCACTCGGGTATCTGTCCACCACATAAGATTCAATGTGGGAGGCGGATGGAGGCGGATGACGTGCCGAAAAGCTATGCTCAGAGCCGCCGGGTTAGTGATACACTCAATACCTGTCCTGGTGACTAATCATCACCAGTACAGGTGTGACGTTCCAACGTACGTTTCGCCGTAAGCATACAGCTTTTTCAAGGAAGTAAGATGGTGTGCGTCCTCTCATCTGATGTTTATGTGTGGTGGCTGACCCTTCTATTGGCCAATAGTAATTGCGTCATTTGTCTGGATTCGACTGTTCCGTCCTCCATTTTTAAAAATGGCAAAACCTCAATATGTCCTTATTAATATGCCCGGACTCCATTTTGGAAAAGGGCAGAAATTTTGTGGAAACATCTTTCTTTTATATAATATGAATATCTAAGTGAGTAAGTATAACAAGTAAATACTGCCTCACTATTATGTCACAATATGAAACTTAAGCTCAGCACGTAAAAGCTCAAAAGTAAATTGGTTGGGAGAAAACAGTAAAAGGGCCAATCGGAAATCACTAACATGTGATATACAGACCTATACAGAATAACATATAGAAAGGGGGAAAAGCAGTCAATTTAAGAAATGGTGTAATTCAAAGTCTTGGTTCAAGCCGTTTGGGACTAGAGTACCTAAAATATAGATCCACTTAATTTCTAATTGACCTAGACTATTTAATCTATCATCCCCTCTCCAATATTGGGTGGCTTTCCTAATCCCTATAAATTCTAATTGCTTGGGATCTCTATTGTGAATTTTATCTAAATGGGCTGATACTGTATGTTTCTGGAAACCAGTCTGAATGTTGTATACATGTTCATTTATTCTTGTTCTTAATAATCTAGTAGTTCTTCCTATATAGAACACATTACATGAACAACGTAACATGTATACAACATATTTGCTGTTACAAGTTATTTTCATTTGGTCTGGCTCTAAAATCCAACTTATTGAATTTTTAAAACATTTGGAGAACAACCAATATAACATAGGCATCACATGGAACTACAACCAACAGAAAGTAGAATTTCTAGATTTAGAAATATATATTGAAGAGAAAAAAATCAAGAGTAAAAACATTTTCAAAAAGGTTGATGTTAATAATTTTATTACTACTAACAGCTGCCACCAAACAAGATGGCTTTCCAATATTACTAAAAGCCAATTTATAAGGCTACAAAGAAATTGTAAAGATAATAAGGAATATCAAAAACAGGCTGAAATCCTGAAGGAACGATTTATAGAAAAGAACTATAATAAAGCAAGAATTGTAAAAACTATAGAGGAGATTGATAAAATGGAAAGAAGTGATCTTTTAAAGTATAAAGACAAAAGACATAATGATGAAGGTCCTAAGAAACCAATAGGACCATTAGTCTAATGACATCATTCTCAGTACAACCAAATTGGAGACATAATCAACAAACATTGGAAGATACTATTCAGAGACTCATTTCTGGAAACCATTTTAAATGAAAATCCCACCATTGTATATTGGAAAGTTCCCAATATCAAAGACCAAGAAACTTACAGTTATATCAAAGATAGAAACACAAATTGGCTAAATACAGCGCAAACTGGGTTTGTGAAATGTCAATCATGTAGTGCATGTCAGAATACAAAAAAAAACAAATAGGTTTATAAAAAGATTTTTTCTCTAAGAAAGGCAAAACATTTGATATAAAAGAGTTGATAACTTGTAACAGCAAATATGTTGTATACATGTACGTTGTTCATGTAATTTGTTCTATATAGGAATAACTACTAGATTATTAAGAACAAGAATAAATGAACATGTATACAACATTAACACTGGTTTCAAGAAACATACAGTATCAGACCATTTAGATAAAATTCACAATAGAGATCCCAAGCAGTTAGAATGTATAGGGATTTGGAAAGCCACCCAATATTGGAGAGGGGTAATAGATTAAATAGTCTAGGTCAATTAGAAATGAACTGGATCTATATTTTAGCTACCCTAGTCTCTAATGGCTTGAACAAAGGCTTCAAATTACACAATTTCTTGAATTTACTGCTTTTCCCTCTTTCTATATGTTATTCTGTATAGGTTTGTATATCACATGTTAGTGATTTCCAATTGGCCCTTTTACTGTTTTCTCCCAAACAATTTACTATTGAGCTTTTACGTGTTAAGCTTAAGTTTAATATTGTGACATAATAGTGAGGCATACCCGCATAAATAGATGCCTATTTCCAACTATATATATTGGTATTACTGTATTATTGTAAAAGAACCAGGGGTCATAATATGTTTCTAATCTGTTAAATTTTTAGTGGGAAAGATATACATTAATGTATATCCAGCTACAATTATAAATATACCTACCTTTACAAAACAGGAGCAAGATAAAAATATGTATTAGTACTTGTTTATTTTTGAAGTTTAGTAAAATGTAGAACAATATGATGTTTTTTACGAAGTATTTACTTTTTATACTTACTCACTATACATTAAGTCAGATATTCATATCACATAAAGGAAAGATGTTTCCCCAAAATTTCTGCCCTTTTCCAAAATGGAGTCCGGGCATATTAATAAGGACATATTGAGGTTTTGTCATTTTTAAAAATGGAGGACGGAACAGTCGAATCCCGACAAATGACGCAATTACCATTGGCCAATAGGAGGATCAGCCACCACACATAAACATCAGAAGAGAAGACACACACCATCTTACTTCCTTGAAAAATGCATACGCTTATGACAAAAAACGTATGTCGGAGCATCACAGCCACACCCCCACTATCAGTCCCCAGGACAGGTATTGAGTGTATGACTAACCCGGCAACTCTGAGCATAGCTATTCGGCACACCATCCGCCTCCATCCAAGAAGGGTGTTGGAATTTTACTCCCACTTTGAATCTCACATGGACAGATACCTGAGTGACTTTATGTAAGAGAGTTTATTTGTGCCTTTTTATCTCTTTTTATATGGTTTTAAATTAAATATTATTTATCCAAGCAGCTGTCTGCGATTGGTGGTATACTGGGTACCTGGCAGTATAAAACCAGGTGTGTGTCTACTCCAGAACCTGGGTGGCTCTGAAAAGTGTGAGTAACCCCTTTGGCGGGATCACCTGTGTGAAATCATCACCTGATTAAAATTTATTGCACTATATTTTCTTGTTTTTGCTTTATTTGCGGCAAGGAACCACTTTAATCACAAATTGAAGAAAACCCTGTGGATCACAAATATCCATATATTTGTATTTATTATTATTATTATTATTATTTTTCCCCTTTCACTTTTTATTTTACCATTACGATTGCTCTAAGTGAATATTGTGCTTATCTGTTTATAATTCTTCATGTGAGCTAACCGTGTTAGACCTAAGTTGCGTTACACAAATTGCGTTACACAAATTACACATGTTTTCCATTGCTATGGTCTTCACATAGAAACAAATTGTAATTGTATGTTTATATATATATTATACTGTTAATGTTAAATAGGTATCTATACCTATATATCTATAGGAAAAGATATACAGGTATAGGTATATATAGATATATAAAAGAAATATGTATGAACAATGAAAAGTACTTTGTTCTGTAAGTGAAAAACATTTGAATGTAAAATATGTACAGTAACTATACAGTAAAACACATAAATACATCTGTGCACACATCTAAATATATATATATATATATATATATATATATATATATATATGTATATGCATATATACACATATTTAGACATGTCTAAGTATGCATATATACATTAGAACTCTTTGCCAGCTTCTTTGAGGACATCTTGCCGCTTGGATGAAGACTTCTCCCGGTAAGTGAATCTTCGGGGGTTAGTGTTAGGATTTTTAAGGGTGTATTGGGTGGGTTTATTTTTTAGGTTAGGGCTTTGGGCTACAATAGAGCTAAATGCCTATCCAAATGCCCTTTTCAGGGCAATGGGGAGCTTAGGTTTTTTAGTTAGGGTTTTATTTGGGGGGTTGGTTGGGTGGGTGGTGGGTTTTACTGTTGAGGGGGTTGTTTGTATTTTTTTTTACAGGTAAAAGAGCTGATTTCTTTGGGGCAATGCCCTGCAAAAGGCCCTTTTAAGGGCTATTGGTAGTTTAGGCTAGGGTTTTCTTTTATTTTGGGTGTGCTTTTTTTATTTTGATAGGGCTATTAGATTAGGTGTAATAAGTTTAAAGATCTTGTAATTTGTTTTTTATTTTCTGTAATTTAGTGTTTGTTTTTTTGTAATTTAGCTAATTTTATTTAATTTATTTAATTGTATTTAATTTAGGTAATTTATTTAATTGTAGGGTTAGGTTAGGTGTTAGTGTAACATAGGTTAGGTTTTATTTTACAGGTCAATTTGTATTTATTTTAGCTAGGTCAGGGGCGTATTTAGGTTTTGTGCTGCCCTAGGCACTCAAAATTCTCCTGCCCCCCCTCCCACCCCACCCCAGGTTTAAGGCCTTTTTTTTAGACATAATATTTTTGGGGCATGGTGTAAAAATTAAAAAAATAATCGCCTAGATTTAGAGCTCTGCGTTAGCCGTCAAAAGCAGAGTTAAGGGGTCCTAACGCTGCTTTTGGCTGCCCGCTGGTATTTAGAGTCGGCCACGTAAAGGTGTACCGCTCACTTTCAAGCCGCAACTTTTCCATACCGCAGATCCCCTTACGCCAATTGCGTATCCTATCTTTTCAATGGGATCTTCCTAACGCTGGTATTTAGAGTCTTGGCTGAAGTGAGCGGTACACCCTCTACCGACAAGACTGGAAAGGCTGTAGTTAAGAGCTTTATGGGCTAACGCCGGTATATAGAGCTCTTAACTACAGTGCTCTAAAGTACACTAACACCCATAAACTACCTATGTACCCCTAAACCGAGGTCCTCCCACATCGCCACCACTATAATAAATATTTTTAACACCTAATCTGCGGACCGCACATCGCCGCCACCTACATTATCCCTATGAACCCCTAATCTGCTGCCCCTAACATCGCCGACAACTACATAATATTTATTAACCCCTAATCTGCCCCCCCAACGTCGCCGCTACCTAACTTCAAGTATTAACCCCTAATCTGCCGACCGGACATCGCCGCTACTATAATAAATGTATTAACCCCTAAAGCTAAGTCTAACCCTAACCCTAACACCCCCCTAAATTAAATATAATTTTAATCTAACTAAATAATTTAACTCTTATTAACTAAAGTATTCCTATTTAAAACTAAATACTTACCTGTAAAATAAACCCTAATATAGCTACAATATAACGAATAATTATATTGTAGCTATTTTAGGATTTATATTTATTTTACAGGCAACTTTGTATTTATTTTAACTAGGTACAATAGCTATTAAATAGTTATTAACTATTTAATAGCTACCTAGTTCAAATAATTACAAAATTACCTGTAAAATAAATCCTAACCTAAGTTACAATTAAACCTAACACTACACTATCATTAAATTAATTAAATAAAATAGCTACCAATACCTACAATTAAATACAATTAAATAAACTAAACTAAATTACAAAACCCCCCCACTAAATTACAGAAAATAAAACACAAGAATTTTAAACTAATTACACCTAATCTAAGCCCCCTAATAAAATTAAAAAATAAATAAATAATAAAAGTCCCTACCCTATTCTACATTACCAAGTAATCAGCTCTTTTATCAGCCCTTAAAAGGGCTTTTTGCGGGGCATGCCCCAAAGTAATCAGCTCATTTGCCTGTAAAAAAAAAATACAACCCCCCCAACATTAAAACCCACCACCCACATACCCCTACTCTAACCCACCCAAACCCCCCTTAAATAAACCTAACACTACCTCCTGAAGATCTCCCTACCTTGAGTCGTCTACTCTTCACACAGTCGGGCCGAAGTCTTCATCCGATGGGGCAGAAGAGGACATCCAGACCGGCAGAAGTCTTCATCCTATCCAGGCAGAAGAGGACATCCGGACCGGCAGACATCTTCATCCAAGCAGCATCTTCTATCTTCATCCATCCGGAGCGGAGCCATCTTCTTCCCAGCCGACGCGGATCCATCCTTTTCAACCGACGCCTACTCGCGGATCCATCCTTTTCAACCGACGCCTACTCGCCGAATGAATATTCCTTTAAGTGACGTCATCCAAGATGGCGTCCCTCGAATTCCGATTGGCTGATAGGATTCTATCAGCCAATCTGAATTAAGGTAGGAAAAATCTGATTGGCTGAATCCTATCAGCCAATCGGAATTCGAGGGACGCCATCTTGGATGACGTCACTTAAAGGAATATTCATTCAGCGAGTAGGCGTCGGTTGAAGAGGATGGATCCGCGTCGGCTGGGAAGAAGATGGCTCCGCTCCACTCCGGATGGATGAAGATAGAAGATGCAGCTTGGATGAAGATGTCTGCTGGTCCGGATGTCCTCTTCTGCCCGGATAGGATGAAGACTTCTGCCAGTCTGGATGTCCTCTTCTGCCCCATCGGATGAAGACTTCGGCCTGGCTGGGTGAAGACGACTCAAGGTAGGGAGATCTTCAGGGGGGTAGTGTTAGGTTTATTTAAGGGGGGTTTGGGTGGGTTAGACTAGGGGTATGTGGGTGGTGGGTTTTAATGTTGGGGGGTTGTATTTTTTTTTACAGGCAAAAGAGCTGATTACTTTGGGGCATGCCCTGCAAAAAGCCCTTTTAAGGGCTGGTAAAAGAGCTGATTACTTGGTAATGTAGAATAGGGTAGGGACTTTTATTATTTATTTATTTATTATTTTTTCTGTAATTTAGCGTTTGGTTTTTTTGTAATTTAGTTTAGTTTATTTAATTGTATTTAATTGTAGGTATTGGTAGTTAATTTATTTAATTAATTTAATGATAGTGTAGTGTTAGGTTTAATTGTAACTTAGGATAGGATTTATTTTACAGGTAATTTTGTAATTATTTTAACTAGGTAGCTATTAAATAGTTAATAACTATTTAATAGCTATTGTACCTAGTTAAAATAAATACAAAGTTGCCTGTAAAATACATATAAATCCTAAAATAGCTACAATATAATTATTTGTTATATTGTAGCTATATTAGGGTTTATTTTACAGGTAAGTATTTAGTTTTAAATAGGAATACTTTAGTTAATAAGAGTTAATTTATTTAGTTAGATTAAAATTATATTTAACTTAGGGGGGTGTTAGGGTTAGGGTTAGACTTAGCTTTAGGGGTTAATACATTTATTATAGTAGCGGCGAGGTCCGGTCGGCAGATTAGGGGTTAATACTTGAAGTTAGGTGGCGGCGACGTTGAGGGGGGGGCAAATTAGGGGTTAATAAATATTATGTAGGTGTTGGCGATGTTGGGGGCAGCAGATTAGGGATTCATAGGGATAATGTAGGTTGTGGCGGTGTCCGGAGCGGAAGATTAGGGGTTAATAATAAAATGCAGGTGTCAGCGATAGCGGGGGCGGCAGATTAGGGGTTAAGAAGTGTAAGATTAGGGGTGTTTAGACTCGGGGTTCATGTTAGGGTGTTAGGTGCAGATTTAGAAAGTGTTTCCCCATAGGAAACAATGGGGCTGCATTGGGAGCTTAACGCTGCTTTTTTGCAGGTGTTAGGTTTTTTTTCATCCCAAACTGCCCCATTGTTTCCTATGGGGGAATCGTGCACAAGCACATTTTGCCAGTTTACCGCTACCGTAAGCAACGCTGGTATTGAGGGTTGAAGTGGCGGTAAATTCGGCTCAACGCACCCTTTTTGGAGCCTAACGCAGCCCTTCAGACAACTCTAAATACCAGTGTTGTTTGGAAGCAGCGGTAGGAAAAAAAAGCTGCGTTCGCTACGCGGGTCTTTACCAACAAAACTCTAAATCTAGGTGAATGTCTTTTTAAGTAGATGTTCACCGGGGCTTGCATTCACTCTGGTCACACACACTCACACACACACACACACACACACACACACACACATATATACATATACATATATATATATATATATATATATATATATATATATTAAGACATTATTTTGCAAGTCAGATGATTAAAGTGTTTATATCAGAAAAAAATATCCTTCACTGTATGATAGTTTGTCAGTAGGTAGTTGTTTAACCTTAAACATCGTCTTTGGTGATTGACAGTTATTTAAGCAAAATATCTGCTTTGATAAATATGTAATGAATATACAAACTGGCCTTTAAAAGTACTTAAAAAATACAACAGTAGTTATGGTAGGTTTAGGAATTGTATCGTAGGGGATAAAGTCACATGATACAATCATAATAAAGTATAAACTTGTATTGTTTCTGAATGTATTAAATGCATACAACATATTTTTAGTTGTGTTCTAAGTCACATGGTTGTATAGATTCAGCAATAAATACTTATTCTTTGCATGTATGACAGATAGACAAACAGTAAATGTACAAGTATTTAGTGACTAATCCGTTTAAGTATTTTAATGCCTAATGAAGATGTATTGAAGGGAGAAAGGCATATGCTGTTTCACAGTGGTCACAGTGTAGTGCACACTGCACTGTGTAGTCTGTGTGAGTCTCAATCACGCGGTGGAGCCAGGAAGAATACCACATTCCCTCTCAGTCCAGGCCAGGCTGCGCAAGTGAGCTCCGCCTCCACTGTCACCATGTCATGCGCACCCACATACAATCCCATAGGATAGCAATAGCCGGGCCCTGGTTGATTTAGCCACCCGGCCCTGAGTTCAGTAGAGTGGCACTAGGGACTCAAAATTCTGCTGCCCCTTAAAAATCTGCTAACCTAGGCACCGGCCTCGTTGGCCAGGCTATGCCTTAATACGCCCCTGAGCTAGGTAGTTATTAAATAGTTAATAACTATTTAGTAACTATTCTACCTAGTTAAAATAAATACAAACTTGCATGTAAAATAAAAATAAACACTAAGCTAGCTACAATGTAACTATTAGTTATATTGTAGCTAGCTTAGGGTTTATTTTATAGGTAATTATTTAGTTTTAAATAGGAATAATTTACTTAATGTTAGGAATTTTATTTAGATTTATTTAAATTATATTTAAGTTAGGGGGTGTTAGGGTTAGGGTTAGACTTAGGTTTAGGGGTTAATAAAATTAGAATAGTGGTGGAAACATTGGGGGCGGCAGATTAGTGGTTAATAAATATAGGTAGGTTGCGGCAACATTGGGGGAGGGAGATTAGGGGTTAATAAATATTATGTAGGCGTCGGCGATGTTGGGGGCAGCAGATTAGGGGTTCATAAGTATAATGTAGGTGGCGGCAATGTCCGGAGTGGAAGATTAGGGGTTAATAAGTATAATGTAGGTGACGGCGATGTTGGGGGCAGCAGATTAGGGGTTAATATTATTTAACTAGTGTTTGCGAGGCGGGAGTGCGGCGGTTTAGGGGTTAATATGTTTATTATAGTGGCGGTGATGTCCGGAGCGGCAGATTAGGGGTTAAAATTATTATTATAGTATTTGCGAATCGCGATGCAGGAGGGCCTCGGTTTAGGGGTAAATAGGTAGTTTATGGGTGTTAGTTTACTTTTTAGCACTTTAGTTATGAGTTTTATACAATAGAAGTAAAAAGATTAAATCTGGAATGATGAATATATACTTGTGAAATATTTTCTACACAAAGATGAGGATATCCCAACAGTCCAAGCAGAATTCTTATTACAGTGTATAGATTTTATTTAAAAAAAATAATTATTTTAACTTTAATGGTGAGTTTTTTATTTAAACTAAAGGGACAGCTATGGGCACTAAATTTGCACCCAGTTACGCAAATATTTTTATGGGCCTATTTGAGTTAGAGAATATCACGGGATCAAATTGGAATAATAATTTGATCATGTTTAAAAGATTTATCGACAATATTTTCATTATATGGAAAGGAGGGGAGGAGCTCCTTAACCTGTTCATAGAGGATCTGAACCAGAATACATGGGGTTTAACGTTCACACACGAGTCTAATTTTAAGCATATTAGCTTTCTAGATATATATATTGATATAAAAATGAATTCTACTACAACTAAAACTTTCTTTAAAGAAGTAGACGCAAACAATTATGTCCACTTCCAAAGCTGTCATCTAGATTTGTGGAAAACAAATATACCCAAGGGTCAATTCTTACGTCTAAGGAAGAATTGCACAAATATAGCAGATTTTAAAGAGCAGGCAGGAGTATTGAAGGATAAATTTATAGAACGAGGATATAGTGATAACTTAATTCATGAAGCTATTATCTGTGCAGAACGAAAAGATAGAGAACAGCTATTGAGATCCAGAAAACTCAAAATTGATGGTAAGACACAAGAAACAACACTAAAAGATACAGCTTTTATTACTAACTTTAGCTCAGATCATAAAATAGTTAATAAAATACTAAACAAACATTGGCATTTAGTTAAAAAAGATCCATTGCTAAGTGATCATATCAGTGAAAAACCAAAAATTATTTATAGAAGAGCGAAAACTCTAAAAACATTTTCTATCAACCAGTGAATTTTAATATAAAAGAGGAAATAAAATTGATGTAGACTTATTAGGAAACAAACTGGAAGGCTTTTACCCATGTCATAGCTGTAAAGCGTGCAAATTCAGTACAAAAACTAAAATTATCCAATCCTGCAATTCGAACTATAAATTCCATATAAATGAGATTATACGATGCACTGATAGTAACATAGTGTACCTAATCCAATGCCCATGTAATAGGCAATATTTAGGTCAAACGAGTTGCCCCTTAAGAGATAGGATAAGACAACATCTACTAAATAATGAGTGGGGCTTTGAGAATCATCCGTTATCTAAACACTTTAAGGACCACCATAACCAAAAAAACTAATGGTTTGAGATATTGGAGATTAAAAAAGATAACACTACATAGAGGTGGGAATATGACTAGAAATGTACTCTTAACTGAAGCATAACTAATTTTTAATTTTAACACCTTAACTCCCAATGGTCTTAATGCGGAGCTGGATTTAAATCCTTTTATTTGATTTAATTATATACATCAGTTTAGTGTAAGGTCTATATCTATAGAAATATTTTTTGGATCTATTAATGTAAGATATTTTTATGAGTATGATCAATTTTATCTATGTACTTAACTTTTTAAAACCATTTTATACTTTTTTATAGTTTCTAAAGGATTTTATAGATTTTTAACGATTATATATTATGGAGTTAGTATATTGTTTTAATATTTGACATTGTATTAAAGGGACAGTCTAGTATAAATTAAACTTTCATTATTCAGATATGACTTTTTAATTTTAATCAACTTTCCAATTTACTTTTATCATCAAATTTGCTTTTTTCTCTTGGTATTCTTAGTTTAAACTAAACATAGGTAGGCTCATATGCTAATTTCTAAGCCTTTGAGGGCTGCCTCTTATCACATGCTTTTTAAATCTCTTTTCAACACAAAGAGACAGAAAGTACACGTGGGCCATATAGATAACACTGTGTTCAGGCACAGAAAGTTATTTAAGATTTAGCACAAAAAAATGCTAAATTTAAGGCAATAGATAATAAACAGTCATAGTCATGTGATCAGGGGGCTGGAAGAAGGTTCCCAGATACAAGGTAATTACAGAGGTAAAAGGTATATTAATATAACTGTGTTGGTTATGCAAAACTAGGGAATGGGTAATAAAGGGATTATCTATCTTTTAAAACAATAACAATTCTATGGTAGACTGTCCCTTTAAGCAGAATATTGTCAATATGTATGAATATAACACATTGCCTTTAAGTAATCATTTAATTGCCCCTTTAAGAGAGGGCTATAAAAGACTGACACCTATCCACTTCCTGTCATCTTGATAAAGGCATCGCTCAGGTGCTGAAATGCATAGACTAGTGACAGAAGTGTAGAAATTTGACTAAAAGCTGGGGAACAGCCAGCCGGGTCATCCCACACTATATCCACTATACCCGGCATACCTGGTCTATTTGGACACAGACAAAGCTAAAAATGGAGCGGATATACTTCAGAGCCAGCAGATTGGGAGCTGACCTGAAATTTAACTGACCTGGAACTAAACAGACAGCAGAGTGCAAGCTGATCTGAAATTCAACGGACAACGGAGACAAGGTTGAATCACCAAACCCTACAGGTGATTATAAGCGATCATCATCAAATTAGACTACCTGACATATGAAGCACAAACAGTGAATTTGAAGCTTTTCTGAAACAGAAGCAGTGTTAACGCTATCACAGACCTGCTTGATGAAAGGCTGAAAGTATTCATTGTGTCTTTCTGTGTGAAGAAACGGCTGGAGAACTCCGACTTTCTTAACACTGAAGGTATTTTGCAAGATTGTTTTATCTGGATATTCTGGATTGTAATCATTGCTTATACAAGCAATAAGACGTTACCCTTATTCTATGGCTTACAGAGCGGACATACATAAGGTACCTTATCTGCCTATAGACATTGCTGATATAATCCGCACTTATTGGTTAGTTGTTGTGGCCTCAACATATATATATTTATTTAGGATATGTATTTTATGTAATAAATGTTTTAATAACTCTAGATTTCATTGCATTTATTTTTGCCACTAGTGCAGAAATTTGTTTTCATTTAAATATTGTTTTCATTTTAACTATTTAACTATTTGTCTATAGCGTAATACATATTGCTATTTTACACATTGTCATTTTTATATTATCGTGTTTAGAAGGGCTATTTAGTTAACCCTATCTGAGTTTAACTTTATTACTTTAGCCTATTGGGTATATGGGCGCCACTCCACCTGTAAATATTTGAAGTTATGAGTTTTTTGCTACAGCGTTGTAACATAAAACTCATAACTACTGACTTTAAAATGCGGTACGAATCTTGACAGGGTAGGGTGTACCGCTCACTTTTTGGCCTCCCAGGACAAACTCGTAATACTGGCGCTATGGAAGTCCCATAGAAAAAAGGCTTTACGAAATTTATGTAAGTTGGTTTGCTGTAAGGCCAAAAAAGTGTGCAGTGCCCCTAAACCTGCAAGACTTGCAATACCAGCGGGCGTAAAAAAGCAGCGTTAGGACCTGTTAACGCTGCTTTTTAAGCTTAGCGCACAACTCGTAATCTAGCCGATTTTCTTCTAAGTGAATAACATTGAAATGTAAAATATTTCTGTTAAAAACACACTAAAACAAATTTCAAGGTATTTCGCTGGAATTGGCTCAAAAGTGAATTTATATGTATATACATGTGTAGCCTGGGTGACAGGCCCATAGGGAATCATTACAAACATTATCAACACAACACACAGAAAACCTGGCACTCGCCAGCAGATACACAGTAATGTTTAAAAGCAAAACTGGTGGAAGTCAGTTACATTTTGCGCCAAAGGATCAAGCCCAGGACCACGTCAAGGTACCCCCCTTCCAGGGACCCTAACCAGCACCCACACAATGCATACTTTTAAACAAACTAACTGGGAACCTCCCAGGGTCCCAGAAATGGGGAGACCTTGACGTGGTCCTGGGCATGATCCTTTGGCGACAAATGTAACTGACTTCCCCAGTTTTGCTTTTAATCATTACTGTGTATCTGCTGGCGAGTGCCAGGTTTTCTGTGTGCAAATATATTTATATATATTTGTGTTTGTGTGTGTGTGAGAGATTTTAAGATTGTTAATGAGCTATCAAATACATAGCTTCAATAAAAATAGCTTAATATTTGTACAGCAAAAGGGAAACAGGCAACATAGTCTCACAATCTCTTAAAAACTTCAAGGGACATAATACCCAAATGCTAAATCATTTGAAAATTATAAAGCTTATATTTAAACAGCTGACTAGAAAATATTGCATAAACATCTCTATGTAAACCAGGAATATATTATACCTGAAAATTTCCAGAGATGCTTGTTCCAAGTTGAAAGAGACTGTTCATCTGGCAAGTGCAGCAACTTATTTTTCCTTACAGTTTAAGGAAGTTCACTATGAAACCTGTGAAATGTCAGTGAAATCCCATGAGATCACAGTAAAACAATGGTTTTTGTTGTTTGTTTTTTTACCATGCAGATGACAGTACAAAAAAGTAGCTCTGGATAACCGAGCACTTACTCTGGTGAACTAAAAGAGTATGTTGAGAGAAAATATCTTCCTTTATACAAAGAGATATTCATGTAATTCTTACTTGCCAGCTTCTTTCAAGTGATTTAGCATATGCGTTTGATGTCCCTTTAACAACTTGACAGCTTTGAGATAAGGTAGGGAGACTCACCCAAATCCTTTTAATTTGCATCTCGGAATCAGGGAAAAGAAGAACAGCATGACTGTATTTATGCATTTCATCTTTTATTTCAACAGGGACCAACAGGAAGATAATATACCTTATCTTCAGCCTCAAGGCCTCTGGGCCTCAACTAGGGATGGGCGAATGTGTTTATATCCGAATTCGAATTTTAGAACAAATGTTATTGTAGAAATTCGATTTACATAATAGAATGTTGATAAGAACGAATATTCTTAAAAATTCGATTTTTGAATGTTATTTACAGTTTTCGAATGTCACATTCGAATTCGAATGTCACATTCGAATTCGAATGTTATATTCGAATGTCACATTCGAATTTGAATATTACATTTATAAAACACAGTATTAGACTAGAAATACTATTTTGAATTCGAATGTCACATTCGAATCGAATATCACATTCGAATCGAATATCACATTTAAAACACAGTATTAGACTAGAAATACTATTTCAAATTCGAATGTGACATTCGAATTCGAATGCAGCATTCAAATTTGAATATTACATTTATTAAACACAGTTGTAGACTAGAAATACTATTTCAAATTTGAATGTCACATTCAAATTCGAATGTCACATTCGAATTCGAATATTACATTTAGAAATTGAATGAATACATAGCTAAACATTCTATTATTCGAACAAATATTTTCAAATTTTATTGAAAAATTCGAAAACGAAATTTCGAAAATAGAATGTTAGAATGTTATATAAACATTCAAAATTCGATTCGAACGAACAAATGTATCAAAATTCGTTTTAAATTTCGAATTTTTAGAAACATTCGCCCATCCCTAGCATCAACCCTTGTTTTGGCTACATTCCGTCGCTAAAAGCTGCTAGTCTTTAATGCACAGATCCATTTTGCTTTGTGATCACTTGGAAAACATGCTGACCAATTCCACTGTATAAGCAAAAAGCAATATCAGGAGCAAATCACTGTTAGATTGTAATTGACCCCACAATGTTTGTTTCAAATAATGATTAAAGGGACATGTTACCCAAATGCTGAACAAATCAATGTAAAAAAGGAACAAAATGTACCTCAAAATGTCCTCCGTAGCAACATCTCATTGTAAAAGGACTCCAGTCAGGAGTATCCCGTTACTTGCAAAGGGGGAGGTGAACATGGCATATGCATGTAAGTGTAAAAAAAATTATTATAACATTTTTATGGTTAAATCCCACAAGATGACAGAAAAGAAAAATATGAACTCATCACTGAGGATGCTGATTGGCTGTTTTTTTCACTATGCAGATGACAGGAAAAAGAGTAGCTAAATGATAACTCCTTATATATCATTCACACCCATAAGCTGAGAAAATTTTCAGGTCAACTATCTTTCTTTTTTGCAAAGAAATGTTCTGATATTTTCAAGTCAGCCTTTTACAAATATGCTGCATCACTTTTGGGTGATTTAGTAAATGGGTAACTTGTCCCTTTAATCAGCTTGTTAGTGTTTGTTTTTGTCACTGATGGGTTTTGTGTGACTGCTGTTTTTTTAGGGTATCTCGGATAACGCTACATGTATTGCACTAATCATAAAAAATTCTAGGGTTGCTCAAAATATTTCTGAACATCAGCTAATATTGGCCTAGGTTATGAGTGGAGTGCAAAATTGCATTTTCGCAAGTGAAATATTTGCGCTCCACTCGGTAATACGAGTGCACGTAAATGTGTGCTGGTATTACAAGTTAAGCGCAATGCGAACTCAACCTCGCGTTCACATTGCCTGGAAGCCTGGTAGCCTCATTTGCATGCCGTCAGACACGGCAAACCACCTAACGCAGCGCAGCGGGTAGGTTGCATAGCATTGGGTAGCAAATTAAAAATATATATGTGAATGAATATATACATATATATTTATGTGTTTATATGTGTACTGTATATACACATATTAACACATAAATATATATGTAAATAAGCATATACATATATATTTAAAGTTAAAACAAACTCCCCATAGACCACAATGTAAAGGCACTTTTCAGTGACAATTTTTTTCTAACACCCCACACCCGCACACTATAAGCCCTTATAACTGCTTTGTGCAGTTTTTAATAAAAAAATTAAAGATTATTATATTTTAAATTTATATATTTACACTTTATTTGGGGGGCGATTTGGACACTTTTTTTAGTTAATCAGAGATCTGACCTCTGGTTAATTATGCTAAGCGCAAGTCCTTGTATCAGCTCACGGGAGCAATAACCAGCCACTTTAAATGGCTGGTTATTTAATATGCGTCCGTAACTGGGCAAATTTGTTCCTTTACGGGCGCAAGTTAAAATAGTGCTCCACTTGTAATCTAGCCCATTGTTAGTGTATTTTTCCAGTGATCGCAATCACAAAATGCCTCTGCCATTACTACCCCAAGCACAAAATTGTTATCTCTTGAAAACAATGTTAACCTAAGGACTCAAATGCAGCTTTGGAGCCCCGAATCACTGCTATTTAACCTGTCAGCCACCTAAAGTGTGGCTGATTTCAATCAATTGTTTTTACTACTTTTATCAGCTAAGACTACGGCTGAAAAGCCGAAACGCATCAGCTGTTTCTTTCCTCCCATCTCCAACTTGGACAACCAGCTGCTGTCAGTGTTTATTGTAGCAATGTTAGGAGGTTTTATGACCAACATATGAACTTTAAGTTTCATCACGTACAGCGCTATTTTGGAAATAAACGCTGTATTATACATCAGCCGGTGCTCCTGTCTCTTCATTTGTATCCAGTGTGAAATGGATTCCCTTGCAGTGAGCATGGACGTAGGCATTCCCCTGGTGGATTGCCTCCTCCCCCCTCTCCTTTGGATTGGACGAGAGCACACACACCTGGTTGTGACGTCTGGGATCAATGACCAATTACACAAGCCGCACGCACCAGAAGAGGGCGTGACCAGAATGACAACGCATAGCTGGCAGACTCGAGGAGTTTCTGGGCACTATCGCAGGACAACAAGAGAGATTCTTGACGCTTGGGAACCGATTGGATCCAGTGTCCAGAGGCCAGACCGGAGACAGATCATCACTAATTCTCTAAGGACTGGAGGCGGTAAGTCGGCCTTTCAGGGTTGCACAGTTTTGCTCGCAGTGTGTGGGACTTTTTGTTATTTGATTTCAATCATCCCAATCTGATTCAATCTGTTTGGGATGATTAATAGCTCCTGCTCACATGTTTTTTGTCCATGTGCACAACCAATGTTACATTCAAAAACTTTAGTGCTACTTGATAATGATTTGAGAAAGTATTGTCTAGAGGTTCTAAGCCCTTATAGCTGTAGCATTCGGTAAATTAAAAATGGCCTTGTATTTGTGTGGTTAAGTATCAAGAATTTGGATTGTGATCAATCAACCAGTACCAGCACATGTTAGGTATAGGGTCTTTTTCAATTAGCCAATAAAAAAATAAGTGCTGTTGGTAAAGAATGAAAATGGCTGAATTTGATTATGTCAACATCGAAAAAGGCTCATCTTCATGCCAATATGTATCAATCTACTGAGTATGTCGTCTGTTTTGCCTAGCATGCTTCACGATTCAGTGTAAATCAATTTTTGGTTTGTCTGTTGTCCCACAAAGTGAAAATTTACTAATTCCTGCATTCAGGGCCGGACTGGGACCAAAAAGAGGCACGGGCATTTAGGCAAAGAGGCCCCCCTCACCATTTCTTATTTAACCGTATACCAGACACGGGTCAAAAATGACCCCTTCTTTTGAATTTATATATAAATATATATATATGAATATATACACACACAAACATATACAGTGTACCTTGTTTATCCATCTATAGAAATAAATAATAATAATGAAAGCAATTTCCTAGCTATTTCTGCCTCTCAATCTGGCTGTTATTTCATGGGACTGATCATTTTAGCAAGCTTCATAGTTTTTCAATAAGAATATAACACAGTCACATAAATTCAGCTATAAACCGTTTCTCTAGATTTAATCTTTGAGCTGTGAGACCAATGAAGACATCTAGAGACAGACACATGAAGCATTTCTTGCAATGACCATGACAGTGACATGATGCAGTGTAGCTAACTAACATGTTTCCCTTTGCTCAAAGTTTAGAAATCCTTTCCCCAAAGGCCAAAATTAAAGTAAGGAATGATATCAAGTGTTCTGTAATACAGATTACAAATACAAAATCTTACATCTTACAATCTTAGATTTGTGATCATATTATGTGATATAGAATCTGTATCACATAATATGAACTATGAACACAAATCTAAGCTTGAAAGATGTAAGATTTTGTAATCTCAAAAATGTTAATTCTTTTTCAGCATGAATATCCTGAGCATTAAAGATATTTTACAGGTTTACTGAAAATGTAACACACACTTTTAATAAATGCAGCATGAAAGAAAGAGTGGAAGTCTTAAAGACTGTGGTCTTAAAGAATAAGAGGAACGCCTGTAAATGTATGTGATGCCAGCAATAGTAAACAATTGAATTATTTATTATGAGTCACTGTCACATACTGATATTAATGATAATCAGATTAGGCATATTAGGGATTACATACAATGTCAACCTCACCTGCTGCTGTAGAGTCACTCAGGTGTCAGTGTCTAGACGCAGGGCCGCCACTCCAAAATTTTGGGCCCCTTACTACAACCATTGTACGGTCCCTCACGCTATATATATATATATATATATATATATATATATATATATATATATATACTGTATATATAAAGCTATAGGTTCTTGCTTATGTGCTCTTTTTATTTATTGAATGTATATACTTTTTAAATATGTTTTTACTCAGAAAAAAAGCAAAACCAGATAAAGCTAAACACACATGCATATATATATATATATATATATATATATATATATATATATACACACACACACACATATATATGTATATACAGTATATACAGTATCTCACAAAAGTGAGTACACCCATCACATTTTTTGTAAATATTTTATTATATTTTTTCATGTGACAATACTGAAGAAATTACCCTTTGCTACAATATAATGTAGTGAGTGTACAGTCTGTATAACAGTGTACATTTGCTGTCCTCTCAAAATAACTCAACACACAGCCATTAATATCTAAACCGTTGGCAACAAAAGTGAGTACACCCCTAAGTGTAAATGTCCAAATTGGGCCCAAAGTGTTAATATTTTGTGTGGCCACCATTATTTCCCAGCACTAACAAGGTCTCTAACATCCACCAGCTCCGTGATGTTGTTTTATTTTTTGTTTTTTTTCAATAAGTTTTTTATTGAGGATTATTAGAAATATAACCCAATCTCGTTACAAAGATTACATTGTGATCATATGTAGATTCAATAGAAAACAGTGACAGTGCAACACGTTTCAATAATAAAATTGTATAGAAAAAAAGAAACGTCACACAATACGGTTTATTAACATTTGGTTAAATGAAATCCTCATTGCAAGAAAATGTAAGTAGCTATTATTAATGTCCTACAGGACCAGTTGGACCCTAAAGAAAACTCAGTAGCTACAAGGAGGACCCGTATTGTTTAACATATAATATAAGTTAGGGTCTCACTGGATAACAACTAGAAAAGTAAGAATAAACTCTCAGTCTGGGTGACCTAGAGCCCTAAATATATAGAGGGTCTCAAAGCTTATGGTAAACGGAGTAGAGAAGGGGGGAAAGGGGGTATTTTTCAGAGGATAAGCACTGCTAACTGTATATTTTTATTGTGTATTTATAATACAATAGAATATTGTGGGAGATAGTAATGGTTGTCGGGGGGGGGGGGGGATGACCAAAAGGTTAGATTATGGTAAGCTTGGGGTGGATCAGCAGGCAAGAGCTGCTTTAGGTTAAAGGATGGTAGAGGGGCGGGGGAGGGTTGGGCCCTTAAAGGGACAGTTTACTCAAAATTGTTCTCCCCTTTAATTTGTTCCCAATGATCCACTTTACCTGCTGGAGTGTATTAAATTGTTTACAAGTATTTCCATTACCCTTATATTGGCATTTGAATTAGTTTATTTAGCCTGTGGTATCCCCACCCATGCTGAACGTTTTTGGCCTCGAAGCCAAGCTGTGTTAACACAGCCAGTAGAAGAAATTACACTCACAGTGGGGTATAGAAGAGATAAGGTAATAAAAAGTTAATTGTCCATTGTTCTCTCCAAGTATTGGCGATTGGTTTACGGACAGATATAAGATAAAGACACATGTATATTAACACAATGTAATAAAGTAATGAGATCTGATTATGCCTACAAGCTCAACTCATTTTATTAGGTTGTGGCTTCAAAACAGAAAATCAGCTATTTCATATATACAAATAAGCCTTAAAAAAGCAAATCTCATACATTTTATACTCTGCAGCTGGTAATAAAAGTAATTGGAAACACATTAATGGAAAAACTATTTTATAGTATACTGTCCCTTTAATAGAATTGCGCATTGTTTGAGGAAAAGAAATTGGAAAGGATAATAAAAAGATGGAGCCCGACTGAGTAGTGTAATTAGGATGGAGGATGCTCTATTAGGAGTCTAGGCCTGAAGGTATCTGTATATTCTGGAAATGGCTTGTTTATGTATATATACCGACTAATGGAAAAACCAAAAATAGTGGTTTGATAAGTTAAGAATAGGGTTATGCTGGGAAAGTGACAGGTTGGGAGGAGACCAATATATAGTAGTATGTGCGAACCTGATAAAAGATATAGTCTGCTACCGTGTAAGTAGCTTAGGGGGATAAAGCTCACAGTGGTAGTAGTTTACTATTGGGGGAAGGGGGTGCGGGTTGTAGTGATAGCCATTATAGGAGCTAAAATGGGGCCATATGTTGTAAAATGTTAAATGATAATGGCTTTCTATAGTTAGGAATTAAGAGGATAAATAGGTGGCTATGGCTTGAGGTAATATGAAACTTTTGTGCTAATACCAGCCTTGTCCGATAAGGCATGGCGTAAAAGGGAAGACGCTAATCAGGGAATAGCCTCTATGAAACCACACTTTGAGGTAGTATTAGATATTAGATTTATGGCAGGAACTCAAGTATATAGTGTACCTTAATGGAAGTAGGATGTGAAGGGTAAATAAATAACTTGGAGCTATTGGGGACGTTCCTGAGAGGTAGTACTATATTGAATAGGCAGAACACATCAGAGCGTACTGCGAAGTAAACTAAATAAGTCAGAAAGTCAACCTGCTTTTCTTCCTGGCCTACTCAGAGATACAAATAGATACTTATAGCGTATAATTTAAATCCTCAACAAAATGTGCATGATTATGTAGCAGTAGAAAGTTCACATAACTCAATGCAAACTTAGTATAGTCCTAGAGGAAGATATTTTAACATTGCTACCAGGATATGTAGTTAACACTAGGGTAACATGTTAAATATTAAATTGGTATTTTCAATAAAATAACCTAGGATAGAATATCCACAACTTGGTTCAGGCTGCGCATCAGATATGTAACCATGAGGCCCGTTGACAGCTAATAAAACAGCCAGCTTTATATTAGATGTGCTAGATAATTTGTAAAACTAGCTGGGAATGTAATAAATACAAATTTGGCTAATAGGCCTAATTTCAGTCAAAGGAAAGTAGGTTTCTGAGCTATCAATAACATACAGTATGCTAGAATTTTTCAGAACCACTCAGAGTCTATGTACTGCATAGATCACCTACTTTAAACACTGGATTCTGACATAATATATATAAAGAAGTATTGGGCAAGAGTCGCTCTAAGAGAAATACTAGGTAACACAGGTTAATAGGATTGCGGGGAGATTGCCATCAAGCCTTTCATCTGTGCTCGATGACTTTCCTATAGCTAAATGGAATTTCTGCTTAGATGTAAGGGGAATATCGAAGTTTGTGGTATTCTCAACAAATTGTGATAATACAACAACAACAGCTAGTACCTATAGTGACAACCAGCGTCACTATAGTACTTATAAGAGGCACCTAGGATAAGTGTAACCAAAATAGAGATAATTGTTACAATGTGTACTGTTAGAATAGGATTATTCAATATGGCATAAAGCAACAACAGTATAATGTGAAAATATTATAGCAACAATATAATGGTGCTCCAAAAATAAATAATATATATATATACAAACTGTATAGTCCAGTAAATATGGTCTAGTGCAAAGTCCTGCAATGCGCAATTGGTGGTTCCAAAAGCTGACAGGTGAATAGCAGTGTTCCAAGAAAGTATAGGCCGCTCCTCCAGGGTGTTGTGCCACAACACAGATGACAAATCTAGGAAGGAATGGGTAGAGGGCGCCACATAGTGCAAGTCATATAATATAGGTAAAAGCAGCAATAGGAACACAAGTATCCTACTCACACAGTATAAAGCACAGAAAGTGCAATATTCGCAATCCAGAACCACAAGTCGTCTGGTAGACCTCAATAGGAAAAAGTCGCCAATAGGGGTCCCCGTCTCACCAGGGAGAGTCGAGGGATGCCCAAAAATTATGTAGTAGGAGCAGATCAGTGTCACATAGATCACACTACAAGTCCAGGAGCTTCAAGTAGAGTGTCAAATAAAGTATTTGGCCTAAGCCAAAAAAACAATGGAGCAGCAGATGGAGAGTTAAAAATAAGGTAAAAATGTATTAGCAATAAAAACAACAGCAACGCGTTTCTCAGTGTAACACACTGTTTCATCAGGCTATACAAACATACTCTCAACTGCTATATTTAAAATAAAAAGAAACCAATCATTGATCAGAAAAAAATCACACCCTCAGTGGGGCATACCAATATACATATAGTGAAGATGAGCAAAAACTTTAAAAACATTTTTTTTTTTGGTTTACATAAATAAATATAAAATATTACAAAGCTTATTGTTATACACCATATAGGTAATCATTTTCCAAAGACAACAAAATATTATTCATGTTTAGATGATATAAAGCGCTGATTAATTCTAATGTGTGGTCATCAGGACCCCTGAAGCGAACTGATAATGGTATAAGCTATTCTTTAGCTGAAGTTAGTTTATATTAAATAGTACTGTTTTCAATTGTTATGAATGGTCTATCATTACTAGTTTAAAAATGTAAAGTGATAATAGTTATGATAATGTGAATCCAAACGTATAAATACGGAAAGCTTAAACAACGCGATATTCATGATAGAAAGGGGTGGATAAGAGTGCCGGATTTAGTAATGCAGGGTATAATAACAGTTCTAAAATAATTAAATATCCGGTGTGACAGTGGAAAAGGGCCCATCATTGGCAGGTTAACTGGAAATCAAAGTTCTGTAGTGTTAGACAACAGTTATAGTATCTAATCCCAATAGACGCTTCCTGTTTCCATGGTAACAAACCTGTGTGGATCTCATAAAGATTGAATGGTGTCAGTATAAGGGGTGTGGCTAGATACGCTATGTGTGAAAGTAGCCAATCACTAAGAGGGAAACGCCAAACCAGGCATGCTGATAACTAACGTAACCTACTGACTGGAAATGTGACTATAATGATAAACTATTTGTGCTAGCCGATTGTTGTTTAGTAAGGTATCATGGCATATGTAGATCGCTATTTCGGCTATTCCGATTAAAGAATGCTGTGTGTATCGTGTAAACAATAGGGCGTGAATATAGGACAAGGGGAGTGTAAAAATCGGCCAATCAGTGAGGCCTATCTACTAGGAGATAAATCAGTGACCAGTCCAAAGGGTGGGAAGAGACATGAAGGGAGGGGAGGGGAAGGGTTGTAGTGCAACAATGACAAGAACGGGAAATATATGTATATATATGACATGGAAGTTATATTAGTGGGAAATAAAATATGTGATGGTAGGATACCCCGAACAGTAATATATATAATGCAAAATGCAATCATTATACTTATACCCATAATATCTCTACGTGCACGTACAGAGTCGGCATATAATACAAATAGCCGATACAAAGAACTACCAGTTAAGAGCTAAATGTTTGCCTTCTATGACAAACCCAGGATGACTAATGTAATATAAATGGGAAGACATATTACCAAAATATAGGTACCAGAAAATAAACAAATTACTACAGTGGGGTAATGTCTGGAAGTAGGTGGGTGACCTAATAAGGGAATTCCTCAAGGAGCAGGTGTCTACATACAAAGTATGTCCAATGAAAGAGACTAATATATGTGTGACGTCACATATTTCACTTATTTTGTATTGGCCTTTCTTGTTGTACATTATGGTTAGTCTCTTTCATTGGACATACTTTGTATGTAGACACCTGCTCCTTGAGGAATTCCCTTTCCATATTTATACGTTTGGATTCACATTATCATAGCTATTATCACTTTACATTTTTAAACTAGTAATGATAGACCATTCATAACAATTGAAAACAGTACTATTTAATATAAACTAACTTCAGCTAAAGAATAGCTTATACCATTATCAGTTCGCTTCAGGGGTCCTGATGACCACACATTAGAATTAATCAGCGCTTTATATCATCTAAACATGAATAAAATTTTGTTGTCTTTGGAAAATGATTACCTATATGGTGTATAACAATAAGCTTTGTAATATTTTATATTTATTTATGTAAACCAAAAAAAAACAAAATAGTTTTTAAAGTTTTTGCTCACCTTCACTATATGTATATTGGTATGCCCCACTGAGGGTGTGAATTTTTTTCTGATCAATGATTGGTTTCTTTTTATTTTAAATATGGCAGCTGAGAGTATGTTTGTATAGCCTGATGAAACAGTGTGTTACACTGAGAAACGCGTTGCTGTTGTTTTTATTGTTAATACATTTTTACCTTATTTTTAACTCTCCATCTGCTGCTCCATTGTTTTTTTGGCTTAGGCCAAATACTTTATTTGACACTCTACTTGAAGCTCCTGGACTTGTAGTGTGATCTCTGTGACACTGATCTGCTCCTACTACATAATTTTTGGGCATCCCTGGACTCTCCCTGGTGAGACGAGGACCCCTATTGGCGACTTTTTCCTACTGAGGTCTACCGGACAACGTGTGGTTCCGGATTGTGAATATTGTACTTTCTGTGCTTTATACTGTGTGAGTAGGATTCTTGTGTTCCTATTGCTGCTTTTACCTATATTATATGACTTGCACTATGTGGCGCCCTCTACCAATTCCTTCCTAGATTCTCAACAAATTGTATATGATATTAACGGAGTAAGTTTGTGTAGATTATTTAGTGTATTAGCAATCCGGCTCTATGATAATTGTCCAGGTATTAAGTACTATAATCTGGATATGGCCTTATCAATAAAGGAAGAGCTCCTGGTTGAGGAAATGTTGTACAACATTTTGTTCTAGGGTAATTAATAGGTCGACCCTATGTAAGATGTAATGAAGCTTAAAACCACAGATTAGGCTAGTTAACATGTACAGTTGATATTTACCTTTGCAGTATCTTTAGGAATATAGTCTCACCGCAAAAATTGCTGCAATAACAAACACAATTGAGGGGGCTAATGTATCCTTTAATTGGGCCCACAACTCTGTCCCGACCGCTGGCAGAGCCTAAGCGTTATAAGCAGAAGCTAGAGCTACCTCATATGGATATGCCAGTGCTAGCCATATAGGCCTAGACATTTATGGGTGAGTAGTTGCTGTACTTTTGACCACTCCTACAGTAGGTGAGCTAAACTTAATATTTGGGTGAGTGAGTATTAAAACTGATCCAGTTAGAGTAAACATAAACACATGTATAGATATATGGTGTTAATCCTCACTTAGCCTGCTTTCTCTGAAAAATATATAGGTATACATCTAAGCCTGTCACAGATATAAAACCTGGGAACACATACATGTCAACATGGGTTCATGATAACAACATAGCAGGTGTTGAAAGTGGGAGCTGAAGCAACAATTATGGGCAATCCTCTATATTAAAAAAAAACAGAGGCTGTTAATAGCGACATATATGATCAGGATAAACGCTGCTGTCTAATATCTGTTATACCACATAGCTCCCTTAGGGATATAAAGCAAAAAAGGCCCATTACACAGGAGATTCCATATTATTTATCAATGTTTATGCGGGAACTTAGTCCAATAGTCCGACAACGTGAAGGGCTGCTTATGATCATGAGTAGCAGAGTCACACAGAAGACAGGCCAGGGTTTGTGAAGGATTAGCCTAGTACGATTCTGAGTTGAGGCAGCATGTGGTCAGTTGTATAGGCCAGAATGTGGGATAAGTTATCGTACCTGAAGCGGAACGCTTGAGCTGGAAAACTAATGCCGCCAGCCGTTAGCTGCATGCTGGCTAAAGATCTTAGTTGCCGGCAATAAAACTTAAGCTCTGATTGCTGTGTAGTAGCTGGACGATCAGGCACAAGTGACATATTCAGTCCCAGTCAGAGGCGTCGACCTGTTCTGTTCCATGGTAAGAGCGACAGTGTGTTCTATCTGTATAGGATCCTGGGAGCCAAGGGCAGTGCTCCCGAAATGTATCTCAGGATCCCCGGAGCCAGCTTGTGAGTTCTGGGTGTAACGATTGAAGTAGATCCTCAAAACATGTATCCATTTTCCGTTCGAAAGCCTTTAGTAGATCTGGGATAACTGTATGGAATAGGTGTCCATCCATGTTGAAGGGGTGACAAAGTCCTTGATAGTGCTGTAGTAAATGAGCTACTCTCGGTGGAGAGATGTCAGCATGGTCTAGCTAGCAAGATGGCGCCTTCTCCATTTTCACTGCGGCAGTCTCTGTGGGCATAATCCGTGAGATGTGCCACTGATCAAATCTCTTACGCCGTCGGAGTTGCTGAAAGTATTCTGCCTCTTGATCGGCTGCTATTCAATTAAAAGTTGCCTGCTCTGAGCGGTCGAATATGCTTTAATCTGATGAGTACAGCCGGAGCTAATGTGAAGTGCGACCGCTCAGATGCAGAGCTAGCTCCGCCCTCTGTGTTGTTTTTTTTAATGTGTAATTTAGTTTATTTAATTTGTAGTTATTTTAATTTTAGTATAATAGTAAAGTTAGTTTAATATATAGTTTAATTTTTTTTTTATTTACACAGGTAAGTTTTAATTTATTTTAAGATAGGGATATTGTAATTTTAATATAAAGTTAGGAGGTTGTTAGGTTTAGGGGTTACTAGTTTAATTTAGTTTTTTTGCAATGTGGTTGGCTGGAGTTAATAGGTTTATTTAGTGGCAGTGGTGTGGGAGGCCAGAGGTTTAGGGGTTAATAACTTTATTTAGTGGCGGCGATGTCGGGGAGCAGCAGATTAGGGGTTAATAAGTTTAATATAGTGTTTGTGATGTGGGAGGGCATCAGTTTAGGGGTTAATAGGTAGTTTATAGGTGTTAGTGTACTTTGTAACATTTTAGTTATTAGTTTTGTGTAACAGTTTTCTTGCGCAAAACACATAACTACTAGTCTCAGATTGCGGAACGGATTGTGTCGGTATAGGCTGGAACGCAAACATTTTAGCCTCACTGCACAACTTGTAATGGCAGCGCTATGGAAATCCCACGCAAAAACATAATTTATTTGATTGCGGGACTGACGTTGTGTTACAGGCTAAAATGCTTGCGGTATAGCTATACCGACAAGACTCGTAATGGCTGCGTTCCGGTTTTAACGCTGAAATTGACATTTTTCAGCATTAAAACCGGAACGCAAAACTCGTAATCTAGGTGTTTATGCCTTGCTGAGATCAAATACATTGCAGATGCAGTTAACCCATCAGCTAGCAGATGGGACTGCAGTGTTAGACTTTTTGGCAGCCATGGGGTTAAATGCATCTTCTATTTAAGTTTTTCAGAGAGCAGGAGGTTGTGTGGGAGGAGATTTCTTTGTACTCTATTGTAATGCTGTGCCGAAGGAGTGATTTTACTGCTCAGCAAGTTCTATTACATACCCATAGAGGCCTATTTATTAAAGGTCTGTCTGACCTGATCCGACAGTGCTGATCAGGTTCAACAGACATCGCTGAATGCAGAGAGCAATACGCTCTCCGTATTCAGCATGCACCAGCAGCTCTTGTGCGCTGCTGGTGCAACGCCGCCCCATGTAGACTTGCGGCCAATCGGCTGCCAGCAGGGGGTGTCAATCAATCCGATCGTACTCGATCGAGTTGAATTGTGGTGATCTCTGTCCGCCTCATCAGAGCAGGCGGACAGGTTATGGAGCAGCGGTCTGAAGACCCGCCAGAAACACGGGCCCTCAAGCTCCATTCGGAGCTTGATAAATGGGCCGCTAAGTGTAAGGCTATAGAAATCCCTAGGGGAAATACAAGTGGCTTGCCGTCCTCTTCACTCTCCTGCATGGGATCTGATCTTACATTGATTGGCTGCCACTGAGATTGCATACAGAACTCTTTGTATAGAGCCTAAGTAAAAAAGTAAAATAAATAAATATGAAAAGCTAAAATGCTTAATTAAGCAGTGATTGAACTTAACTTCACAGCCGTGAGATTTTTAAACTACACAACAACATTAAGCTACGTGCAATCAGTGTAAAGCAATAGGGAAAAATAGTTAATAGATTTACTTTTAAGCACCATGTTCTTCAGCTCCAGGAGATTTGTTAACCGATTTCCCCACATGCTGCAGCAGCTGCTCTGGAGGAACTTTCTTGCACACTTCTCACACAGGAGGGTATGGGTTGCTCGGACGGTAGCCTCTCCCTCCCCTCCAATTTGACAGCATCTTGCTGCTGCATGGCATTCTGGGACTTATAGTCCACTGCCATGCAGGCTACAAAGGGCCCAGCCAACTACCACAAAGGGTCCTCTGACCTCTGCTCTCTTAGATGATGTCATGGATCGGCATCTACGACTGAGAGCATCTCTCCTCCTAGCCCTACCTACTCCTTCTGACTGACACGGCACACAATATCACGGCACACTGTGAGAAAAAAGCCATGCAGCCAGTGGGCCGGCCGGCCACCCAAAAACTACAGTAATGCGACCGTGTGCTGTTTTTAACTACTCACTCACACTCAGAGTCACAGTCTACTGGGCATTTACTCGGTATGCCTGACTTTCAGTCCGGGCCTGCCTGCATTTATGCAAACTAGACATGTGTAGTAAACTTTGCCACAAATGCAAATTTGTGATAAAACACAGATATTCATTTATTTTTACTAAACGAATATCTAAAACTAAGAAATACTGTATTCATTTGTTTCCTTTAAATTACTTTAGGGGTTAAAATACTTACCTCTAGAGTGTTAATCCCCACACTTCTTCACAGAGCCCAGGGCCTCACTAATAGGAGGTTTAGTGCACACTTTTATGATCCATATTCACTTAACAGTATTACAATCTAACCTGTGAATTAAGGGTCTATTAGCAGGCAGGTATGAACCTCCCACCTCATGACGATACTTGACCAATGATTTAACAATGTGTATATAGGTAGTAAAATGAAAAAGGGCATTAGTGTCTATAATTAAGGCCAACTGGCCGAAACGTTTGAGACCACTCGGTCTACAGATTTAAAGGGCCACTAAACCCAAAATATTTCTTTCATGATTCAGATAGAACATATAAAGTTAAACAACATCACAATGTACTTCTATTATTTATTTTGCTTTATTTTTTAGATATCCTTATTTGAAGAAAAAGCAATGCACATGGGTGAGCCAATCACATGAGGCTTCTATGTGCAGCAACCAATCAGCAGCTACTGAGCATATCTAGATATGCTTTTCAGCAAAGAATATCAAGAGAATAAAACAAATTAGATAATAGAAGTAAATTAGAAAGATGTTTAAAATTGCATTCTCTTTCTAAACCATGAAAGAAAAAATGTGGGTTTCGTGTCCCTTTAATTTTTGTTTGCCACGTGTGATTTTAATCAGTTGAATAAAACTTTGGATTTTTACTGAGGCTCTCCTTTTTGAATCATTTTAGTGCAGACTAAACTTCATATTAGCGCAGCCCGGGGCTCTATGAAGTAGTGTCGGGATCAGCGTGGCATTCCAACGAACTAGAGGTAAGTAAAAGACTACAAGTGATTTTTTTTCACCTGTAGCAAAGGAACTTTTAAATGATTTATCTAAAAGGAATGTAAATGTTCCACGAATATTCAGTATTCATTTTGTTTAAAACAAAATGAATACCGAATAGCACTGCAGCAAAATATTCAAAAAACTAATATCTCAGAAGCTATCTTCCTTCCTAAAGTGAATCTCCTCAATCAGGTTCTATTTCCCTGACTTTAGGCTCTGATACATGACCCACTACTTTTATGAAGCCGGCTAAGGCATTGATGAACTTGATCACTATCAATACTAAATGGCTTAATAACCCAAATAAAATGAGTATAGGTATAAAAGAGTTTAAGGGTAACAAAGGGGACTTAATTTTCCTGCCGGAAATACATTTTCTCCACAATAAGGAACCTAAAACATTCTTATATAACTTTGGAATTGCATATTATGAGGCCCATTTATCAATCTCCGTATGGAGCTTGTGGGTCCATGTTTCTGGCGAGTCTAAAGACCGCTGCTCCATAACCCTGTCCTCCTGCTCTGAGTATGATCGGGTTGATTGACACCTCCCTGCTGGAGGCCCATTGGCCGCGAGTCTGCGGGGGATGGCGTTGCACCAGCAGCTCACAATGCTGAATACGGAGAGTGTATTGCTCTCCGCATTCAGCGAGGTCTTGCGGACCTGATCCACACTGTCGGATCAGGTCCACAAGAACTTTGATACATAGGCCCCCATGCCTCTAATTGCATTAAAACTAATGGCGTAGGTATACTGATTAAGTGTGGTATTCCATTTACATTAATTAATTCTGTTAAAGACCAAGAGGGTAGATTTTAAATTCTGGTGGGTAAACTTTATCATGAAATGGTGACGCTGGCTTGTGTGTACACCCTGAATTGCAAACAGGATAAGTTCTTTAAACGATTTGTAAACTTGGTTTTGGAGTTAAAAAAGTGTCTGCGGTGGGCGTGGCCAGGCAGCAACCGAAATGGCTGCAAAAATTAAGAGCTCGAGGTGAAGCCTGAGATTAATGCTATGTACCTCAAGATCCCAGCTGCATACATGGTTACATCATACCTATCGGAGCACCTTATACTCTGGAATATTTATCAGCACAGTCTATAATGTATATTCATGCTGTGAGCCCTGCATTGGACGACCGAGATCTCTGACAACCGCTCCACGGACATTAGCACCTTCCCCAGTGATCTGAGCTATGCTGGCTCTAACTATTTACATATTCTGACTGCCCGAACATAACCAATTAGGACATGGAGAACTTTATTCAATTTCACCTACAGAGACTGAGCAATTCTCTAGATGTGCATTACATCGGGCTCTCCCAGCAAATTAGGAGCTGTTTTGGTGCTATTATACATGGTCTAGAAGCTGAGGAGGAGAACCTCCATCCCACTGCCTCAGAGACTGTACACTCTGTCCCTATGGAGGCTCTAGATCAGCTAGAGGTGCGAAGTCAGTCATCCCAAGAAGACGGCGGTGTAGAAAAACTCAGCCACGCCACGTGTGAGAACACAGTTCCCTGCATATCCATAAAGGAGCACGACAAACTGAGCGCAGCTAACTTTAAGAAGCAGGAGAGTGGTCAAGGGGGAAGTTGCTCACAACATGCAGCAGAAGACATAGATATCAACTTAGAGGGTAGCTACACTTTTTCTGAGACACCACCACTAAGGTTACTAAAAGATCGTAGCTGTAGCTGCACATTTACTCCCCTAATATCCAAGCAACTTAAATATGCTTACAAACCCTTTCACTGGCCGCTACAATCTCTCGGAAGTGAACGGAAATCCAGGTCTGGAGTGGGTTAAACTTATACCAAACGCTAATTTTTTTTCTTGCATGCCCACGGTCTGCCCCTAAGTATTCCTTTGCCTGGCCATATGACTGACTCCTATAGGATCCATGATGAGGGCCTGTTACTAAGGCGCTACTTTTAGATTCTGTTCCCATCTGAATCTACATAGACATTATGTAAGCTCTGTTTTATAAGGGACATGCAAACTCTGGTGGCCTATATATGAGTCTTGACTATATATGTTACTTACATTACTTAGTCTGCACCTGAAAGATATTAGTAATCCACAGTTCTCCAAATGTTTTATATTTCTGTGTTGCTTTTTGGTTATAGAGTCTTATGTTTGAACTCCTGACCCTTCTATTTTGCTTTCTATAACTGAGTATGCTTTATCTACACTGAATGGTACTTACAGTTAAATTCTAGCTCCATGTAACTCCTGATATTGTACATATATACATTTGCCACTGGTTTTCCTTTAATTTTACTCTGCCTAATTACATCTGTGAACTATCCATTTAGCTCTTGGCTAGTCCTAGACCCTTGGCACAGACAAACTGCACCATGTAATTATAATTACTCACATTAACTATGTCAAAAACTGAAGGGATAACTATTTTAGAGGCTCACTTTTCCCTTGAGGCCTAGTACCGCGTCTAGACCCCCCCCCCCCCCATGATAGCCATTAGATACTTCTGTATAATTGTAATAAACTTCAGTGGCATTCAATCTTACACTTCACCTTGGGAGTAAGTAAACCTATAATTAACAGATACCTATACCCCTTCAACACACTATTTAATTATACTACTATATCAGGGCCTTTTGCCCATACTCATAGCTTAACTATGTCCAAGAGGAGTCCTCTAATTACTCGAGGAACATATACTGGAATAACTGGGGTTTTAATCAAAAAACAAGAGTCTGGACTAAGTCTAACCCTCTTAGCCTCTCTAAATAAGACTGATATCTCCCTACTCAGTCCACTAAAGAAAACAAAAACTTGGGTGTAAGAGAGGCGCTGTGTAAACAGCTGAGAGAATAAACAGTTAAACGATAAAAGTGTATATCCTGCGCAGATAACAGAAGGGAAAGGGGATATGGAATACCTCTGGCTCTCCTCAGCGGGTCCCTAGTGTACCCAATATGAAAGTAGAAAATAGATGGGGGTGGAGGTGAGCGCCAAAAAAGGCTGAGGTAGGGAATGGGGACACCTATTAGACTGATAGAGCGGTGTCCACAATGTAGGTTCTCTTGTTGACGTTGGTGGAATAGATGTACAAATAGTATAATAACTATAAATTAGTTGTAAACTTTAAGAATGTATATCAATGTTTAATCCACACAAAAATGTTAAAATATCTCAGATCTACTTAAAAACATACACAATCCTAAAAATGGAAATAAAAATAACAATGATATAAAATCATGGATCCATGTTACAATAAAATAAATGCAAATAATGGGAATGCACAATAAAAACCTTTTTGCAATAATTGATCTTATAGACCAAGTATCCTAATTAGGCCACGTGTCCTAATTGGAGTAGTTTATTTAGAAACAGTCCAGATGGTCGTAAATGTTCTTATGGTTATATTTGTCCAATTAAATCACAATATGGCAAAAAAATTAGTGTCTCTGTCCGTGACCAATTCTGAAATAATTCCAAAGCAGTGTGTGTCCTGTGCCTGAAATGGTGAGAAAATGGAAAATCCAAAAATGTGTGATCACTTAATGTGAAAAAAAGGGGAAAAAAATGGAGAAAAAATGTAGAAAAAATGTAGAAAAATGTAGAAAAAATGTGTAACCTTGCAAAAAATGTGAGAATCCTCCAGTTTATGTGGCAAAAAGTGAGTATTCAAGGTGATTAAAAAAGTGTCCAATGTGATATAGTGATTTCTGTGCAATGAAGTTGTAGCTCAGTATGATCCAATCAAAAACCAAATAACATTGTGCAAAAACCTGTAAAGAAAACAAACAATACTATAATATATACAAACTGTTAAGTGGGTATATCAGTATTATGCTTACTCAAATCAGTCAACGCGTTTCGGCCATGTACTCCTGGCCTTTATCAAGTCTTGATAAAGGCCAGGAGTACATGGCCGAAACGCGTCGACTGATTTGAGTAAGCATAATACTGATATACCCACTTAACAGTTTGTATATATTATAGTATTGTTTGTTTTCTTTACAGGTTTTTGCACAATGTTATTTGGTTTTTGATTGGATCATACTGAGCTACAACTTCATTGCACAGAAATCACTATATCACATTGGACACTTTTTTAATCACCTTGAATACTCACTTTTTGCCACATAAACTGGAGGATTCTCACATTTTTTGCAAGGTTACACATTTTTTCTACATTTTTCTACATTTTTTCTACATTTTTTCTCCATTTTTTTCCCCTTTTTTTCACATTAAGTGATCACACATTTTTGGATTTTCCATTTTCTCACCATTTCAGGCACAGGACACACACTGCTTTGGAATTATTTCAGAATTGGTCACGGACAGAGACACTAATTTTTTTTGCCATATTGTGATTTAATTGGACAAATATAACCATAAGAACATTTACCACCATCTGGACTGTTTCTAAATAAACTACTCCAATTAGGACACGTGGCCTAATTAGGATACTTGGTCTATAAGATCAATTATTGCAAAAAGGTTTTTATTGTGCATTCCCATTATTTGCATTTATTTTATTGTAACATGGATCCATGATTTTATATCATTGTTATTTTTATTTCCATTTTTAGGATTGTGTATGTTTTTAAGTAGATCTGAGATATTTTAACATTTTTGTGTGGATTAAACATTGATATACATTCTTAAAGTTTACAACTAATTTATAGTTATTATACTATTTGTACATCTATTCCACCAACGTCAACAAGAGAACCTACATTGTGGACACCGCTCTATCAGTCTAATAGGTGTCCCCATTCCCTACCTCAGCCTTTTTTGGCGCTCACCTCCACCCCCATCTAAACAGCTGAGAGAACCAACAATAGCTAAAAGAGTTTAAATAAAAATATCTCAATATGTATAATACAATGTATCGTAAAATTAGATATATATCAATATGTATAATAAAAAACAAACATAGAAAGGGATAATATAAGCTAGTTTAATAAAAAGCAATAATAAATAACAATAGTAAGTTGTGGCCACAACTAAATAAAATGATGAAGAAAAATTAGCAGCATAGATTTACAATTCACATTCAAACGCTATTAATTAACTATGACGGTTCAGCGATGTAATATCACTTAGATAAGGTGCAATACTAAGCCTCCTGTAAGTAAATAAAACTGAAATAATTGGCTTGTAATTTCTACGATAATGTCCGTATGTGATTTAAAACTGGTGAGTTAGGGTATCTTTTGTGAATGAAATAGTCCCGTTGAAAGTGTGTAGGCAAATTCCTATTGCGTATACTGAGTTGAGCTTCGTGAGTTGAAGTGAGTGAGAGACAGGGCAATCTGCTGTTCTGCCGTACTATGTTAAAGTGCAATATACTGGAATAACTGGGGTTTTAGTTATGCCTGCTTACTCGCTAACTTAGTGACATCACTGTACAGGCTTGTTAAGAGTTAGATATCGGGCTATTGTACTATGTGTTTACCACACTTTATAAAGGAGCTTACTGTTAATATTTTCTAGGCAATAATTCATGTACCTATGTATTAATGATGCATAACCCATATTTTAGGTAGCAGAATATAATGTTGTATATTTTTTTTTGGTCTAGGATTCCTCATGTTATGTCGCTCAAACGTGTTTTAGCTTTATAAGGTATGCATGTCACTGGCTGTATATTGTCGCCAAGAGGAAACTACTTATCCATAAGCCACTGTATAACATTAACTTTAACAACCCCTGACCACGCCCCCCCTTCCCCTCTTCCTTTTAACTCTCGAGCAGCTTTTGTCTGCTGATATCTCCCCAACTATTCATTTACTTTATTTACTATTACATGCTAAATCCTGACCCTATCATAAAAAAGAGATTCCTTGAAGTTCAGTCCACTTACTTATTCACTAGTTGATCAATGGGTATGCTTTTAGTAGCTCTGTAATTGAAAATGTTTACTCATATCCTAATACATAGTCATAGTTCCTCATATATAGAGAGATTTCAATCAGGTGCCTATTCTTCAATATTTTTGTCTATTCCCTTAAAAGGCATCATCACAAACGCACATCTCATAAGGGGCACAAGTTTATTGTATGGCTTATCTTGGATTATATCAACCTGCATATCCCATGTACATTCACTGTTATTGTAACTGGACAAAAGTTTTGTACTGTAATTCTCTAACATCTCAATAAAAAATATATAAAAAAAAAAAAAAAAAAAAAAGTGTCTGCATCTTATGGGCGGAGACTTTAATATTTCTATAAACCCAATAATAGATAATTCAACTGGGATGTCTTCTACTCCACATAGAGTGATAGGAAGAGTGAAGCAAGCATTAAAATAGTTAGCAATTCATGATGCCTGGAGAATACAACATCCTGACGATCGTCAATATAATTTTCCACACTTACGATTTTCACGAATTGACTTTATTTTTCTAGATGTTACCTGTTTTTAATTGGTTTGTCAATCAGGGATTTCACTAGTAGGTTGGGCAGACCACTGTATGGTTCATTGTCTCATTGAGTGGCAATTGACTCCAAATTCTACATACACCTGGAAGTTAGACAATGATCTTTTAGCTAACCCTTTATATAGGAAAAGGAAAAATTGGGCGGGCTCTGCAGGAATACTTCTTACTAAACGTGGGCACAGTTACAGATTTTAGACTAATATGGGAGGCACATAAAGGGACATTAAGGGGAGAGATTATTAGTATTAAAACACACTATCTTAAACAAAAATTAAAGGCCCTCCAAGAAGCCCTTAACTTTCTTGTTGATATAGAAAACTGACATATTAAACATCCAACAGATGAATTACTTAAAGCAAAGTTGCAGGATCAGAGAGATATCCTGAACACTCTTTTAGATAAAGACTACAAACGTCTGGCATTGAGATTGCATCAGACAAATTATGAAGCAAATGTAGCAGAATTTTTGCCCGGAAACATAAACGTAAGATTAGTTGATCATATATTATGTTAAATAGAAGGCAAAATAAGTCTGAAGTTTATTAAACAAAAGACATACTGGAAGCATTTCATATTTACTATGATTCTTTATATACTTTGCAAAATTATTCAAAGAAAACAAGAACCAACATCAGATGCTATTAAAAGTAATCTTTTTGAGACCTTTTTAAAGGATATTGAAATACCCAAGATTAACCTTAAACAACGGGCTACACTTAATAGCCCTTTCACTAAGGAAGAGATGCATTCAGTAATTGAGAATTTACCTTTTCGTAAGGCGCCAGGTCCGGATGGATTTACTAATTTATACTATAAGAAATACGCTGCCACCATAATCCCATATCTACTAACTATTTTATTTTTCTTCAAATTGTTTTTATTGGGTTTATAAATTGTACAAAGTGACATCCAAAATACATTTATACAGATGACAAGGAACTGAGAACAATAAAGGAAAGTACAATGGATGTTGCCAACTTACCCAAAAAAAAATTTTTTTTAAATTCTTTTTTATTAGTCAGGAACAAATACAACAGGTACAATAAAAAAAAAAAAAAAACAATCAGATGCAGGTTATTGGAAGATACAAGATACAATGTAAACAAGTAAATCAAGATGATACCGGTTCCGGAGCAAGACATGATGAAGTGCGCTAACAAAGTTTTATTCTATGATGGATAGAGAGTCGTACATCCGAGAGTGAATCAGATAGACTTAGTGCATCTGAATAGGAGTCTTTTGTAATCACAGGTTAAGGTCCATCATATCTGCCCTGATTGTGCAAAATTTTCTTTTTTTTTTTTAAAACATCTAAACAGTGCATAACAATATGTAACATATAACAACATGCTAACGGATTACTCCGAAATTACTCTTCTTGGATGGAGGGGCATGGGAGGAGGGATGAGGGCGGAGGATGGAGAGAGAGAGGAGAAAGAAAAGAAAGAAAAAAAAAAAAAAAAAAAGAAATTAGAAAAGCATAATTTCCGTTGGGAGGGTCGCGCCGTTGGCACGCTCATTAGGGGGGTCAGGTTGCACCAATGATGCATCACCACCCTCATCAACATTGAGAGAGGGCAATATTTCGGAGTGTAAGAATGGTTTTAGGATTTGGTCTTTTAAATCCCTGTGTAGGGTATTTATAAACGGGCACCATTTTTTCCAAAACGGCCTTAGTCTACGCATCGTATCCAAGCGTGCGTCATATTGCTCTATGTATAGCTGTCTGATTAGTAAACGTTTAAACTGAGCTATAGTTGGGGGGAGTTTGGAGGTCCATCTAGACAAGATGCACTTCCTTGCCAGCAACATGCATAATGTTAGTATCTGATGTAGTCGTTTATGTGCGTCGCCCCACTTAAAGAGGTAAATCTCTGCTGTTTTTATCTCTATTTCTATATGAAACGTGGTTTTAACCCAGTATTGCATATGACCCCAGAAGCGTCTGGTAATCGGGCAGGCAAACCAGTAGTGTAGGAAAGAAGGGGATACACTGCTACATTTAATGCATTGGTTAGGGTACCGATCACTCCATTTAGATAGTCTATGAGGTGTGATATAATCCCTGTGGAGTAGTCTGACCTGCGCCTCTCTGAGCGGAATCACAAGTGTAGCCCGTCTTGCAAGGTCCAGGCTGTCCGTTAAGTCTTGTACTGTCACTGCAGTTGAAAAGTCCGCGACCAGTCTCGCCAACATATTGGTTTGGATTAGGGTCTCTGTTTGTCTTACCAGGCGGGTGTAGAAGTGCGAGAGAGAAAATCTCCCCACCTGAAATAATGTCTGCGCTATAGCGAAGGGCGATGGGTCCCAGAAACCAGTGTTGGTTGTCTGTAGGGACGTTGCATAGTGTTGCAGTTGGAGATATGCATAGAAATGCCGCTGCGGGATCTGGTATTTAGCCTGTAGCTCCTGAAAAGAGCGTATGGTACGAAGCAGAGGGTCCAAGACATCCCCCAAAACTCTGATACCGAGAGTTTTCCATATAAGGAATGGTTCATGTTCGCTTCCTGCCGGGAAGTCCGCATTCCCGGAAATTGGTATGTACCTAGGGGGAGGGCCGGCTACCCCCAAGAACTTGTGGATCATTTGCCATGCTTTTAGCGGGTCTCGATATAGCACACTACAGGCAACTGCAGGTGGCAGGGACAATAATTTTGCATACGGGAGGTAGGCCGGTTTCAGAGGTGCGAGAATCGCTTCCTCCAGAGCCGGTTCAGAGAAATGATTCGTAGCTAGTTGCCAGTCAGTTACTAGCCTGGCCAGCGCCGCCCAGTTGTAAAGTTTTAGATTAGGGAGACCCAGGCCGCCCCCCAGGAATGGGAGGTGTAGTTTGTCAGCAGCAATCCGTGATTTACCACCTCTCCATATAAATCGTGATAGTGCATGGGTGAGGATCTTTAAATCCCTTTTGGTAATCAAAAATGGCAACATGAGTAGGGGATACAAAATCTTAGGTAAGATTGTCATTTTGATCAAACTGATACGACCAGATAAGCCCAGGGGGAGGTTAGCCCAGTTTGTCAGTAAGGAGACCAGCTCTGAACATTTGGAAGATATATTTAGATCATACATTTTGGACGGGTCCCGATGCAATTTAATACCCAGGTATGAGAGTCCTCCCGATATCTCCACAAAAGGATAGGAGTGGTTCACATTCTGGTGTCTCTGCAGCCACAGAATCTCCGACTTTGTGGCGTTTATTCTGTAGCCCGAGAAGGTGCCGAAGTCTGCAATTGTGTGTAATATATGGGGTATATGCGCGGAGGGCGTATCCACAAAGAGCAGCATGTCATCGGCGTATAACGCCAAGTGCAGGGAAACACCTTTTATCGTTATTCCAGGAAAAATTTGCCGCAGCTTCAGAGCCAAGGGCTCCAATGCTATGTTAAAAAGTAACGGCGACAGAGGGCACCCTTGTCTGGTGCCTCTCTGTAATTGAAAATCTGATGAGAAAAGCCCATTCACCATAACCCGTGCTGTCGGGTGTTGATACATTTTGTTTATAATCTCTAGGAATGGACCTCTGAACCCGAATTTGTACATGGAATCTACTAGGTGAGGCCACTCCACCCTATCGAAGGCCTTCTCTGCATCCAGGGATAGCAGGAAGGCCTCCGATTTGACCCCCTCCGATCTCTCCTGTCCCTTCAACCAGTAGTGCTCTATGACTTGCAGTACCCTACGGAGATTCACCACTGATGAGCGTCTGAACACAAAACCCGTTTGATCAGGGTGTATAATGTCTGGAAGGACTACTTTTAGTCTGTTCGCTAAGATCTTCATGAGCAGCTTGTAGTCTGTGTTCAGCAGCGATATTGGCCTGTAAGACCCTGGTAAGGAGAGATCTTTCCCTGGCTTGGGAATAAGTGTAATGTGAGCCGCCGTGAAATTATTGGAGGGAGATGCTTCCGTATGTAGGAAAGCATTGTACAGATTGGTCAAAGTGGGTGTGATTTGGGGTAGAAGCAGCTTATAAAATTCGGCTGGTAGGCCGTCAGGGCCCGACGCCTTGCCCGTCGGCAGGGACCGTACAGTAGATGTCAACTCCTCCACAGTTATGGGGGCATTGAGTGCATCACTCTGCTCTTGTGTTATTTGAGGGAGTTGCATCGATTGCCAAAATCGAGCCTGAACACCCTCCGGGGCTCTGTCTTGGTTTGTGTATAGTTCTGCGAAGAACTGTGCAAAGCATTGTGCTATGTCAGCCGGTTTAGTGTGTGTCACGCCTCGTGATCTAATTGCTGCTATGTTAGTCCTAGATGTCTGCGGCCTTGTCAGAGATGCGAGCATTTTACCTGCTCTGCTCCCGAACCTGTAATATCTGCCCGTGGACTTGAGTAGCCCAGATGCAGTTTGTTGTTTCATAAAGGCCTCCAATTCTGCTTTACTCGCTATATATGTCTCATAGCTTGCTTTAGTCTTAGCTTGCAAGTAAGATTGGAAAGACAGTCCCAACTGCCTCTGTAAGGATCGATATTTATATTGTGTGTTATATCGCAGCTTCGATACGTAGGAAATTATGGCCCCCGCAGACACTGCTTTCGCCGTGTCCCAGAAGAGCTGTGTGTCATCTACATGAGCAGCGTTGTCAGTGGCAAAGTCTGTCCAAGTGTGTCGCAAAAATTTAGTGAATGCCTCTGAAGTAGATAAGTATGTAGGGAATCTAAGGATGTTCCTATTGGACCGCGGCCCCCGGGTCCCCAATGTTAACTCCACAGGTGCATAATCTGACAGTAGGATGTCGTGTATTTTACACCTATGAATGTGGGTGATTAAGTTACAGGCCGTCATGAAAAGGTCGATTCTGGATAGTGTGTGTTTAGCTTTGGACAGGCATGTATAATCTTTGCCTTCTGCAGCCTCCAGATGTCACAGACCCCCAGGTCGGCCTCCAGCATACCAAAAATTTTTGTTTCATATCTAGCTTTATAGTTTGATTTGGGGTCCCGAAAAGAGTGCGGTTCCAACCAAAGTCTGTCTAAGGTGTGAGTAGGTGAAATATTAAAGTCCCCCCCAATTATCAGGTTTGAGCCTATGTGTGGAGCTAGGTGTCGTGTCAAGTCAGTCCAGAAGCCCATCGCTCTCTGATTAGGGGCATAGAGATTACAAAATACATATCTCACTGAATTAACCATGGCCTGTACTATCATATGTCTACCATCCCTATCAAAATAAGAATTTTCCACCTTAACTGAGATTTTCTTCCCAAATGCAATGGCTAATCCGCGACTGGCACTAGTATGTGAAAGGAATCTCTCTGTAACTTCTGATGCTCTATGTCTGTTAGGTGGGTCTCTTGTAATAGGGCAACGTCAGTACCCAACTTCCTAAGATGTGTGAGAATAGCTTTACGCTTTATGGGGGAGTGAATACCTCCCACATTCCAGGTCACTACTTTTAGAGACATGTCAAGTCATAATGTGTTTATCAGCAATGAGAAGAAAAAAAAAAAAAAAAAAAAGGGAGGGTTGGGGGGAGAAAAGGGGAAAAGAGGGAAAGGGCATGTACGGGGTACCAACACAGTAATATAACATATAACAAAGCAGCGCTCAATCTATAAGAAGGCATAGGTCCAGTATAAAATGCATAAAAAGAAGTAATACACACATGATGTAGTGAAATAGTTTAGGCATAGCAGCAATCAACATAATGTGGGTCTCTACCTTAGAGCAACCTAATCGTTCTAGACCAGACTCTAGGGGCAAAGTAGGGGTATGTACCATAAGAGGCAAGGGGGCCCGGTTACCGTGTGTATGTATATAGGCAGGAATACATAGTAGGGGTATGTGTGTCACCAATGAGTTCCCGGAGCAGTTACAGTAGTAACATTTTCCAGCAGAAATTAAGATAACCGCTCTGTAAGGAGTTATAAGGCAGCACCAATGAATGTTTGCCTTCTGAGGTGTGGGCCGTCTGTATGGTAACCTAGCCAGTTGTCTGATACTATCCCCAGTGAGAATTCCCGCATAGTGCAGTGTTGCATAATTAAACCCGCATATTTGGAGCTCTAACCCCACTAAGCCACATGATGTCGGCCTCTGAAATCTTCTAAACGTAGGCAGATTACCAAACCACAAGAACAACAGGTAAAACAGGCAAAACATATCAATATCTGAGGTAAGATGCAGAGTTAACATCAAATACATAAAAGAGAGGGGTGTGAATATGATATCACCGCCTAGGTTGAAAATGGAAGTGGTCACTAGCTCCTGCAAGCGGGATTGGGGGTGAGAGTGAGTTCTCCTCCTGGTGATACCTAGCCGTACCATATCAGCACAGAGGGGAGAGGTGGGTGATTGTATTAAGGGTGTTGAGGGCACCAGACTACCAAACATGTTTGTATGGGGGGATGTACAGACTAATGGTGACAGTGGAGGTGGCTGATACCCCAGTGCCTTTATAACAGTGGAATTTTCTAGCCAAAACTAAAGTGAAACCTATGTATGGTATTATAGGATAAGGCCCGTAAGTGCTTATATGCTGGCTCATGGGCCATCTATGTGCAATCCCGCCAAGTGATCTAAGAGTAATGCCTATGAGTAGCCCCGTATCTTCAACTTACCCAAAATTTTTAACGTTTTTTTAAAGAAATAACAGATTTCGGATATAATCATTTGAAAACAGTTTCAAAAAGATACAGAGAGAGGGGAAGGATGGGGAAAGGAAAGGAAGAAGGGGGGATGGAGTCCAGGCATGTAAGATATTATAAAGGTCCCATAGGTATATAAAAAGTTAGGTCAGGGATTCATCTACCTGTCAGCTATTCCTGAGGAACAGTCGCCACCACAGAATGACTGTATTTAATCGCCAAAGCGAGTAACTAACCAGTAAGCTCAGAGAGTCCCAAATAAAAAGCATGTCTGTAATAAAATCTTGTTTACCCATATAATAGTAGCATTGTTTTTCAAGATTTAGTATATGTTTTACCTCTGATATCCACTGGGTGTGTGTAGGGATCGATTGAGTTTTCCAGAGTCTGGGTATTAATCTTTTTGCACAGGCTAGCATCAGAAGAAGTAGTTTCTTACGATATGCACAATGAAGTGTTGGAAGAAGGTTCAGGAGAATAAGGCTAGGACTAAGAGTTATCTGTGAGCCTAAGATCTTATTAATACTAACTTCTAGTTGTCTCCAAAAGTCAGAAATGAGCGGGCAATCCCCCCAGATATGAGTCATAGTGCCTATACCTCCACAACGCCTCCAGCACTGCATAAACAATCCCCTACAAAACACGCACTATCAGCTATTTACGCATTGCTGAAGCAAAATGCCCCAGGTCACACACCACATTTTATTAATAAGTGGGGGGAAGAATTAGGAATACAGATCTTGCATATTGATGCTTCCAAAATGTTCACAGCCATCAAGAAATCTGCCACTTCCAGTAAATTTCTTGAATTAAACATAAAACTACTACACAGATGGTATCTTACCCAATCACGCTGTCAGAAAATATTCAAAGAGATCTCCGACACTTGCTGGAGATGTCATAACTATACTGGCCATATGGCACACATTTGGTGGCTTTGCCCCAAGATAACCCCAATATGGGAGAACATTTCAAAAGAAACATCAAAGTTATTAGGTAAAACTCTACCATTAGATCCTTCCCTCTGGTTATTCCATGTCGTTCCCAAAAAATTCTCCTTAGAGCAGGTTACATTATTTAATATTGCAAGTAATAGTATTAAGATATTGATAGCCAGGAACTGGAGAAGCTCCATAGTTCCGACTACAGCACTTTGGGTACAAGAGTGTAACCGTTCTATATTATTGGAAGAGTACCATTACCTTAAGCAACGAAGGTTAGATAGATACTTGCAGATTAAGATAATTTGGGAGGAATATCTGAGAGATAAATTTGACTCCAACATGATATAACACTTATAAATTACAAGGTGTAGATATAGTAGGCCTGGGACAGTGGTAGAGGGAACGGTATCTAGCACAGAAGTGGATGTTGAGGAATATATGGACATTGGGGTGATACATTGAAATGTCACAATAAACAATTCGGACAACTATGTAAGGGGGTCAATGGTGGAGTAAATACACTTTTCTCATATGTGAGACTAAGGGGCCTAGTTATCAAGCCGTCAACCTAAAATACGCTGGAATTCCGCAGCGTATTTGTGGCGAGGCTGATTCGCCTTAGTTATCAAAGGCTCGAGACCGGCAAAAGTAGAATTTTGTGACGTAAGCATCGATCCGCCGGACTCAGTCCGACACAGATCGATTCTTACGTCACTCCAGATGTTCCGCACACAAGTGCGGCACATTCTCACTACTTTTGCTAGCTATCAAAAAACTAGCAGGTACGCTCGGCACTTTTACGGCCCAGCGTACCTGGTTTTCAATCCGCCACCCCTGGAGGTGGCGGATCCCATAGGAATCAATGGGAGTCTGACCATAGCGAAAGTACAAGTTCGCTGCTGACAGACATCCCATTGATTTCTATGGGAGCTGTCTACACCTAACACCCTAACATGTACCCCGAGTCTAAACACCACTAATCTGACCCCCCCTACACCGCCGCAACTAAATAAAGTTATTACCCCCTAAACCGCCGCTCCCGGAGCCCACCGCAAGCTACTCTATACATATTAACCCCTAAACCGCCGCTCCCGGAGCCCACCGCAACTATAATAAATGTATTAACCCCTAAACCGCCGCTCCCTGAACCCGCCGCAACCTATATTAAATGTATTAACCCCTATCCTGCCCCCCCTACACCGTCGCCACCTATAATAAATTTATTAACCCCTAATCTGCCCCCCCTACACCGTCGCCACCTATAATAAATTTATTAACCCCTATCCTGCCCCCCACTACGCCGCCGCCACTGTCATAAAATTATTAACCCCTAAACCTAAGTCTAACCCTAACCCTAACGCCCCCCTAACTTAAATATTAATTAAATTAATCTAAATAAATTAACTCTTATTAAGTAAATGAATCCTATTTAAAACTAAATACTTACCTTTAAAATAAACCCTAATATAGCTACAATATAAATAATAATTATATTCTAGCTATCTTAGGATTTATATTTATTTTACAGGTACCTTTCAATTTATTTTAACCATGTACAATAACTATTAAATAGTTATTAACTATTTAATAGCTTACCTAGCTAAAATAAAGAGAAATGTACCTGTGAAATAAATCCTAACCTAAGTTACAATTACACCTAACACTACACTATACTTTAATAAATTATTCCTATTTAAAAATAAATACCTACCTGTTAAATAAACCCTAAGATAGCTACAATATAATTAATAATTATATTATAGCTATCTTAGGATTTATATTTATTTTACAGGTAACTTTGTATTTATTTTAGCTAGTTAGAATAGTTATTAAATAGTTATTAACTATTTAATAACTACATAGCTAAAAGAAATACAAAATTACATGTAAAATAAATCCTAACTTAAGTTACAATTAAACCTAATACTACACTATCATTAAATTAATTAAATAAACTACCTACAAATAACTACAATTAAATACAATTACATAAACTAACTAAAGTACAAAAAATAAAAAAAGCTAAGTTACAAAAAATAAAAAAATAAGTTACAAACATGTTACAAATATTACAACAATTTTAAGCTACTTACACCTAATCTAAGCCCCCTAATAAAATAACAAACCCCCCCAAAATAAAAAAATGCCCTACCCTATTCTAAATTAAATAAATTTCAAAGCTCTTTTACCTTACCAGCCCTTAAAAGGGCCATTTGTGGGGGCATGCCCCAAAGAAAACAGCTCTTTTGCCTGTAAAAGAAAAATACAACCCCCCCCAACATTAAAACCCACCACCCACATACCCCTAATCTAACCCAAACCCCCCGTACAAAAACCTAACACTAATCCCCTGAAGATCATCCTACCTTGAGTCGTCTTCACTCAGCCGAGCCACCGATGGAACTGAAGAGGACATCCGGAGCGGAAGAAGTTAATCCTCCAAGCGGTGCTGAAGAAATCTTCCATCCGATGAAGTCATCTTCCAAGCCGGGTCTTGAATCTTCCTTCCGCCGACGCGGAACCACCTTCTTCACCGACGGACTACGACGAATGACGGCTCCTTTAAGGGACGTCATCCAAGATGGCGTCCCCTCAATTCCGATTGGCTGATAGGATTCTATCAGCCAATTGGAATTAAGGTAGGAAAAATCTGATTGGCTGATGGAATCAGCCAATCAGATTGAGCTCGCATTCTATTGGCTGTTCCGATCAGCCAATAGAATGCGAGCTCAATCTGATTGGCTGATTGGATCAGCCAATCGGATTGAACTTGAATCTGATTGGCTGATTCCATCAGCCAATCAGATTTTCCTACCTTAATTCCGATTGGCTGATAGAATCCTATCAGCCAATCGGAATTGAGGGGACACCATCTTGGATGACGTCCCTTAAAGGAGCCGTCATTCGTCGTAGTCCGTCGGTGAAGAAGGTGGTTCCGCGTCGGCGGAAGGAAGATTCAAGACCCGGCTTGGAAGATGACTTCGCCCGGATAGAAGACCTCTTCAGCGCCTCTTTGAAGATGACATCGGACGGATCAAAGACTTTTCTTCAGCGCCGCCTGGATGATGACTTCATCGGATGGAAGATTTCTTCAGCGCCGCTTGGAGGATTAACTTCTTCCGCTCCGGATGTCCTCTTCAGTTCCATCGATGGCTCGGCTGAGTGAAGACGACTCAAGGTAGGATGATCTTCAGGGGATTAGTGTTAGGTTTTTGTAAGGGGGGTTTGGGTTAGATTAGGGGTATGTGGGTGGTGGGTTTTAATGTTGGGGGGGGTTGTATTTTTCTTTTACAGGCAAAAGAGCTGTTTTCTTTGGGGCATGCCCCCACAAATGGCCCTTTTAAGGGCTGGTAAGGTAAAAGAGCTTTGAAATTTATTTAATTTAGAATAGGGTAGGGCATTTTTTTATTTTGGGGGGGTTTGTTATTTTATTAGGGGGCTTAGATTAGGTGTAAGTAGCTTAAAATTGTTGTAATATTTGTAACATGTTTGTAACTTATTTTTTTTTTTTGTAACTTAGCTTTTTTTATTTTTTGTACTTTAGTTAGTTTATGTAATTGTATTTAATTGTAGTTATTTGTAGTTAATTTATTTAATTAATTTAATGATAGTGTAGTATTAGGTTTAATTGTAACTTAAGTTAGGATTTATTTTACAGGTAATTTTGTATTTCTTTTAGCTATGTAGTTATTAAATGGTTAATAACTATTTAATAACTATTCTAACTAGCTAAAATAAATACAAAGTTACCTGTAAAATAAATATAAATCCTAAAATAGCTATAATATAATTATTAATTATATTGTAGCTATCTTAGGGTTTATTTTACAGGTAAGTATTTATTTTTAAATAGGAATAATTTATTAAAGTATAGTGTAGTGTTAGGTGTAATTGTAACTTAGGTTAGGATTTATTTCACAGGTACATTTCTCTTTATTTTAGCTAGGTAAGCTATTAAATAGTTAATAACTATTTAATAGTTATTGTACATGGTTAAAATAAATTGAAAGTTACCTGTAAAATAAAAATAAATCCTAAGATAGCTAGAATATATTTATTATTTATATTGTAGCTATATTAGGGTTTATTTTAAAGGTAAGTATTTAGTTTTAAATAGGATTCATTTACTTAATAAGAGTTAATTTATTTAGATTTATTTAATTAATATTTAAGTTAGGGGGGCGTTAGGGTTAGGGTTAGACTTAGGTTTAGGGGTTAATAATTTTATGACAGTGGCGGCGGCGTAGTGGGGGGCAGGATAGGGGTTAATACATTTATTATAGGTGGCGACGGTGTAGGGGGGGCAGGATAGGGGTTAATAGGTTTAATATAGGTTGCGGCGGGTTCATGGAGCGGCGGTTTAGGGGTTAAACTATTTATTTAGTTGCGGAGAGGTGCGGGATCAGCAGGATAGGGGTTAATAATTTTATTATAGAGGGCGACGGTATAGGGGGGGCAGGATAGGGGTTACTAGGTATACTGTAGGTGGTAGCGGTGTCCGGGAGCGGCGGTTTAGGGGTTAATACATTTATAAGAGTTGCGGCAGGGTCTAGGAGCAGCGGTTTAGGGGTTAGTAACTTTATTGAGTTGCGGGAGGCTCCGGGGGCGCCGGTATAGGGGGTAGAACAGTGTAGTTTAGTGTGAGTGCTTAGTGACAGGCTAGCAATAAAGCTGGGAAAAAGCCGAAGGGCAGCGAGATTGGATGAGTGATAACTGTCACAGTCTGCTGCTCATCGCCCCGCGGCTTTTTGACAGCTTTATTTGATAACTTAGGCGTATTTTTTCAGGTCCGCGGCGGCGAAGGTAGGCGAGCTTAGGCGGGCGTATTGGGCCGGCGAAGCAAGAAAAGTAGACGGCTTGATAACTACCCCCCAATATACCTGCATCAGGAAGTACATTGTGTTTGTTCTTGTGTTATTCATTTGTTTATACTGCTCTTTAATTCTGCCAAATGCACATGCACAGTGTATATATTTATTTATTTTGCAAAATAAAAACTATTTTTGAAAAAAAAAAAAAAAAAAACATTTATCTCCATTAAAGTCTATGGAGAATTTATCATCAGTTTACAAAAACTAGGCCATAGTATACATTTGTTACAAAAATAATATCTAGTTTATCTTTAATATAGTATCACAATTAATAGTTGTTAAAACTAAAAGGTTTAAAAACAGATGATCCAGGGTTTACCCATTTCCTTCAAAATCTATTGCAAATCTTTAATGAAGAATAAATTAAACTCATGGGAATGGATAAGGCTCTAAAATACAGTAATTATTGTAAAGCACCATTGTAAATGATTATACTGTATGAACTCAAAAGTGCATGTTGGTTCACCTGTGTTAAAACATGGAACCTATAATATGGATGTTCAGAGAAGTACACTGACATGACCCAAAAAAATGACCCAAAAAATAGAGTGACCATATTGCCGCTTTAAAACAGGACACTTATGAAAAATACATATGTCAGGGTTGTTTAAAGAAATGTTTTGAATAATTTTCCATATGTATTTTTCATATGTGTCCTGTTTTAAAGCGGCAATATGGCCACTCTACCCAAACACAATGATGGGATCAGGGTCTACATGTAAAAAACCCCACTTATAATAAGTTTTTGATTTGTTTTATTTTTTATGAAGAAGCCATTTAAATAGAGGTCTGAAACCATAATAAAGTAAAACATAAATAATAATGTAATTTAAATCAGGAAATGAATAATCATATTCATTTACTGGCAAAAGATACTATGGCAGTCACTGCACCTTTTGTGATGTCACCTCACCTTTACATCACTCATTGTAAAGTTTTGCTCTGTGTGTTACTACAATGCCAGCAGCCATTATGACATAGTAAAGGCTTGCTATAGAATGCCAGCGATTGGTAGCCTCTGTGCCATTTCAACTGCAAGACGTGTATCGGCTGCAGCTGGAGAACTTGGAGGAGCCAAAGAGCTTTATTTTTTTGGTGACTACTTTTTTTTATATTTTCATCCAGTTCCGTGAAGTAGCTTTTAACATCTGAGTGTTCACTCATAGCTGCTTAAGGGTACTGGTGTGCCCTGCAGTGAAGTACTCACTTCAACAAGGGACACAAAACTTTATTAGTAGCTCATACTGATTTAGGATGAGTGAAAGAAGAAGGCAACAGCGTCAAAATAACCGTTTTGACCCATATGCTGCTAACAATGATCGTGAAAGAAATGACAGAGGTAGGTTACATCTTCTTGTGAGGTTACACACAATTTAAGAAAAAAATTGCTCACAGATCAAGCCCATAATTCTGTCATTAGCACTTGTTTCAGTTTTGTGATATCATAATACATTTTATTTTAAAAATAAATGAACAAATATGAATTTATTAACTGATAGGTTTTTTTTCTTAAAATCTGAGCTCCATAACATGAAGCCCCATTTAGAGACATATTAAACAGTATTGGAGAGATAGTAGACTAAAATGCTTTATTATGTGTAGTTAAAAAACTTTGTATTATACTTAAATTATTCATTGTGTCCCCCTTTCCTGTAATTTAGCTCTAAAATGGTTGGTTTTCTACATTTTCTAAAAAAGACTGTGCAAACAACATAGGATTATTAAAGCAATTATCTTACTGAGATTCTACACAGTCTTGTTTGCACAGTATTTTTATTTCCTATTTTATATCTGTCTGTAACTGTCCTCAGCAGTTTAAGTTTAAATATGGTGGTGCCCATGACTTTATAAAAACTAAAGTACCTAATAGAAATTAAAAAAATATTTATATCTTCAATACTTAAAAAACTAATATAATTGTAAAAATGCAATCTGCATATGTTTAACTGTTTACTGTTTAATATCTCTTTAATTCCGATTTATGGGAAAACTGCCCAGATGTTCTTTCTGGGGCTCATTCGGATCACTCTCCTACAAATGGGGTAAATAGTAATATGAGTGTGAGAAGAGAGAACATTATGGAAAAGGGAGACAGAAAAAGTCCTTGTAATGGCTTATTACTGTAAATTGTCATATGAATTTGAAGAAATATATTCTATCCTAAAAATAGTCTATTATAAATTATTTTTGCTATTCATATAGCAGTGTAATTCATTCATTCATTATGGTGGTATTTTTTTTTTTTTTAGCAACATCTAGACAGAGGCGAAGGAACAGACATCGTAGAAACAGACCTCATAGACATCCCAGGAACAATCAGCCTGATGTTCCAGATAGGAGGGCAGTAGAGAGCCAACCACCAAGGCCTGAGGAACCCCACCATCATAACGATGATACCAATCCACCAGAGGCATGCTCCATCTGCCTTCTTGAATATGAAGACCAGGACTCTCTGACTACTCTACCGTGCCAGCATGCTTTCCACTCTGCGTGCATTAGTAGGTGGCGGCAAGAGAGCACCAGATGCCCCCTATGTAGAGCAGAAATGCATAACAACAATGATTCAGAAACTGGCAATCTACAAATAGTTGTTCCATTGGATGCAGCTTTTAGAATACAAATCCATGTTCCATGGGGATTCAGTGTACTAATAGAATTGCCAGGTCCCATTTATTTGTGGGTGTAGAGAACTTTACCATCACAGTCCTATTTTTCCATCTTCATATGAGACTTTACCATCTAATGTCCTCTAATGTTAATATTATAAGTATATACATTTAATTCCAGTATTAAATTAATGTTAAACTCTAAACATTTTTAACATATATATGACAAAAATACAAAATAAATATTTTTCACACAATTTAAGGTGCTGTATTTAATGCCCTTGTATTACAAGTTGAAAGTAAAAAGTTTTCTCTCTGAGCTAATTCGATGTAGACAAAAAACAAACTTAGAATACAGGTAGCCCTCAGTTTACGCTGGGGTTAGGTTCCAGAAGGAATGGTTGTAAATCGAAACCGTTGTAAATTGAAACCCAGTTTATACTGTAAGTCAATGGGAAGTGAGGGAGATAGGTTCCAGGCCCCTCTCAAAATTGTCATAAGTAACACCTAATACATTATTTTTAAAGCTTTTAAATGAAGACTTTAAATGCTAAACAGCATTGTAAACCTAATAAAATAATCACACAACACAGAATATATAATTAAACTTAGTTAAATGAACAAAAACATTTGCTAAACAGCATTATAAACCTAATAAAATAATCACACAACACAGACTTCACTTGCATTTTTCTGCAAACAGTTCTTTCTATGCATTCCAATCTGGACTGATTTATAGACAGGAAGATCTTGTTCCTTTGAAATCTGCTCGATAGCTCAGGTCTGGTTAAACTGATTAATTTCAGCTTGCTTGGCTTTGCTGCCACACAAGCGGACAGCTCCACCTACTGGCTATTTTAATAAATGCACTGCTTCTCAATGCTTTTCAATAGCAGTCACATGACTGGAAAAAAAGGTTGTTATTCTGAAATGGTGTAAATTGAACCGTTGTAAAACGAGGGCCACCTGTATTGTGATTGCGTTAACGTATTCCCCTATAGAACATCCTACTCTTGCACAAATCTGATATATATTCTCAAGTGCTCTAACCTGATATTAAAATATGAATATTTCACATTCCAATGTTCTTCACATAGCAGAATATTTTTTAGGTATTCATAAATACACATTTCTACATAAATCCCCTTTTTTTGGTAAAATATATATCTATACCTATTAATATATATAGATAATTATATATACTGTAGGTATAAAAGAATATCTATTTATAAATACATAGAGTATATTCTGCTATGTACAGAAAATTGGAATGTAAAATATTTACAGTAAATACACAGCATAACAATTTATTAAATCTGAATATTGCATAAATATGATTTTTCATGTTTTCATCTAATTGACTGCAAAGGGCTCCAATGCACTTATATATATGTCTATAAATGTATAGATGTGTATTTATGTGTTTATACGTGTATAGTTGTCTTTAAATACATATATGCACATATTAATACAAAAATACATATGTACAAACATATAAACATATGTATATATACAAACATATACATCTTTAGACATGTATATGTATGCATCTCAATGTTAAAGCCCTTTGTCTAGCTTTTTTCTAACACCTGGGAGCCCTTATAACTCTTTTGTGCAATTTTTAAATATTTTTTATTAGATGGTGTTATTATGAGTGTAACTGTACTTTTTTGTTTTGCGAAACAGTTAACCAGAGCTCTGAGGATGTGGTAATCATTCTAGCGTAAATCACAATGGCACTCAGGCATTTTGCATTTACTTTCAACTTGTAATACGAGCGCTACAACTTATGTGCTCAAATACCTGCAATAAACCTCTTTTCTCTTGCGTGTAACTGTTAGTACCCCACTCGTAATCTGTCCGTAAATAGTTAAAGGGATATGAAGCAGTGCTCCATTACTAGAAAAACATATGTTAAATCAAAGTAAACATAAAAAGAAACAGATTGTTTTAAAAAACAGAATGCAACTTGCTTGCGTTTTTACTAAGGGCCAGAATAAAAATAAAGCTGTATTTAACGCTCCCACTCTCACGCTAACTCGCTAGAAATACGTTTTTTGAGCAAGTCGGGTAGCGCAAGTTGAAAGTAAACTGTTTTCGCATGAGCGATAATCCGACATGAAAATATGAATATTCTTCACATATTCTTCATATAGCATAATATGTTTTATTTATTTATTTATATATATATATATATATATATATAGGTTTTTTTTTGTTTTATTTATATATAGGTATAAACTATAAATATATATATATATATATATATATATATATATACAGTATGTATATGTATATGAATATCTATTTATAAATTCATAGAACAGGTTCTGCTATGTGCAGAACATTAGAATGTGAAATACACAGTGTAAAACGTTATTAACCCCTTAACGACGCTGGGTATGATGCTGGTCGTTATGCCCTTAAGGACGTTGCTGCAGTCCTGGGCTTCTCTCTGCCGCGATCTCGCTAAAAATAGAGAAATTGGACTTTTTCTGCATGCCCCATGAGTAGATTAGCAGAGTTACCGATGTGGCCCTCTCTGCATCGGACAGCGGTGGTGCCAATCGTTGGTGGGTGGGAGCCATAGCAGGGAGGCGAGTGGGCGGCCCATCACCAGTGCGCTTTCCGGATCCTGTTAGCAAGTGTCCGTGAGCGTGCAAGGGGGCGGGGCTCGGGAGCACGCACGCATAGTCATCACTGATTGTTCACTGTTCAGCCAAAGGAGGGAGAGGGAGGGGATTTTTTTTTAAAGGGATCCGGGAGGGGGGGGGGGGGAAGCTACACTACAGAAAATAGGGGGTTTATATTTTTTTAGGAAAAAAAGGGCAAATTTGTTAATAAACTGGGTACTGGCAGACGGCTGCCAGTACCTAAGATGGCAGCCAATAGGTTGAGGGGGGAGCCTTAGAGGGCTGTTCGGGGGGACCAGGGAGGTTGGGGGATAATGGGGGATCCTACACTTCATATAAAATATATAAAAAAAAACAACTTTATTTTTATACTGGCAGACTTCTGCCAGTACTTAAGATGGTGGTGAGAATTGTGAGGTGGGGGAGGGAAAAGAGCTGTTTGAGAGGGGTCAAGGAAGGATCAGGGGGTGGGATGTGTCAGGTGGGAGGCTGATCTCTACACTAAAGCTAAAATTAACCCTACATGCTACCTTATTAACCCCTTCACTGCTGGGCATAATACAAGTGTAGTGAGCAGCAGCAATTAGCAGCCTTCTAATTATCAAAAATCAATGCCAACGCCATATATGTCTGCTATTTCTGAACAAAGGGGATCCCAGAGAAGCATTTACAACTATTTGTGCCATAATTGCACAAGGTTTTAATAGAACACACAGGTGGCACACAAGATAGGTAACAATACCTTTTAATACAGTGAGCAACGTTTTGGGGCTCCTGCCCCTTTATCAAGCACAAGCTGTTTGTAAAAAATATCAGTGAGAAACCTAAAGGTTGTGAAAAAGTTAAAGTTTTTTTATATTTGATTGCATTTGGCGGTAAAATAGTAGCATGAAATATACCAAAATAGGCCTAGATCAATTATTTGGGTTGTCTACTACACTACACTAAAGCTAAAATTAACCCTACAAGCTACCTAATTAACCCCTTTACTGCTGGGCATAAAACAAGTGTGGTGCGCAGCGGCATTTAGCGGCCTTCTAATTACCAGAAAGTAATGCCAAAGCCATAAATGTCTGCTATTTCTGAACAAAGGGGAACACAGAGAAGAATTTACAACCATTGTGTCATAATAGCACAAGTTGTTTGTAAATAATTTCAGTGAGAAACCTAAAGTTTGTGAAAAAAGTCAGTTAAAAAGTTAACAATTTTTTTGATTTGATCGCATTTGGCTGTAAAATGGTGGCATGAAATATACCAAAATGGCCCTAGATCAATACTTGTCTACTAAAAAAATATATACATGTCAAGGGATAGTTACAATGTAACTATCGCTAATTTAAAAAAAAAAAAAAATGGTTTGGAAATAGCAAAGTGCTACTTGTACTTATAGCCCTATAACTTGCATAAAAAGCAAAGAAAATGTAAACACTGGGTATTTTTAAACTCAGGACAAAATTTAGAAACTATTTTGCATGGTTGTTTTTTGGTGGTTGTAGATATGTAACAGATTTTAGTGGTCAAAGTTAGAAAAAGTGTGTTTTTTCAAATTTTTCATCATATTTTATAATTATTTTAATCGTAAATTATAAGATATGATGAAAATAATGTCATCTTTAGAAAGTTCATTTAATGGCGAGAAAAACTGTATATAATATGTGTGGGTACTGTAAATGAGTAAGAGAAAAATTACACAATAACACAAACACCGCAGAAATGTAAAAATAGTCCTGGTCCTTAAACGACCAGTCAACACAGTTGATATGCATAATCAACAAATACAAGATAACAAGACAATGCCATAGCACTTAGGCATGTATTTATCAAGCCGTCATCCGCAAATACGCTGGAATTCTGCAGCGTATTTGTGGCGAGCCTAATTGGCCTTAGTTATCAAACCCTACAAACCGGCAAAAGTAGAATTTAGTGACGTAACATGCGATACGCCGGACTCAGTCCGACACAGATCGATGCTTACGTCACTACAGATGTTCCGAACGCAAGTTCGGCACAATCTGACTACTTTTGGAAGTTATCAAACTACTACCAGGTACGCTCGGCACTATTCCAGCCCAGCGTACCTGGTTTTCAATCGGCCGCCCTGGAGGCGGCGGATGCCATAGGAATCAATGGGAGTCGGAAAGCAGCGAGAGCTTCTGTTTGCTGCTGCCCGATATCCCATTGATTCCTATGGGAATGTTTACACCTAACACCCTAACATGTACCCCGAGTCTAAACACCCCTAATCTGCCCCCCTACACCGCCGCCACCTACATTATACTTATTAACCCCTAATCTGCCGTCCCTACACCACAGCCACCTAAACAAAAGTTATGAACCCTTATCCTGCTGCTCCCGGACCCTGCCGCAAATAAATAAACTTATTAACCTCTAAACCGCCGCTCTCGGAGCCCACGGCCACCTACATTATATTTATTAACCCCTAATCTGCCGCCCCTACACCTACATTAAGTTTATTAACCCCCAATCTGCCCCCCTACACCCCCACCACTATATTAAATTTATTAACCCCTAAACCTAAGTCTAACCCTAACCCTAACACCCCCTAACTTAAATATAATTTAAATATATCTAAATAAATATTCCTATCATTAAATATATTATTCCTATTTAAAACTAAATACTTACCTATAAAATAAACTCTAAGCTAGCTACAATATAACTAATAGTTACATTGTATCTAGCTTAGGGTTTATATTTATTTTACAGGCAACTTTATATTTATTTTAACTAGGTACAATAGTTATTAAATAGTTATTAACTGTTTAATAACTTCCTAGTTAAAATAAAGAAAATATACCTGTAAAATAAAACCTAACCTAAGTTGCAATTACATCTAACACTACACTATAATTAAATAAATTCCCTAAACTAAATACAATTAAATACAATTAAAAACAATTATCTAAAGTACAAAAACAAACAAACACTAAATTACAGAAAATAATAAAATAATTACAAGTTTTTTAAACTAATTACACCTCATCTAATCCCCCCTAATAAAATAAAAACTAAAAAAATAATAAAAATCCCTACCCTATACTAAATTACAAATAGCCCTTAAAAGGGCCTGTTGTGGGGCATTGCCCCAAAGTAATCAGCTCTTTTACCTGTAAAAAAAAGTACAATACCCCCCAACATTAAAACCCACCACCCACACACCTGTCCCTACTCTAAAACCCACCCAATCCCCCCTTAAAAAAACCTAACACTAACCCCTTGAAGATCACCCTACCTTGAGAAGTCCTCACTCAACCGGGCCAAAGTCCTCCACGAATACGGCAGAAGTGGTCCTCCAGATGGGCAGAAGTGATCCTCCAGATGGGCAGAAGTGATCCTCCAGACGGGCAGAAGTCTTCATCCAGGCAGCATTTTCTATCTTCATCCATCAGGCGCGGAACGGGTCCATCTTCATGACATCCGACGCGGAGCATCCTCTTCTAACGACATCCGACGACTGAATGAATGTTCCTTTAAATGACGTCATCCTAGATGGCGTCTCTTGAATTCCGATTGGCTGATAGAATTCTATCAGCCAATCGGAATTAAGATAGGAAAAATCCTATTGGCTGATGCAATCAGCCAATAGGATTGAAGTTCAATCCTATTGGTTGATCCAATCAGCCAATAGGATTGAGCTCGCATTCTATTGGCTGTTCCTATCAGCCAATAGAATGCGAGCTCAATTCTATCACAGTTGCTTTTTTCACAGTTGTTTGATTGTGAGCCTGCATTGTGTGGCTGTTTAGGGACCCAGGTTTTTTTTGTACCTGGGCTTTTCCCATTTGGCCAGATGCGGTAACTAACTCTTCCATTGCTGCTTTTTATCTTAGTTGAGAGCTTGTGAGTGAGTGCTGGACTTTTTCTGTGTGTTATATTAATGTATATGTATTAATGTATGAGAGTGCTGACCCCACCTGTGTTTTGTATATGTTTAGGGAGATTACATAAGCCTGTGCACCCTCCATTTTTCACAGTTGCTTTATACACAGTTGTTCGATTGTGAGCCTGCATTGTGTGGCTGTTTAAGGAAGAGACCTTGACGAGGTACTGGGCTTTACCCATTTGGCCAGATGCGGTAACTAATTCTTCCATTGCTGCTTTTTATCTTAGTTGAGTGCTTATGAGTGAGTGCTGGACTTTATCTGTGTGTTATATTAATGTATTGTTTTGTAATTTTCCCTGTTTTTGCCTTGCACTAAGGCCTGTCTGGGGTTAACTGCCTGCAACTCTGGTGACAGTGCAGCTTCCTCAGGGTGCTGGTTTGCACCCAGGGCTGTGCATGTTGCAGGGTCATAGGATGTGAAACCGGTCCGGCCTGAGAGTGATGACCCCACCCGTGTTTTGTATATGTTTGGGGAGATTACATAAGCCCTTGCACCCTCCATTTCTTCACAGTTGCTTTTTTCACAGTTGTTTGATTGTGAGCCTGTATTGTGTGGCTGTTTAGGGACCCCGATTTTTTTGGAAGAGACCTTGACGAGGTACCTGGGCTTTTCCCATTTGGCCAGATGCGGTAACTAACTCTTCAATTGCTGCTTTTTATCTTAGTTGAGAGCTTGTGAGTGAGTGCTGGACTTTTTCTGTGTGTTATATTAATGTATTTTTTTGTAATTTTCCCTGTTTGGGCCTTGCACCCAGGCCTGTCTGTGACTCTGGTGACAGTGCAGCTTCCTGAGAGTGCTGGTTTGCACCCAGGGCTGTACATGTTGCAGGGTCATAGGATGTGTACCCGGTCCGGCCTGAGAGTGCTGACCCCACCCGTGTTTTGTATATGTTTGGGGAGATTACATAAGCCTGTGCACCCTCAATTTTTTCACAGTTGCTTTTTTTCACAGTTGTTTGATTGTGAGCCTGCATTGTGTGGCTGTTTAGGGACCCAGGTTATTTTGGAAGAGACCTTGACGAGGTACCTGGGCTTTTCCCATTTGGCCAGATGCGGTAACTAACTCTTCCATTGCTGCTTTATATCTTAGTTGAGAGCTTGTGAGTAAGTGCTGGACTTTATCTGTGTGTTATATTAATGTATTTTTTTGTAATTTTCCCTGTTTGGGCCTTGCACCCAGGCCTGTCTGGGGTTAACTGCCTGCAACTCTGGTGACAGTGCAGCTTCCTGAGAGTGCTGGTTTGCATCCAGGGCTGTGCATGTTGCAGGGTCATTGGATGTGTACCTGGTTCGGCCTGAGAGTGCTGACCCCACCTGTGTTTTGTATATGTTTGTGGAGATTACATAAGCCTGTGCACCCTCCATTTTTTCACAGTTGGTTTCTAACAGTTGTTTGATTGTGAGCCTGCATTGTGTGGCTGTTTAGGGACCCAGGTTATTTTGGAAGAGACCTTGACGAGGTGCCTGGGCTTTTCCCCTTTGGCCAGATGTGGTAACTAACTCTTCCTTTGCTGCTTTTTATCTTAGTCGAGAGCTTGTGAGTGAGTGCTGGACTTTATCTGTGTGTTATATTAATGTATTTTTTTGTAATTTTCCCTGTTTGGGCCTTGCACCCAGGCCTGTCTGGGGTTAACTGCCTGCGACTCTGGTGACAGTGCAGCTTCCTGAGAGTGCTGGTTTGCACCCAGGGCTGTGCATGTTACAGGGTCATAGGATGTGTACCCGGTCCGGCCTGAGACTGCTGACCCCACCTGTGTTTTGTATATGTTTGGGGAGATTACATAAGCCTGTGCACCCTTCATTTTTTCACAGTTGCTTTTTTCACAGTTGTTTGATTGTGAGCCTGCATTGTGTGGCTGTTTAGGGACCCCGGTTTTTTGGAAGAGACCTTGACGAGGTACCTGGGCTTTTCCCATTTGGCCAGATGCGGTAACTAACTCTTCAATTGCTGCTTTTTATCTTAGTTGAGTGCTTGTGAGTGAGTGCTGGACTTTTTTGTGTGTGTTATATTAATGTATTTTTTTGTAATTTTCCCTGTTTGGGCCTTGCACCCAGGCCTGCCTGGGGTTAACTGCCTGCGACTCTGGTGACAGTGCAGCTTCCTGAGAGTGCTGGTTTGCACCCAGGTCTGTGCATGTTGCATGGTCATAGGATGTGTACCCGGTCCGGCCTGAGAGTGCTGACCCCACCCGTGTTTTGTATATATGCGCGAAACATGTCAGGTGTTCTTTTGTCTGAATATGTCTAACTATGTGGATCAATAAACCCTCTTGATTGTACCAGCATAAGGACCGGCTGTGCAGTGTTTGCTTTTGCCTTGCTTTTATATATATATAGATATATATATATAGATCTGGGGTCCAAGCACTCAATGTAAGTGTGTGTTGCCTGGGTGCACTCTATGGTAGATAGGTAGAAACTTCAAGGAAAGAAGAGGCACTCACAGGACTTCGTTAACATAAATTTTATTAGTTTTTCATCAATAAGGGTTCAGTCAACGTTTCGGTCCTCACAGGGACCTTTGTCAATACTGTTTCTCAATACAAGCGTGTTTGATATGTGACCGCTGAACATATCAAACATGCTTGTATTGAGAAACAGTCTTGACAAAGGTCCCTGTGAGGACCGAAACGTTGACTGAACCCTTATTGATGAAAAACTAATACAATTTATGTTAACCAAGTCCTGTGAGTGCCTCTTCTTTCCTTGAAGTTTATATATATATATATATATATATATATATATATGTTATTTGATATTTTCCATTTAAAGATGTTAATGTTTTATTTTTAACCGCTTCATTTTTTCACACACATACTTTTTTGATGCTTCAGCATATTCCTGTGCGTATTTTGACCCACGTGTGCATACTTTTTTGACACTTCATCGTTTTCACATGCTTATTTTGACACACGCTAGTTTTTGCGGGACTGCGTGCATCGACTTTATAGTGTGCATACTTTTGGTGCCCTTTACTATTATATATGATTTAAGTTTATTGCACTCCTCACTTTATAGTGTGCTGTCTGGATGCAAGATGTACTTTTCTTGTATTAGTGTTTTTTCAAATTGTAATTTTTTTTTAATAGATTCTTTTTAAAGAGCTTTTTTAATGTTTTTTTTTAATAATGTTTTCCACATTTATTAGTTATTCTGCAGTTATGGGGCCTTGTAAGTATGTCCCTAAATCTGCCAGGGAAGCTGGGTCATTTGATCATTTTTCTACCAGTATTAATTGTTTATATTGTTATATGCTAAGGTATTTCCTTCATCAATCTAATGCAATAAATGTATTTGTTTTAATTCATTCTCAATATTTATTTTAATGTTCTTGCTTCAAAGGGTAGTATTGCTCCTTCTGTTTGTTCCTTGCAGAAGGAATATACTACTTTTTCTTCTGGAGTTAAGAATTTAATTTGAACAGTGCTGAAATATTGGTGGTGATGCCTCTTTCAACTAAGCATAAAAGGTCAGTTAAGAATGTACCTTCTACTAGTTTTAGCCTGCTAAGGTTAATGTTTCTAAATATGAGGCTTCTGTGTCCTCTGAGGGGATGTTTTTCTTTGTTGATCAGAATCTTCCTCTGATCTTTTTACTGAAACATCCTTTTATGTTGAGCATATTCATTCTCTTTTTAAGGGAATTGTTGCTTACTTTAGAGGTCAATGATCATAAAGTAGATGGGGATATATCGGTTACAGTTTTTAGATACTGGTTTTTTTTTTTAATACTTTGGTTAAATTTGTTAAAATTTTTCTTTTCCTTATTGCAGTTTCTGAGATTTTTTTCAGAAAATGGATTAAGCCAGGTATAACTTTTATTCCTTCCGCACTGTTTAAAAATCTTTATAATTTTCTGGCTTCTATTATTGAACTTTGGGAAGTTTTTTCCCAAAATGGCTTTGGAAGATATTTATTCTTTTTTAGTCCCTCTAGATAGGAAGTTAATCCTTCCTTAGGATTTTTTTTTTCTCACAAGCAAATTATATTTTCCATCCAGTAATATCTATTGCTAATGTGGCTTTTGCTTGATCTTTTGAATATATAGTCTCTCTGGGCCGGTTTTTTTTTATGAATCTGCCAGTGAAGATTTTTAAAATCCTTTTATGGTTTTTAAGTGTGCACATGCTCTCTTTAGTGATGTCTTTTTTACATCATTCTTATATAAATTAAAGCAAATGACTGATCAGAGTGGGTTCTCATTTTCTAATATTAAGATATATAATAGGGTTTTTTGAAGCAGTAGAGGATTTAAAGGGACACTGAACCGAAATATTTTCTTTCGTGATTCAGATATTGGCCCCTAGTTATCAAGCCGCCAACCTCAAATACGCTGGAATCCCGCAGCGTATTTGTGGCGAGGCTGATTCGCCTAAGTTATCAAGCCCTAGACACCGGCAAAAGTAGAATTTAGTGACGTAAGCTTTTATCCGCCGGACTCAGTCCGACACAGATCTATTCTTACGTCACTCCAGATGTTCTGCACACAAGTTCGGCACTATCTGACTACTTTTGCTAGTTATCAAAAAACTAGCAGGTACGCTCGGCACTTTTCCCGGCCCAGCGTACATGGTTGATAGGAATCAATGGGAGTCTGACCATAGCGAAAGTTCATGTTCGCTGCTGCCAGACATCCCATTGATTCCTATGGGAGCTGTCTACACTTAACACCCTAACATGTACCCGAGTCTAAACACCCCTAATCTGCCCCCCCTACACCGCCGCAACGAAAAAAATGTATTACCCCCTATACCGGTGCCCCCGGAGCCCCCCGCAGCTAAATAAAGTTATTAACCCCTAAACTACCGCTCCTAGACCCCGCCGTAACTATAATAAAGTTATTAACCCCTAAACCGCTGCTCCCGGACACCGCCGCCACCTACATTATACCTAGTAACCCCTATCCTGCCCCCCTATACCGCCGCCACCTATAATAAAGTTATTAACCCCTATCCTGCAGATCCCGGACCTCGCCGCACCTTAATAAATAGTTTAACCCCTAAACCGCCGCTCCTGGACCCCGCCGCAACCTATATTAAACGTATTAACCCTTAATCTGCCCCCCCTACACCGTCGCTACCTATATCAAATTTATTAACCCCTATACTGCCCTCCCTATACCGCCGCAACCTATAATAAATTTATTAACCCCTATCCTGCCCCCCCTACACCGCCGCCACTATCATACAATTATTAACCCCTAAACCTAAGTCTAACACTAACCCTAACACCCCTTAACTTAAATATTAATTAAATAAATCTAAATAATATTTCTCTTATTAACTAAATTAATCCTATTTAAAACTAAATACTTACCTTTAAAATAAACCCTAATATAGCTACAATATAAATAATAATTACATTGTAGCTATCTTAGGATTTATTTTTATTTTACAGGCAACTTTCAATTTATTTTAACTAGGTACAATACCTATTAAATAGTTATTAACTATTTAATAGCTGTCTAGTTAAAATAAAGAGAAATTTACCTGTAAAATAAAAACTAACCTAAGTTACAATTATACCTAAGACTACACTATCATTAAATAAATTATTCCTATTTAAAACTAAATACCTACCTGTAAAATAAACCCTAAGATAGCTACAATATAATTAATAATTACATTGTAGCTATTTTAGGATTTCTATTTATTTTACAGGTAACTTTGTATTTATTTTAGCTAGTTAGAATAGTTATTAAATAGTTATTAACTATTTCATAACTACCTAGCTAAAAGAAATACAAAATTACCTGTAAAATAAATCCTAACCTAAGTTACAATTAAACCTAACACTGCACTATCATTAAATGAATTAAATAAATTAGCTACAAATAACTCGACGACTAACAACGAATGACGGAGCCTTTAAGTGACGTCATCCAAGATGGCGTCCCTTCAATTCCGATTGGCTGATAGGATTCTATCAGCCAATCGGAATTAAGGTTGGAAAAATGTGATTCGCTGATTTAATCAGCCAATCAGATTGAAGTTCAATCCGATTGGCTGATCCAATCAGCCAATCAGATTGAGCTTGCATTCTATTCTCTGTTCCGATCAGCCAATAGAATGAGAGCTCAATCTGATTGGCTGATTAAATCAGCCAATCAGATTTTTCCTACCTTAATTCCGATTGGCTGATAGAATCCTATCAGCCAATTGGAATTGAAAGGACGCCATCTTGGATGACGTCACATAAAGGTACCGTCATTCGTCGTTAGTCGTCGGGAAGAAGAGGATGGCTCCGCGTCGGCTCGTCTAAAGATGGCTCCGCTCCAGATGGATGAAGATTGAAGACGCCGCTTGGATGAAGACTTCAATCGGATGGAAGACTTCTTCAGCGCCCCTTGGATGATGACTTCTGCCGCTCCAGATCTCCTCTTCGGTTCCATCGGTGGTCAGCTGGCTGAAGACGGCTAAAGGTAGGATGATCTTCAGGGGGTAGTGTTAGGTTTATTTAAGGGGGGTTTGGGTTAGAGTAGGGGTATGTGGGTGGTGGGTTTTAATGTTGGGGGGTTGTATTTTTATTTTACAGGCAAAAGAGCTGTTTTCTTTGGGGCATGCCCCGCAAAAGGCCCTTTTAAGGGCTGGTAAGGTAATAGAGCTGGTAACTTTTTAATGTAGAATAGGGTAGGGCATATTTTTATTTTGGGGGGCTTTGTTATTTTATTAGGGGGCTTAGATTAGGTGTAAGTAGCTTAAAATAGTTGTAATATTTTTGAAATGTTTGTAACTTATTTTTTTTATTTTTTGTAACTTAGCTTTTTTATTTTTTGTACTTTAGTTAGTTTATTTAATTGAATTTAATTGTAGTTATTTGTAGCTAATTTATTTAATTAATTTAATGATAGTGTAGTGTTAGGTTTAATTGTAACTTAGGTTAGGATTTATTTTACAGGTAATTTTGTATTTCTTTTAGCTAGGTAGTTATGAAATAGTTAATAACTATTTAATAACTATTCTAACTAGCTAAAATAAATACAAAGTTACCTGTAAAATAAATATAAATCCTAAAATAGCTACAATGTAATTATTAATTACATTGTAGCAATCTTAGGGTTTATTTTACAGGTAAATATTTAGTTTTAAATAGTAATACTTTATTTAATTATAGTGTAGTGTTAGGTGTAATTGTAACTTAGGTTAGTTTTTATTTTACAGGTAAAATTCTCTTTATTTTAACTAGATAGCTATTAAATAGTTAATAACTATTTAATAGCTATTGTACCTAGTTAAAAAAAAAAGAAAATAAGTTGCCTGTTAAAATAAAAATAAATCCTAAGATAGCTACAATGTAACTATTATTTATATTGTAGCTATATTAGGGTTTATTTTAAAGGTAAGTATTTAGTTTTAAATAGGAATAATTAATTTAGTTAATAAGAGAAATATTATTTAGATGTATTTAATTAATATTTAAGTTAGGGGGGTGTTAGGATTAGTGTTAGACTTAGGTTTAGGGGTTAATAATTTTATTATAGTGGCGGCGGTGTAGGGGGGCATGATAGGGGTTAATAAATTATTATAGGTTGCGGCGGTGTAGGGGGGGTAGGGGTTAATAAATTTATTATAGGTGGCAACGGTGTATGGGGGGCAGATTAGGGGTTAATAAGTTTAATATAGGTTGCGGCGGGGTCCGGGATCGGCGGTTTAGGGGTTAAACTATTTATTTATTTGCGGCGAGGTCCGGGATCCCCAGGATAGGGGTTAATAAATTTATTATAGGTATAGGGGGGCAGGATAGGGGTTACTAGGCCTAATGTAGTTGGCGGCGGTGTCCGGGAGCGGCGGTTTAGGGGTTAATAACTTTATTATAGTTGCGGCGGGGTCTAGGAGCGGCAGTTTAGGGGTTAATAACTTTATTTACTTGCGGGGGGCGCCGGTATAGGGGGTAGAACAGTGTAGTTTAGTGTGGGTGCTTAGTGACAGCTTGTCAATAAAGCTGTCAAAAAGCTGAAGAGCAGCGAGATCGGATGAGTGATAACTATCACAGTCCGCTGCTCATCGCCCCGTACTTGGTGCGCGGCTTTTTGACAGATTTATTGATAACTTTGGCGAGATTTTTCAGGTCCGCGGCGGCGATGGTAGGCGAACTTAGGCGGGCGTATTGGGCCAGCGAAGTCAGGTAAGTAGACGCGTTGATAACTAGAGGCCATTGCATGCAATTTTAATTAACATTCTAATTTGCTCCTATTATCAATTTTTCTTCGTTCTCTTGCTATCTTTATATGAAAAAGAAGGCATCTAAGCTTTTTTTCTTGGTTCAGAACTCTGGACAGCAGTTTTTGATTGGTGGATGAATTTATCCACCAATCAGCAAGGACAACCTAGGTTGTTCACCAAAAATGGGCCGGCATCTAAACTTACATTCTTGCATTTCAAATAAAGATACCAAGAGAATAAAGAACATTTGATAATAGGAGTAAATTAGAAAGTTGCTTAAAATTTCATGCTCTATCTGAAACACAAAAGAAAAAAATTGGGTTCAGTGTCCCTTTAATAATAAAACAAAGTATTCGCTTAGTAAAGAAAACTTTGGTCCCAATAAATTGGAGGGAATCGCATATAAAACTTATTGACACCTATGTCACACCATCAAAACTGACTAAATGGTATATGCAAAAGACCCAGATTTACTCCCACTGTAATATTATTATTATTATTATACTTAATTTACGAAGCGCCAACATATTCCGCAGGGCTGTCCATGGATACAATTCATTTAAATAAAACAATACAAGACTTGTAAGAGACAGGAGAAAATGTACAAACACATACAGGAGGGATTGAGGGCTCTTTTCCCGTGGGAACTTACAATAGACCAAGTGCAGATATACTACACTATTTTTGGTCATGCACTAAAAAATTTCTTACTCAAGATAAGAAGTCTAGAGGGAAATCTAGAGCTTCTAATCGTTTTAGCTCCTTTCATCAGAATAAGGAACAAAAAGTTAAATCTGCTCAGAAGCAAGGCACCTCTGGTCCAGTCTGGAGGCCTAGTGCTAACTGGAACAGGTCAAAGTAGGCTAAAAAAATCTATCCCTACTACCAAATCTGCATGAAGGTGCGACCCCCAATCCAGAGGTACTGGTAGGGGGCAGGTTAAGCCTTTTTCAGGAGGCTTGGTTTCAGTCTGTTCCAGATCCCTGGGTTTTGAATATAGTTTCAGATAGGGTTCCGAACAAGAACTCCCAAAGGAAGGTTTTTTTCTGTCCAATATTTCAAGAAATCCTGTAAAGAAAGGCTCAGTCTTTTTTCCATTCAGTTTCAGATCTGGAAATTATGGGGGTTTTTCTGGTTGGGCATAGGATTTTAATTAAAATCTCTTAATTGTTCCAAAAAAAGGAAGGTACTTTCAGACCAGTCCTGGATTTGAAAGCTTTGAACACGTTTGAAATAATTCCTTCTTTCAAAATGCAAATTATTCATACTATTCTGCCTTTTGTTCAGCAAGGTCAGTTTATGTGCACAATAGATTTAAAGGATACTTACCTTCATGTTTCAATACACAGGGAACATTACCAGTTTCTGAGGTTTGCCTTTCTAGACAAGCATCTTCAGTTTTTTGCTCTACCATTTGGTCTGGCTACAGCTCCAAGAAAGCCTCTGGGTGCCCTATTGTTTATGATCAGAACTCAGGGTATTGCAGTGTTTCCATACCTAGACAAAATCTTAGTTCAAGTTCCGTTTTTTCCTTTAGCAGAATCTCTCACCAACCAACTGTTGTTGTTTCTTCAACAACATGGTTGAAGGATCAATTTTCCAAAGACTTTTTTAATTCCTCAAACAAAGGTAACTTATTTGAGATTTCAAATAGATTTAGGCCTCTAGTTATGCAGATCAGGTCCGTTGTCCTACCTGGAGCCTAGAGAAATTTTCAGTAAACCTGATTGACCCAGTTTGGCCTCGTAGGATTTGGTTTGCAGATCTGGTTCAGACGTCCAGTTGCCCACCTTGGCCTCTTCCTCTAACCTTTTGTCTCAAAGTCCATTTTCCACCCAGATCTCAAGTCTCTGAACTTGATGGCATTGAAATTGAACGGTTAGTCCTTTGACATAGAGGTTTCTCTGAGTCATTGATTGAAACCTTAAATCAGTCTAGTATCCCTGCAACTAGAAATATCTATCTTAAGGTCTGGAAGGCCTTTATCTCTTGGTGTATAGATCATGAGTTTTTTTGTTTGTTTTTATTGAGGGTTGAAAAAGATATACAGACAGGTATCTTACAGTAAAATAAATACAGACATACTGTATATCCTATATAGCAATGGATTGTTAGAGAAATTAGTAATTGCAATTAGCACACAGGAGTAAGTGATAAACCTTAGAATAGTAGGCTGTCTAAGACATACCTGTTGTACAGAATATAAAATATTTTATGTCAACCTTCATAATTTTCCAGTCCCTTCAAACAGATGAGGCTACTTTTGAACCCCTAGAACAAATAAGTTGGACAGCCCCAGAAAATATTACTGTGGGTCTTCTGTGGTGAGGCATTTATGGTCTATTGGTTTTGAAAGGTAAATATATATCATGTTTTAAATGCACAGTAAAAATTATATACCTAAAACCAAGGTTTATTATAGTAGTGATGAAAATACTTATAAACTGATTTGGCTGTGTTTTATAGAGTAAGCATAGTGTGCTGTCTGGGATGCCGACAGCCCACCATTTGTATAAGATTAGTTAGTACTGCCAAACAATAAACAAACAGGTAGAGCCATCATCAAATGCTATGGTATTAAAAACATAAGAATTATTCTAGAACTGTACGTTATGTGGATGGAATTGTCTTTGACAAGAATAAACAATGAAATTGGCTAGATGATCAGCTTAGAAATAGGGAATAAGTTCAATAAATTTATAGCAAGAGGAATGGTAGCCAAATAGTAATCTTTTAAAATTTCCAGTAGACCTCTTGTCTCTAATGTAGAATAGGGGCTCTTAGGAGGTAACATGATTAGTAATTAGTTAGTTATGTCAAGAGAGGTATCTTAATCAAAATAATGCTGGGCTAGCAAATTAAATGGTGTTTTAAGGCTATTCCTAAAGGAAGCGGTTATTGGCTGATAGCAATCATGATAAACACCTAAACTTATTAACGGGCCATGTTTAGCACCATAACCCTTATGAGAAGACTTAGAAACGAAACATAGCAACTAACTATTAAAAGCCTTAAGAACATAAGAAGATAAGAGTAGGTGTTAAGAAAAATGTAAGACAAGTGTCTATATAGCCCTTAGAACTAGCATATAAGTCGGATGGGGTAAAGCTTATTTACAAAGTGTAATTGCTTATTGAGGAATATTCAAGGATTCGTCTCAAACATGCAGTGGCAAACAGATATTATATAACTGCTATATCCCATCTCTGGAGGATAAGACACATTAACAAGGAGGAATGGTTAACTCAATCACCTCGGCTGCTGACAATAGAGCAACAACCTCATATAAAAAATAGAATCAGCTGCTGCCAGTTACCATATGAAATTGTGTGTATAATATAAGCTAGGGTGTTTAGCTTATTCTATTGGCATACTTGTAACACGAAGCATGTAATTCAACATTCTAGAAACATTAAAGAACCAAATCTATGTGAAATAGCATTTAACAAAGAGTCACCCTTTTATACTAATAATTAAGGATCTAGAATTCAAATACTAACTGCGTGTTAGGGAAGTCCAGACCTACGCATTCCAGAAACAGACTTTGCTTAACCCAGTCCAGTTTTAAGAGGAAGTAATGTTCCAAATCATAGACAATCAGAAACATCATAGGGGACACATACAAATCAAAAAAATAATTATATAAAGTCCCAATATGATTTCAGAGGCATAGGAAATAGTGTCTCGTGTTTCTAAGCTAAGAGCAATATAAATGATACATAAAGGAATGCTTCCAAAACATTACACGTGTCCCCAGAGTTCCTCCACCAGTTACAGTGTCAGTAATCCGGGGAAAATTTGTTATGAAGATATGGCACTCCACAGGTGCTATCTGAACCTTTGCAGACCAACGAGTGGGTTTCATAAGTCCACTGTTGTTTTAATCGCATCCACTAGTAGCTAGGGATCTGGACATGACACACATTCACACTAGCCAGAGGAGTCCGCAATGCAAGTAAGTCCTAAAGCTTGGAGAACAACATCCTCCAATAAGTAGATCATCCCACTCCAGATCTTTGGGCTGCCAAGACTGGTCAGAGAAGTCAGGGGAAGCAAGGCAGGCTGTATCTCTGCAATTTTCCAAGAGCCATATGTGTAGATCTATAGATCAGCATAAGCGGATGCCGGAACTCAGTCCACTGGTCACTCTCCTCATTCAGTCAGAGCACCATAGCACCAAGCATACAGCCATGACGCAACAGTACAGATAGCAACACATTTGGCCCGTCTATTTCTTCTTGTTGGCTGTCCTCCAGTTTACAGACTACAGCGGACTTATCTGAGCCATGGAATCTGTCTTTTGGCCTCTGGTCAAGGTCCTAAGCAATTGCCAGGTCGCTGGACAGATCAGGAAAAAAGGTGCTAAGTTTATGTTCCTCCATCTTGTCAAGATATTTCTTAACGGTTTAAGTTCAATAGTTGCCATATTTCCCAGCTCTCCTCTCATCTCATTAAGAAAGGTTACAGTCAGAAAATTGTACAGCGCATAGGCTGTTTACATACCCCGTCTAGAAAGTATGGGGGGGTTTGAAGGCCTCCCCACCAGTGGGTTGCCGTAGGCCTCAACGCTCCGGATCAGTTAGCTAGTGCAGAACTCGGCACATTCTGGTATCAGAAGATCTATAATGATCTATAAGTTTTAAATATCTTGTCAAAGTAGATGGCTTCATAAATTGCAGGTAGTGGGGAAATTATCTGCAATGAACACAGAGCAACCAATATTGCGACCACTTAAGGTGCTGCCCGGAGCCACGCCAGCAGGTTTCTGCTCTTTCACTTTTATTTCATAGGAAGATTGGCAATCTCCCTGATATTCATAGTTTTGTTAAGGCATTGGCTCATATTAAGCCTATGAGCAAACCAATTTCTCCTCCATGGAATCTTAAAGGGACATTAAAAACCTCCAAAAATTATTTCATCATTAAGATAGAGAATACAATTTTAAACAACATCCCAATTTACTTCTATTATCTAATTTGCTTCATTCTTTAGATATCCTTTGTTAAAGAAATAGTAATGTACATGGCTGAGCCAATCACACAATGCATCAATCTGCAGCCACCAATCAGCAGCTACTGAGCCTATCTAGATATGCTTTTCAGCAAAGGATATCAAGAGAATTAAGCAAATAAGAGAATAGAAGTAAATTAGAAAGTTGTTTGAAAAATTATGTTCTATCTGAATCATGAAAGAAAAAAATTGGGTTTCATGTCCCTTTAACCTGGCGTTAAGAGTTTTGTAGGCACCTCCATTTGAAACTATGCATAAATTGGATATAAAACTGCTTTCTTGGAAGGTTTTATTCCTTTTGGTTATCTCTTCTGCTAGAAGAGTTTCTGAGTTATCTGTGCTTTCTCCTTATCTTGTTTTTCATCTGGATTTTTCGCCTTAGGTTGTTTCTTTAGACAATATTAGCAGAGAAATTGTTGTCCCTTCTTTGTGTCCTGATCCTAAGAATGCTTCAGAGAGATCTTTGCATAATTTGGATGTTGTTTGAGCATTGAAATATTATATTATGCTACTAAGGATTTTAGACAGACTTCTAGGTTGTTCATTTGCTTTTCTGGTGCTAGAAAAGGACAACGTTTCTGCTGTTTCTTTGACTTCTTGGTTGAAACTCTTTATTAACTAGGCTAACTTGGAATCAGGTCAGCCTCCACAACAACTTTCAACTTATGATATGTGTGCTACTTCCAATGCTGGCAAAGAGCATCAATAAATCCCTTTTTGCTTGTGCGTAAACTAGCCCATAGTGCGTATCTATATATGTATACATACACAAACACTAATATCAGCGTGCTAGGCTGGGGTAGTCTTATCCCCCCTTGAATGTTGCTCCTGTTCTGTGTCTTTGTGCATGAGGAGGTTATGCTGCTGGGAGCCTGCGACTTCCCCCACAGAGACACAGTAGTGGTTTGGGTCTGACAGTGACTGACTCAGTGATGTGCTGCCCCATGTCAAGTGTTGCCTGGGTTTGTTGGACCCACTTTGTCCCATGGTTGAGCTGTCTCTGTATAATTTCTATCCTTAGATGAAAACTTAGGGGGAAATATAGAATAAATGCTTTCATCCTACCCTTCTGCTCCCTTGCTATAAGCTTATATCTTTTTTTGCCGCCCTTGATTTGTTTGTGGCTTTGAGCTCCGGGACTGAGCTTAGGTGGAGTCTTTCTTTAATTTATAAAATAGACGTGAAAGCAGTGGGGAGGGCAACAATAGGATTATTTTATGTTATATCAAATACATAATATTGAACCACAGGAATAAAACTGCATTCAAAACAGTAAATAAACATATTACACTTTGTCATATTAAGCCACCCAAAAATGATACAGCTGAAGTCTACTTAGATAAAATGGCTTTCAAAATATGCCGTTATTTAAGTTCTTTAAACCTAACCTTTTTGGCAATGGCATAATATGAATGATTTTTTTTTTCTTCAAATATACATGCATTTTGCAAATGTCAATTTTTACATAATAATATAATTTCATTAACTTTGTTGAAGGTGAGGTTGTTTTGTATATATCATGTCAAATGTATTATCTGTAAATAATTATTTGCTTCAGAAAATAGAGAAATAAGTTATATTTGATATAGATATGTATTGTGTTTTTTTGTGCAGAATCAATTTTTAATCAATTCAGTAATCACCCATTTTTAGAACTATAGCTATAGGGCTAGATTACAAGTGAGGCGCAAACGGTTTTGCTCAAGCAATATCATGTTTTTTTTTTGTTTTGTTTTTTTAGTAAATTTTTATTTGTTTTAAGCATGACAAATAACATTTGGGGACTCGCAGGACCCCTACTCATATTGACACATATCCAATGTTCGGACAAAACGGTCCGATTGCAACTCTTATCAAGATATTAATATATACAACATTCCTTCCACTCTAAAGGAAGGGAACATTAAATAGACAGTTATACCGTTTGAAATCCAATTTGTGATCGATACAATACAATATATTCTCAGGGTGAGGGAGGAAGGGAAAATAAATAAAGGGGAGGGGGGGAATGGGGACCTCGCCAGTCCTCTGGAATGTAAAAAGCCTAAGGGTCATAGATAATCAGTCATCGAACTAAGTATGGTACGGGGTTTCTTAGGTCATGACCAATGGCTGCCACAGGGTGTCATGTTTGTCCTTCCAGTCAGCCCAAGCCATTTCGAATAAATCAACTTTATCTAGATTGTAGTATATGTCCTTTTCCATTGTATACAAATAAACCATAGGCCTCTAGTTATCAACGTGTCTACTTACCTGCTATCGCCGGCCCCAATACGCCCGCCTAAGCTCGCCTACCATCGCCGCCGCGGACCTGAATAATGTCGCTAAAGTTATCAATAAAGCTGTCAAAAAGCCACGCACCAAGTACGGGTTGATTAGCAGCGGACTGTGATAGTTATCACTCATCCGATCTCGCTGCTCTTCGGCTTTTTTCCAGCTTTATTGCTAGCCTGTCACTAAGCACTCACACTAAACTACACTGTTCTACCCCCTATACCGGCGCCCCCGGAGCCCCCCGCAACTAAATAAAGTTATTAACCCCTAAACCGCCGCTCCTAAACCCCGCCACAACTATAATAAATGTATTAACCCCTAAACCGCTGCTCCCGGACCCCGCCGCCACCTACATACCTATTAACCCCTATCCTGCCCCCCTTATACTGCCGCCACCTATAATAAATGTATTAACCCCTATCCTGCTGATCCCAGACCCCGCCGCAACTAAATAAATTGTTTAACCCCTAAACCTCCGCTCCCCGACCCCGCCGCCACCTATATTAAACTTATTAACCCCTAATCTGCCCCCCCTACACCGTTGCCACCTATAATACATTTATTAACCCCTATCCTGCCCCCCCTATACCGCCGCAACCTATAATAAAATTATTAACCCCTAAACCTAAGTCAAACCCTAACACTAACACCCCCCTAACTTAAATATTAATTAAATACATCTAAATATTATAACTCTTATTAACTAAATTAATCCTATTTAAAACTAAATACTTACCTGTAAAATAAACCCTAAAATAGCTACAATATACATAATAATTATATTGTATCTATTTTAGGATTTATTTTTATTTTACAGGCAAATTTCAATTTATTTTAACTAGGTACAATAGCTATTAAATAGTTATTAACTATTTAATAGCTACCTAGTTAAAATAAAGAGAAATTTACCTGTAAAATAAAAACTAACCTAAGTTACAATTACACCTAACACTACACTATCATTAAATAAATTATTCCTATTTAAAACTAAATACTTACCTGTAAAATAAACCCTAAGATAGCTACAATGTAATAAATAATTACATTGTAGCTATTTTAGGATTTAAATTTATTTTTCAGGTAAGTTTGTATTTATTTAGCTAGTTAGAATAGTTATTAAATAGTTATTAACTATTTAATAACTACCTGGCTAAAAGAAATACAAAATTACCTGTAAAATAAATCCTAACCTAAGTTACAATTAAACCTAACACTACACTATCATTAAATTAATCAAATAAATGACCTACAAATAACTACAATTAAATACAATTAAATAAACTAACTAAAGTACAAAAAATAAAAAAAATAAAAAAAAACAAGTTACAAACATTTAAAAAAGATTACAACAATTTTAAGCTACTTACACCTAATCTAAGCCCCCTAATAAAATAACAAAGCCCCCCAAAATAAAAAAATGCCAAACCCTATTCTACATTAAAAGGTTAACAGCTCTATTACCTTACCAGCCCTTAAAAGGGCCTTTTGCGGGGCATGCCCCAAAGAATTCAGCTCTTTTGCCTGTGAAATAAAATACATTAAAACCCACCACCCATATACCCCTGCTCTAACCCAAACCCCCCTTAAATAAACCTAACACTACCCCCCTGAAGATCATCCTACCTTTAGCCGTCTTCAGCCAGCCGACCATCGATGGAACAGAAGAAGACATCCGGAGCGGCAGAAGTCATCATCCAAGGGGCGCTGAAGAAGTCTTCCATCCGATTGAAGTCATCATCCAAGGGGTGCTGAAGAAGCCTTCCATCCGACTGAAGTCATCATCCAGGCGGTGTCTTCAATCTTCATCCATCCGGAGCGGAGCCATCTTCAGACGAGCCGACACGGAGCCATCTTCTTCCACCGACGACTGAACGACGAATGAAGGTTCCTTTAAGTGACGTCATCCAAGATGGCGTCCCTCGAATTCCGATTGGCTGATAGGATTCTATCAGCCAATCGGAATTAAGGTAGGAAAATCTGATTTGCTGATTGAATCAGCCAATCAGATTGAAGTTCAATCCGATTGGCTGATCCAATCAAATTAATCTTGCATTCTATTGGCTGATCGGAACAGCGGCTAGCCGGAAAAACGTGCTCGTGCACGATTCCCCCATAGGAAACAATGGGGCAGTTTGGGCTGAAAAAAAACCTAACACCTGCAAAATGCAGCGTTAAGCTCCTAACGCAGCCCCATTATTTCCTATGGGGAAACAGTTTCTAAGCCTGCACCTAACACCCTAACATGAACCCCGAGTCTAAGCACCCCTAACCATACACTTATTAACCCCTAATCTGCCGCCACCGCTGACCCCTGCATTACAATATTAACCCCTAATCTGCCGCTCCGGACACCGCCAAAACCTAAATTATACCTATGTACCCCTAATCTGCTGCCCCTAACATCGCCGACACCTACATAATATTTATTAACCCCTAATCTGCCCCCCCAATGTCGCCACTACCTTACCTACACTTATTAACCCCTAATCTGCCGACCGGACCTTGCCGCCACTCTAATAAAGTTATTAACCCCTAAACCGCCGCACTCCCGCCTCGCAAACCCTATAATAAATAGTATTAACCCCTAATCTGCCCTCCCTAACATCACCGCCAAATTTTAAAATTAAATATAATTTTAATCTAAAGAAATAAATTAAATCTTATTAACTAAAGTATTCCTATTTAAAACTAAATACTTACATGTAAAATAAACCCTAAACTAGCTACAATATAACAAATAATTATATTGTAGCTATTTTAGGATTTATATTTATTTTACAGGCAACTTTGTATTTATTTTAACTAGGTACAATAGCTATTAAATAGCTATGTACTATTTAATAGCTACCTAGTTAAAATAATTACAAAATTACCTGTAAAATAAATCCTAACCTAAGTCACAGTTAAACCTAACACTACACTATAATTAAATAAATTAAATAAATTACCTACAATTACATACAATTAAATAAACTAAACTAAATTACCAAAAAAAAACAAACACTAAATTACAAAAAATAAAAAAGATTACAAGAATTTTAAGCTAATTACACCTACTCTAAGCCCCCTAATAAAATAACAAAGCCAATCAGATTGAGCTCGCATTCTATTGGCTGTTCCGATCAGCCAATAGAATGCAAGCTCAATCTGATTGGCTGATTGGATCAGCCAATCCGATTGAACTTGAATCTGATTGGCTGATTCAATCAGCCAATCAGATTTTTCCTACCTTAATTCCGATTGGGTGATAGAATCCTATCAGCCAATCAGTATTCGAGGGACGCCATCTTGGATGGCGTCACTTAAAGGAACCTTCATTCGTCGGGTAGTCGTCGGGGAAGGAGGATGTTCCGCGCCAGAGGTCTTGAAGATGGAGCCGCTCCTCGTCGGATGGATGAAGATAGAAGATGCCACTTGGATGAAGATGTCTGCAGGTCCGGATGTCCTCTTCTGCCTGGATAGGATGAAGACTTCTGCCGCTCCGGATGTCTTCTTTTGGTCCATCAGTGCCCGATTGGGTGAAGACGACTCAAGGTAGGGAGATCTTCAGGGGGGTAGTGTTAGGTTTATTGAAGGGGGGTTTGGGTTAGAGTAGGGGTATGTGGACGTTGGGTTGTAATGTTGGGGGGTGGTATTGTGTTTTTTTTTACAGGCAGAAGAGCTGATTTCTTTGGGGCATGCCCTGCAAAAAGCCCTTTTAAGGGCTGGTAAGGTAATAGAGCTGTTAACTTTTTTAATTTAGATTAGGGTAGGGAAATTTTTTTATTTTGGGGGGGCTTTGTTATTTTTTTAGGGGCTTAGAGTAGGTGTAATTAGCTTAAAATTCTTGTAATCTTTTTTTATTTTTTGTAATTTAGTGTTTGTTTGTTTTTTTAATTTATTTTAGTTTATTTAATTGTAGGTAATTGTAGGTAATTTATTTAATTTATTTAATTATAGTGTAGTGTTAGGTTTAATTGTGACTTAGGTTAGGATTTATTTTACAGGTAATTTTTTAATTATTTTAACTAGGTAGCTATTAAATAGTAAATAACTATTTAATAGCTATTGTACCTAGTTAAAATAAATACAAAGTTGCCTGTAAAATAAATATAAATCCTAAAATAGCTACAATATAATTATTTGTTATATTGTAGCTAATTTAGGGTTTATTTTACAGGTAAGTATTTAGTTTTAAATAGGAATACTTTAGTTAATAAGATTTAATTTATTTCGTTAGATTAAAATTATATTTAATTTAGGGGGGTGTTAGGGTTAGTTTTAGACTTAGCTTTAGGGGTTAATACTATTTATTATAGGGTTTGCGAGGCGGGAGTGCGGCGGTTTAGGGGTGAATAACTTTATTAGAGTGGCGGCGAGGTCCGGTCGGCAGATTAGGGGTTAATAAGTGTAGGTAAGGTAGCGGCGACGTTGGAGGGGGGCAGATTAGGGGTTAATAAATATTATGTAGGTGTCGGCGATGTTAGGGGCAGCAGATTAGGGGTTCATAGGGATAATGTAGGTGGCGGCGATGTGCAGTCGGCAGATTAGGGGTTACATTTTTTTTATTATAGTGGCGGCAATGTGGGGGGGCCTTGGTTTAGGGGTACATAGGTAGTTTATGGGTGTTAGTGTACTTCAGAGCACAGTAGTTAAGAGCTTTATGAGCCGGCGTTAGCCCAGAAAGCTCTTAACTACTGACTTTTTTCTGCGGATGGAGTCTTGTCGGTAGAGGCTCTACCACTCACTTCAGCCAAGACTCTAAATACCAGCGTTAGAAAGATCCCATTGAAAATATAGGATACGCAATTGGCGTAAGGGGATCTGCGGTATGGAAAAGTCGCGGCTTGGAAGTGAGCGTTAGACCATTTCCTGACTGACTCTAAATACCAACGGGCAGTAAAAAGCAGCGTTAGGAGCCCTTAATGCTGCTTTTGACGGCTAACGCCAAACTCTAAATCTAGGCATAAATGTTTTGCTCCCAGGTCTGATTCCTGCAGATCAAGTACATTTTGTGTTATCAAGAGAGGCACGAGATAATACTGTCTGTGCCTTTAACCTAATTTACCATGCTACTAACCTTCAAATACCATTGTCAATCCTATCAACGGATGCGGAAAATGCTTTTGACCACGTCTGCTGGCAATTTTTAAGAACCATATTACTTATGATGGGCTTGGGACAGGAATTCATAGCTAGGGTGTTCTCTATATACTCTCCCACTGCCAAAATTAGAATAAATGGTTGTGTCTCTGACCAATTTTCTATTTCTAATGGAACTAGACATGGGTGTCCCCTGTCCCCAAACTTATTTGTTTGTGTCATTAAGACATTAGCATTAAAAATCTGTTCACTCTCAGGTGTATCAGGCCTTCAAATTAATAAAGTTAATCATAAAATTTCCCTCTATGTGGATAATGTCTTGTTTTATCTCGCTAACCCAAGACAATCTATTCCCATATTGTTACAACATCTAGAAGAATTTGTAACGTCAATTATGAAATGAATCGCTGTACTAATCCCACCTTGCCACTCAAATTTTACTACCTCCTTCCTAGGTAGTCAAAGGTTAAATTTAAAGAAACAAGAATAAAGAGGGCGCTGAAAGACAGCAGTAGTATCAAAGAAAATATATTTTTGAAAAAAGGGTTTTATATATATTATATATATATATATATAATTTTATATATATATATATATATATATATATATATATATATATATATATATATATATATATATATATATATATATATATTTGTTTTGTGGAACCTAAGGTTTCATTTCTTGCTTTACATATTTTATATTTTTTTTTATAGAATTTGAGTAATTTGCCCAAGGTTAACATTATTTAGGAGATTTGTGTGAATATTTTTTTGAGATTGTGTGTTTATGTAGTATGTATGACTTTGTATACAAAGTTTGAGTGAAGCCAATTAAAGAGGGCTTAATTGCTAGAGATTGGAAAAACTTAGGATATACATTGTATTAGTAGTAAGATTGACACAAACTATTATAAGAAAAAGGAAGATTGAAAAGATTTTAGAAAAGTATTTTAAAATGTATATACAGATGTAACCAATAAACATTTTTAATTTTAATTGTCTGACCTTTGAGTCAAAGACTGAAGAATTATTACCTTTCATATGAGAATTAACATTATAAGAGTATACCACAAAGACAATATTTAATTAAGTCCTAGGACTTTATATTTATTATAAAGGTATCACACATTGTGCTAAACACTTCTAAATCAACAGTGATCTTTATTAGGGGACAATGTTAAGAGGATAGTTTATACAAGGTACAGAATATATCCAATTTAACCCAACTGCTTTTAACGCCCTCTTTATTCTTGTTTCTTTAAATCTAGAAGAATTTGGGAAGGTTTCAAATTTTCTCATAGATAGAAATCAGAGATCTTGAATATTACCTTATCAGACACTGAAAAGCAATCAGTTCAGACAGTGGGGCCTATTTATGAAATGTCTGTCTGACATGATCCAATCAGCGGATCATGTCCAACAGACATCGCTGAATGCAGAGAACAATACAATCTCCACATTCAGCATTGCACCAGCAGCTCTTGTGAACTGCTGGTGCAACGCCGCTCCCTGCAGATTCGCGATCAATCGTCTGCCAGCAGGGCGTGTCAATCTGGTTGATTTCACACAATCTCTGTCCGCCTTCTGAGAGCAGGCGGACAGGTTATGGAGCAGCGGTCTTTGGACCTGTCAGGGTATCTGTGAATGTCAGTAGATAATACATATATATACAGTAGTGGTCAAAATTGTTGAAACCTTTTGGAAAAAGTGTATTTTATAAAATGATATATCAATGGAAAGAGAATTTAATCAAGATTTGTTCAATTATCTGTATTCTATGAAAAGTTATAGCCAAATAACCAGAACAAGGAAGCACAACTTGCTTATGTTGATATGAAGTAGCTTTCCTTCATTTGAATGTAACCAATGAACATGAGTGTTTAGAGAGCCAATCAGGTGTCATGTTGTTTTGGCAATGAGCCAATAAGGTCACAGTAGGATTCAGCTATTGATGTCATGTGTTGGAGCTGAGAGGAGGACATTTGTCAGTGTGTTATGTGATTGCTATCAAGTTGGTTGTTTTTTCGTTATGTTCTTTCATTTAGTGAGCTTGTAAAACATAATAAAATTAAAGAAATGGCACAAAGAGTTGACTGGTCACCCAGAAAGCCATGTAAAATAGTACTATTAAGTGAACAAGGCTGCAGTTATGAAGAAATTAGAAGAAATATTGGTGGAAACTTAACCAAAGGTGACATTTCTAAAGAGGTATAAGGAGACTCAGTCACTACAAAAAACATCAAGTGATGATAGAAGATTTGAGAGACTGTGTCTAGGTGACAGAAGAAAATCATCTGTGTGTATACAAGATGAAATGGCGCAATGCAATGTGAAGTTGAGTGCAAGGACTGTTCTGCGCAGGCTGCAGGAATTTGGTCTAAATGCTAGAATTCCACACAAAAACGCAATTTTTATCTCTCAAACAAAGGTTGAAAAGACTAAACTGGGCTAAAACCCATGTTAACTGGACAGTGGAACAATGGGACAGTGTTATTTGGAGTGATGAGACCAAAATCTCCCTGTTTGGTAGTTATGGCATAAAATACGTAAGGAGAAGAATCTGAGAAGATTTGCATCCTGATTGCATTACACGTACCATGAAACACCCAGTTAGTGTTTTGATCTGGGGTTGTATGACATCTAAAGGTGTGGACAGAATTTGTGTTAATAATGGGAATATAAATGCCCCAAAATACATAAATGAAATACTTGAGCTTAAACTAAAGCCTTCCGCACGTGATCTTTTCCAAGATAATAAGCATTTATATTTCAACAGGTTTCAGCTCATGTCATGTTTCTGCTATGTGCAAAAAGTGGTTTCAAGATAATCATATTCCATTGCTGGAATGGCCTGGGAATAGCCCAGACCTTAACCCGATCGAAAATTTATGGAACCGTCTAAAGAAACTTGTTAGTCAGAAGCAACCCAGCAATAAAACCCAATTAATAGAAGCAATAATTCAATCTTGTTTCACATTATAACAGCTGCAGAACTAAAAAACTTGGTTCACTCCATGGGAAGGTATCGTAAGGCCGTAATTAACGCTAATGGCTAACCAACTAAGTATTAACTGACATGTTGAGATTTTTTGTAAATATCATTTTTTTCTATGTGTTTCACTTTTCTTCTTTATAACTGCAGTTCTAATAAAAAAAATCCTTCATAAAAGTTATTGCATTACATTCTTGATTAAATTATATTTCCATTGATATATAATTTTATAGTATTACTCAAAAAACAAGTGGTTTTATGAGCCATCAAACCTCAAAAATACACTTTTTTCAAAAGTTTTCCACAATTTTGGCCACTACTATGTATATTATAAGATAAAATAAGTATACAATCTATCAAATATTACATTTGAGCATGCTCATTTTATCGCTGAATACATTCTCTGTATTGCAAATCTTAGGTCAGACATGAGATGCCTTTTCCTGATTAACAGAACATCTGAGAACAAGGGAACTCACACCTGTAAAGTCTTAGAGGCCTATCTATCAAGCCGTCAACTATGCTGCATTCAACGGCACCAATAGGCGAGCGTATTGGTGCAGTCGAATGCAGCATAGTTGACGGCTTGATAGATAGGCCTCTAAGACTTTACAGAACACCTGAGAACAAAGGAACTCACACCTGTAAAGTCTTAGAGGCCTATCTATCAAGCCGTCAACTATGCTGCATTCGACGGCGCCAATACGCTCGCCTAACATCGCGGCCGCAGACCTGAATACGCTTTCCTTATTTATAAAAAAAGCCGGCAAAAAGCCACGCACCAAGTATGGGGTGATGAACAGCGGACTGTTTTTAACTAACAGTAATCGATCTCACTGCTATTCGGCTTTTTACCAACTTTATTTATACCCTGTCACTAAACACCGCCACTATACTGAAATGTTTAACCCCTATCCCGCCGCTCCTGGACTCCACTGCAACTCTAATAAATGTGTTAACCCCTATCCCGCCGCTCCCGGAGCCCACCGCAACTCTAATAAATGTATTAACCCCTATCCCGCTGCTCCCGGAGCCCACCGCAACTCTAATAAATGTATTAACCCCTATCCTGCCGCTTCCGGATCCCTTCGCAACTAAATAAATGTATCAACCCCTAAACCCCTGGCCTCCCACATCACTACCACTAACTAAACCTATTAACCCCTAAACCGCCAGCCCCCACATCGCGTAAACTAAACTAAGCTATTAGCCCCTAAACCTAACAACCCGCTAACTTATAATTATAAACATTATAATTACCTCATCTCTATCTAATAATAAATTTAAACTTACCATTAGAATTAAAATAAACTATATTAAACTATAATTAACCTGCCCTAACTATTATACTAAAATTACATTAAACTATATTAAATTATTAATTAACCTACCCTATTATACTAAAATTACATTAAACTAACAATTAAATGAACTATGGCCTAGATTTAGAGTTTTGTCTGTAAAGACCCGCGGTGCTAACGCTGCTTTTTTTTCCAGCGCACCCTTAAGACAACGCTGGTATTTAGAGTTGTCTGAATGGCTGCGTTAGCCTCAGAAAAGGGAGCGTAGAGCATAATTTAGCTCCACTTCAACCCTCAATACCAGCGTTGCCTACGGTAGCGGTAAGCTGGAAAAACATGCTCGTGCACGATATCCCCATAGGAAACAATGGGGCTGAGCTGGCTGAAAAAAAACCTAACACCTGCAAATAAGCAGCGTTCAGCTCCTAACGCAGCTCCATTGTTTCCTATGGGGAAACACTTTCTAAGTCTGCACCTAACACCCTAACATGAACCCCGAGTCTAAACACCCCTAACCTTACACTTATTAACCCCTAATCTGCCGCCCCCACTATCGCTGACACCTGCAATTTATTATTAACCCCTAATCTGCCACTCCGGACACCGCCGCAACCTACATTATCGCTATGAACCCTTAATCTACTGCCCCTAACATCACCGACACCTATATTATATTTATTACCCCTAAATCTGCCCCCCCAACATTGCCGCCACCTACCTACACTTATTAACCCCTAATCTGCCTCCCCCAACGTCGCTGCTACTATAATAAAGTTATTAACCCCTAAACATAAGTCTAACCCTAACCCTAACACCCCCCATAAGTTAAATATAATTTTAATTAAACAAAATAAATTTACTATCATTAAATAAATTATTCCTATTTAAAACTAAATACTTACCTATAAAATAAACCCTAATATAGCTACAATATAACTAATAGTTACATTGTAGCTATTTTAGGATTTATATTTATTTTACAGGCAACTTTGTATTTATTTTAACTATGTACAATAGCTATTAAATAGTTAATAACTATTTAATAGCTACCTAGTTAAAATAAGTACAAAATTACCTGTAAAATAAATCCTAACCGAAGTTAAAAATACACCTAACACTACACTATCAATAAATTAATTAAATTCTATTGGAACAGCCAATAGAATGCGATCTCAATCCGATTGGCTGATTGGATAAGCCAATAGGATTGAACTTCAATCTGATTGGCTGATTGAATCAGCCAATCAGATTTTTCCTACCTTAATTCCGATTGGCTGATAGAATTCTATCAGCCAATCAGAATTGAAGGGACGCCATCTTGGATGGCGTCACTTAAAGGTACCGTCATTGTGTAAGAAGACTCTGGATGAAGAGGATGGCTCCGCGTCGGCTCCTTGGTAGATTCAAGGTGGATGAAGATTGAAGACGCTGCCTGGATGAAGACTTCTACCAGATGAAGGACTTCTTCTGCGCACCTTGGATGAAGATTTCGGCCCGGTTGGGTGAAGACGACTCAAGGTAGGGAGATCTTCAGGGGGTTAGTGTTAGGTTTTTTTAAGGGGGGTTTGGGTGGGTTAGAGTAGGGGTATGTGGGTGGTGGGTTTTAATGTTGGGGGGGTTGTATTTTTTTTTACAGGTAAAAGCGCTGATTACTTTGGGGCAATGCCCCGCAAAAAGCCCTTTCTGGTAAAAAAGCTGATTACTTTTGTAATTTAGAATAGGGTAGGGCATTTTATTATTTTGGGGGGCTTTTATATTTTATTAGGGGGCTTAGATTAGGTGTAATTCTTGTAATTTTTTTTATTTTCTGTAATTTAGTGTTTGTTTGTTTTTGGTATTATAGATTAGCTTATTTAATTGTATTTTAGTTTAGCTAATTGTAGTTAATTTATTTAATTAATTTATTGATAGTGTATTGTTAGGTGTATTTTTAACTTAGGTTAGGATTTATTTTACAGGTAATTTTGTACTTATTTTAACTAGGTAGCTATTAAATAGTTATTAACTATTTAATAGCTATTGTACCTAGTTAAAATAAATACAAAGTTGCCTGTAAAATAAATATAAATCCTAAAATAGCTACAATGTAACTATTAGTTATATTGTAGCTATATTAGGGTTTATTCTATAGGTAAGTATTTAGTTTTAAATAGGAATAACTTATTTAAAGATAGTAATTTTTTTTCGTTTAATTAAAATTATATTTAACTTAGGAGGGTGTTAGGGTTAGACTTATGTTTAGGGGTTAATAACTTTATTATAGTAGCGGCGACGTTGCGGGCGGGAGATTAGGGGTTAATAATTGTAGGTAGGTGGCGGCGATGTTAGGGAGGGCAGATTAGGGGTTAATCAAATTTATTATAGTGTTTGCGAGGCGGGAGTGCGGCGGTTTAGGGGTTAATAAATTTATTATAGTGGCGGCGATGTCCGGTCGGCAGATTAGGGGTTAATAATTGTAGTTAGGTAGTGGCAACGTTGGGGGGGTAGATTAGGGGTTAATAAATATAATGTAGGTGTCGGTGATGTTAGGGGCAGCAGATTAGGGGTTCATAGCTATAATGTAGGTGGTGGCGGTGTCCGGTCAGCAGATTAGGGGTTAAAAAATGTTATTAGAGAGTTTGCGATGTGGGGGGGCCTCGGTTTAGGGGTACATAGGTAGTTTATGGGTGTTAGTGTACTTTATAGCACAGTAGTTAAGAGCTTTATGTTCCGGCGTTAGCCCATAAAGCTCTTAACTACTGACTTTTTTTGGTGGTAGGAGTCTTGTCGGTAGAGGGTCTACCGCTCACTTCTTCCAATACTCGAAATACCAGCGTTAAGCAAATCCCATTGAAAAGATAGGAAACGCAATTGACGTAAGGGGATCTGTGGTAGCCTTGAGTCGTGGAAAGAAAGTGAGCGGTAGACCCTTTCCTGGCTGACTCTAAATACCAGCGGGCGGTAAAAAGCAGCGTTAGGACCCCTTAACGCTGCTTTTGACGGTTAACGCCAAACTCTAAATCTAGGCGTATATTACATATTTAAAAACCTAACCCTACTCAAGTTATTTAAATCTACTATAAAGAATTACTAAGTTACACAAAATATAAAAAAACACTAAGTCACACAAAATAAAAAAAAAAGATCAAATATTTAAACTAATTACACCTAATCTAATAGCCCTATCAAAATAAAAAAGCCCCTCCCCCCAAAATAAAAAAAACCCCTAGCCTACACTAATCTGCCAATAGCCCTTAAAAGGGCCTTTTGCGGGGCATTGCCCCAAAGAAATCAGCTCTTTTAGCTGTAAAATAAAATACAAGCACTGCAATGTGTATATAAATGTTAATGAATCTAAAGAATTTAGGAATAAATGTTAATTTCAATTGTTTTGTATATACATTTTAATTGGGAATTATTTTAAAGAATAATAATAAATAAATTGTATTATAACCCTGGTATATACTGACAGTCCAGACCGCTGCTTCATAACTGGTGTTTCTGGCGAGTCTGAAGGCTCGCCAGAAACATGGCCCTTCATGCTCCATATGGCGCTTGATAAATGGGCCCCAGTCTGTTCATTTAAATGGCAAACACATTTATTAAAATATTTAGGGGTATTTTTAGCACCTACGTTAGATGAGATGTTTAACTCAAACTATAAGGCTCTTCAAACCTCTATTATTGCCACCTTGTCTCAGTGGAAGCGTAAACAAATTATATGATTGGGAAGAATAAATGCCTTTAAAAAGATAGTAAACACCAAAAATGTTATTGTTTAAAAAGATAGATAATCCCTTTATTTACCATTCCCCAGTTTGCATAACCAACGCTGTTATAGAAATATACTTTTTACCTCTGTTATTACCTTAGCTTCTGCTGACTGCCTCCTTATTTAAGATCTTTTGACAGACTTGTCTTACAGGCAATTAGTGCTCACTCTTAAATGACTTCACGTGCATGAGCACAATGTTATCAATATGAAACACATGAACTTACGCCCTCTAGCTGTGAAAAACTGTCAAAGGCATTCACATAAGAGACAGTCTTCAAGGGTTTAGAAATTAGCATATGAGCCTACCTAGGTTTTGCTTTCAACTAAGAATAACAAGAGAACAAAGCAAATTTGATTATAAAAGTAAATTAGAAAGTTGTTTGAAAAATCCATGCCCTATTTGAATCATGAAAGTTTAATTTGGACTTTATTATTCCTTTAAGATTATTATCCTCCTGAAAATTCTTTATTTTTTGCAGACACTTCCAATCCCACTACCTTCATCTTATTTATCATCTCTACAAAAGAAAATATTTGAGTATAAAAGTCTGGCATAAAAGTCATGCCCGAATTAATAGAAAGATCATGTGTCACACTTTGAACAACGGGAGCCTTGGAGTCCCTGATTTAGAGGCACATATGGGCTACACACCTACAAAGGATAGTAGATTGGTTTATAAATTATGATACTAAAATATGGTTGAATCTAGAACATGATATTGCATGCTCTCCCCTCTTAGGAGCTATCTGGGTTCTGAAAAACACATACGGACACAAACTGAATTGGCTGAGGAGGGCTTTTTGATGTTTAATAACTGTTTTTTCTATCATCAATGCTACACTTATTGGACCTCTAGAAGAAAGCACATGAAAAGAGCGCCTCATAGTGCACATCAACCAAACCAATATGGCCCAAAGTAAAACCCTAAATATACCCAGGGTACTCACACTAAGGTCAGCACTCACGAGTGACAAACACATAGACTGGGCTATTAGTAGTGGCCCAGCTCACTAAACCAAACGGCCGATGTTAACCAATATGTGACTCGGCTGGTAGGACTCAATTGCTGCTTACAAAATATATAGTAAAAAATATATATTTTATGTAATAACAAAGTGTACAAATAAAAAACAATACTACAATATAGTAGCACAAAAATACAACGCGTTTCTCGGCGGCCTCTGCGCCGTTTCCTAAGGCATATAGTGCTAAACAGAAAAGGAGTCTTATTTAAATGATCAAGCACCAATCAGATACATGTAAAACATAAGAGCACAGGTGAACAATTAAGACAACCAATCAGATACAAGTAAAACATAAGAACACAGGTGTACAATTAAGACAACAATCAATTCGATACAAAGTATCACGATTATACATAAAGTCAATATAAGACGAACAAATGTGTAACTAAAAAGTATTTGTTGCTATCTGCCTATCGCTTTATTTAACAGAATAAATATATGAAACATTTGCTTGTCATACTCTGATCTATAGAGCTATGACGCTATGTATTAAAAAACAAGCTTTTATTATCAGAGACAGATATAAACGTCAGTGGGTACCTTTACATATCTGAGTGTCTAAACCCTATAGATAATGAAATCAGAATGATTTAATGATATTGAAGCATCAGTGATATCAACTGACATTAAATATTAGATGTTAGTCTGCAGGAGTAATGAGTAATGTATTGAAGAACCCACCCTCAAACAATGACATGTTGAAATGATACGCCCACTTAGATGGCATGTCAACAGTAAGAAAAAAAAATCAGAGGAATATGCTTAGGACACTGAAGCCATATACATCTCTGTGCCTTGGTGCCACATCTCGAGAGACATATCCTTTCTCTCATCTACTCACTATTAAAGAAACCTGAATTTGGCATGGTGCAATACTACAGAATACTGACAGGACCGTCTTTAATATTGACTGGACCCTGGGCAAACATTTTCTTGCCCCCCCCCCCCCCATGCAATTTCGCTCTCCACCCCAACATCCCAAAAAACAACTAAACATATTTCTTTTATAATTTTTTTTAATTATTAGCCCAGTAGTGGATCAAATAAATTGGATGAAATAAATTGCAATATGTGAAACTGGACCTAAGTAGTACAAATAAGTAAATAAATATATAAATTCCTATACTGTGGATTAATTTAATATGCTTTTGAATGTGATTCTGCTGTGAGGTTAGCTGGTTAAAGAGATTTAGGGCAGCCAACAGGAGTAAAGCAAGGTAAAGACTGAGGAGGAAGCATGGAGGTGCAGACAAATATAAGTTTACTGACTGGAACAGCAGAACTACTATGGGAAGCTGTAAAATCTGAGGCAGAGAGAAAAAAAACCTATACAAATAAACCTTACCTTAATGTGTGAAGTATCAGCATGATACTATACATCAGCCACAGCAGCACATGTCACTTCTTTGCTAGGAACAAGTTCCCTCTCACCCTGCACTAGACAATGCTGCATGGGGAGGGGCGTGTGTGCACTCACTTATTCTTCCCACTAACACCTTTCTACAAAGCACAGTGGTAACCCCAGCAGGACCTTTTCTGATGCAGTGGGATTGGCTGGATGCTGAGTTAGGGCTTAGCATTCAGTGCTGCACAGTGCACATCTAAAACAGCACATGGCACTAGCCTGACATGTCACATGACACCGGCACTGTCTGGCACAGTTTCTCACAAATAAATATAAGCAGAGAATTTTTAACTGTGACAGTATTAGCAATGACTGTGTGTAGGATTGCCATCCAGCCGGTATTTTACCAACACAACCGGTATTTTTAAAGGTTCATGTCAATGTAGAAAATAAAGAATAAATATTGAACAAAAGCCCCTGTCAAAGTGAAACTTCTTCTGAGTGTGATGAATACAAACAAATGAGCATTTAAAATCAGTCCTATCAGCTTTAGTTTTTGAGTTATGCTGTTTAATTATTTATGCAAATTTATGTTAATTAGCATGGCCGGTATTTTCTTCCAAGAAAAGTGGCAACCCTAACTGTGCCCCCCCCCCATGTCACATGACATCCGCAGTCTGGCACGAACCAAAAAAAATAATATATATATATATATATATATATATATAATTTTTTATTTTTTTTTATTTTTAGGACTCGGGCCCCTCAACAAAGACTGGGCCCTGGGCAGCTGCCCCTTTTGCCCTGTGTTAAAGACGGCCCTGAATACTGATATGAACTGTTTTTTACTGTTATGTTTAATTATGCTTTAATGTATATTATTTATTTATTTTTATTTATTTTTCTTAGAGCAATGCTTCCAAAAATTTGTGTACGCAGCTTTATTAATTTGTTAAGTATTATATGATGTACCGAATATTCGGTCCGAAAGATTTGGACGAACCAAATTTTTTTCCTGTGCACATGTCTAATGCAAACTTTTTTTTAACAAATTTTTCAAGATTTTTAATAATGAATGGACTATACAGAATAACATGACCTGTAGTGTTGTCTCTAACTTAAAGGAACAGTCAAGTCATGTTTCAAAGAGGGCATGTAATTTTAAACAACATTCTAATTAACTTTTATCACCAATTTTGCTTTGTTCTCTTGGTATTCTTAGTTGAAAGCTAAACCTAGGAAGGCTCATATGATAATTTCTAAGCCCTTGAAGGCCGCCTCTTATCACATGCTTTTTTATTTGATTTTCACAACAGTGGAGAGCTAGTTCATGTGAGTCATATAGATAACATTGTGATCATGCCCGTGGCTTGTGGCAAACACTGCAATAATTGACTAAAATGACAGTCAATAGATAATAAATAAAATGTCATGTGATCAGGGGGTTGTCAGAAGATGCTTAGATACAAGTTAATCACAGAGGTAAAAAGCATATTAATATAACAGTGTTAATTATGCAAAACGGGGAATAGGTAATAGAAGGATTATCTATCTTTTTAAACAACAACAATTATGGTGTTGACTGTCCCTTTAAGTTAAAGCATATATATTTTGGGCTAAATTACAAGTGGATCACTAATTTATTGTGTGCCCGTAAACAGGCAAATTTGCCCGTTTACAGGCACGCGATAAATAACCAGCCATTACAAAGCTTCCATGTAATGCGAACGTGAGGTTGCGTTCGCATTGCAGCTAACTTGTAATACCAGCACACATTTGCGTGAGCTGGTATTACTAAGTGGAGCGCAAATATCGCCCTTGCGAAAGCGATGTTTTGTGCTCCACCTTATTGGACCCATTGTGTTGCACATATAGTTAAATAAGTTATATATGTAAATAGTACGGAGCCCACAAGTAACTTGCATATTTATTTTTATTTACTTATGTGCATAATTTAGCAAAACATGCAAATTTAATTTATTTAATCGTTGCAAACACACATGCCAGATTACAAGTGGCTCGAGTATAAACACTGCTAGAAGTAATGTTTCTGCACTCGTTGTTTAGCACGCGTATTATAAGCTAAAAGTAAAAGATTTGCAAGCGAGCAAAACCTAAAGCATGCTAACTTCAGGATATTGTAATCTATAGGAATATTTATTCCTATAGATATATAGGTATAGAGATATATTTTACATTAACATTATCACATATATATAAAAATATATACTTAATAATCTTTACAAAAATACTGGCTAATAGGTTGAACCGAATACTCCCACAGATTATCCACTCTGATCAGGCTGGCTTTGTGCCTGGTCGAGAGGCCAGGGATAACACCATCAGATCACTTCAATTAATAGATCAAGCTAAACATACAAACACGGATATGGTGGTTATTTCCACAGATGCTGAGAAAGCGTTTGATCGCCTAAACTGGGATTTTTTATTTGCTACAATTAGGGAGGTGGGTCTGGGGGAGGGTATGCTTAGAATTCAGAGCCTTTATCATGCACCATCAGCAAGGGTTAAAGTAAATAATATGATTTCCGATCCCTTCTTTATCCACAATGGCACAAGGCAGGGTTGTCCGCTTTCCCCTATCTTATTCATAATCAGCATGGAAGTCTTAGCACAGAAAATAAGAAATAATCCGCTAGTTTCCGGCATTAAAGTAGGCCCTTTAGATTGTAAACTCTCGCTATACGCAGACTATGTCCTGTTCACGTTATCATCACCCCAGACATCTGTCCCTGAGGTCCTGAAAGTTCTCAAACAATTTGGTGACTTTTACAATTTCAGGATTAATGAACAAAATTCAGAAATCTTAAATATCTCCCTCCCACCTCAAGAATTTCAGACCCTGTTACAGTCCTGCACTCTTAAACACCAACCACAAGCGATCAAATATTTGGGGATGTATCTTGCTCCAAACACGAAAGCCCTCCTAGAGCTTAACTTCACTAATCTACTTAATACTATATCGACAGATTTAAAGACTTGGAAGGACCGTCCCTTTTCATGGTGGGGTAGACTCCAAATTTTGAAAATGAATGTACTCCCTAGATTGCTGTACGCGATTCAAGCTGTCCCTATCACCCTACCACAGGGCCTCCTTACTCAGATACAACACGTTTTAGATTCCTTTGTTTGGGGTAGCATAAAACCCAGAGTTAAGAAGGCAACTATGTACAGGTCAGCCAGAGAGGGAGGGTTGGGTCTGCCTAAGATAGAAACCTATTATCAAGCCACGGGCTTACAGAGAATCATAGAGTGGCACAGAAATAGGGACTCTAAGGCTTGCATTCCAATAGATTCACATTTACTTCACTCCCCCTCTCCGGGAGCTTTATGTTGGATAGCAGGGCAGAATCGACCCCCATGGTTGAAGGCATACCCGCTTTTACACCATGTGTTTGAATTATGGGACACTTTGATAAAGAGATTCCCAGGAATATCAACACTCAGATCACCCATGTCCCCAATTTCCCCGAATGCTGAGCTATTAGGGGGGGTAATGTTTGACAGGAATAACCTGAATAATTGGGAGATGGGTTACACGGTTCCCCTATTTAATTTACTCAGTGAGGGCAAACTCAAAAACAGGTCAGACCTTACAGACATCCTAGGTGGAGTTTTTGTTAGGTGGCTAAAATATAACCAAGTTCACCATTTTCTCCATACCCACCCTCTCAAACAGTCACTTACAAGAAATCTCACACCCTTCGAACAGACATGCGCTATGACAAGTTCAGCACATCACACCTTATTGTGGACTAAGAGACTCCTAGTTAATGCACATAGCTCGAAACTTCCTAATTATATAGAACACTGGCATAGGGAATTGAATAAGACTATCACAGAAGCAGAGTGGGTTAAATTTTTTAATAACACAAGAAAATCTTCATCCTCAGCTAGATTTTTAGAGACAAATTACAAACTCCTGACGAGGTGGTACTTGACACCTACCAGACTTAAATGCATTTTCCCTGCCTCGTCGGACCTTTGTTGGAGGGGTTGTGGGGAAAGGGGGACGATGACACACATATGGTGGGCATGTCCTAAATTGTCACCTTTTTGGGAGGGCATACAGAATATCCTACAAGTCATAATGGGGCGGGGGATTCCTATCAGCTAGACCCGACAACGGCCCTACTGAACCTGTTACCTAAATGTAAATGTAAATTAAGAACACGACTAATTCAGTTGGCATTGAATTCTACTAGATCCTTAGTCGCTAGGCTATGGAAATCTCAAATCTGCCCGACCCTAAAGGACTGGCACTCTCACATGACAGATACCTTGAGAATGGAAGAATACGGTTTCTTTAAATCGAATAGGTTAGGATTCTTCCATGATTTAAAATTCATCTGGGATGAAATCCAAAATGATCTGAGGATAGAAGGGGGGAGCTTTACACAAGTTACAGGAGTGACCTAGGAGGAATGACAGGCCTAGTGTTATCTTAGAGGGGTATGGCTGACGTGGTCCCACCCCTGCCTGATACTCTAATAATGACCTCTTTAGCTTAGCACTTCTCTCAAAGGTTGATAGTTAAATACAAAGTTGAGGGATACCACTAGATGTGTAGAATATATACAAAGTGATCTTAAATTAAGAAATGTCGGCATAGTTTTGTTGTTGTTTGAGTTATGTTTTGTACATTGGTGTCATTGTCAATCACCATGCATTTATATGGAGTAGGGCTACTGTTTTCAAATGGACTTATCACGGACAGTCTAGCTCTACTATTTCATTTTACTATACGGGAGTTCGTTCTCCTTTCTTTTGGAGACTGATGGTTTCTCCCTCTTTTGTTTCTGTTTAAACTTTTGTATCAACAATGACATCCTTTTGTACCATGCTGCTAAATAATGATAATAAAAATGAATAAATAAATAAAAAAATATATACTTAATAATACAAAAATATTTTTTTTTTTCAATGTGAAGAACATGGGAATGTTAAATATGCATAATGCACTTTGGGTTTTCATGATTTAGGTCTAAGTGGTGTTGGGTTAGCGTGCATGAAAAATTACTTATCTTAAGGCGCTTTATGGAAATATGAAATATAACAACCTAACGAGGGCTATTTCATCAGGCTTGATCAACCAGCTCTCGTTAGGTTGAGAAATGTGTCGCTGTTATTTAAATAAATGCATGATTTTACACACTTGCTTACCTTTGAATGGATTTCCTTGCCCTCATATTGGAGTGAAGCAATGGTTCCTGTTCTGGGCAACTGTTTAGTTCCAGCTTGTTTGTATTGCACCTTGAGGTGCAATTGTGGTGTGAGTGCTCCATATTTAATCTCATATAACTTTTAGTTGTGCTGTGTTGGGCCATGTGGTTTTGTATCATTCTCCCTACAGAGATGCCACCATTTATTCAAGCCTGCTGCCAGTAACAGACAGGATCCCGCACCCCTGTGATTCAGTTAGCTGGACAACTGCGAAGTTCCAGCCTACATGGATAGCACCTTTTGGTGCTCCTTCTATGTGAGTAAAACACATTATTAAATATTATTATATAGTAATTATTTTGGCACACCCACATATATATATATATATATACTGTACATATATATAATATATATATTATAGCCCTTTGAACCCTTCTAAAAACTTTTATTAATATTTATATGTCTAATTTTTATTAGATAAAGTTTATATGAGTGTAACTGTTCATTTTAATGTATCTATGTTGTGTTTGGTTTCCTATTTTTATTAACCCTTTACGCATGCTCTTCAGTCTTGCAAACTCGACACGCGTTACATTAGATTGTGCTTGAGTGAACGCGTTTACTTTCAGCTTGTAATATGCGTGCACGTTAATGTGCCCGTGATATTCTTATATTGTGCGCATGCTAACGTTAACATGCTACTTGTAATCTAGCCCACAGTGTTTATAATGACAGGATAATAGGAGGAAGTTATAAGCCAGTGATGCTTCTTGGTAGTCTAGTGGTCATAGACCGTCTATGAATTCCTTTGCGCAGTCACCTCCATTGAGGTTCTAATACAGTCTCTAAAGGTGTATACTACATACATGTGTCCCCCTTTAGTTCCACTAATATACTTTGTAGGATCCTAGCAAAGTGATGCTCACAAACTGCAAAATAAAGTGCACAATTAAAGAACCACTAAATATATATAATAGAATTTAATAAATGACAAATACACAATAAAATAAGACAATTTAATAGAACTTACTTTGAATTTTAGTTGAAATAATCTTTATTGTCAAAAAGGAAGACAAGAGACATATCTAATACATCATGCCCCTATTTCAGATAAACATATTTATATTCATTGTTACAGTCTCAGGACCTCTTATCCTGTTCGATAAAGTTTTAGAATTCCATATATCTGTCTCAAACAACATGAAAATGAGTTGGAGGATGAAACAACTTCTTTCAGCAATTAGTATATCCATCCGGCTTTCCCAATGTATCTCCATCATTACTGAAATCTCTGAAAGTCCATAGAGTCCTAGGAAAAGCTCCCACCTACTGAAGCTGCCTTCAGGCATAGGAAATATATGAGGTCCTGCTTATTTTCCTGAAGTAGGAACGAAATTATCTATAGTCTTCCTTCCCCTCCCTTTTCTAATGTGTTTTCCTTTTATTTTAATAATTATAAACATTAAACATAAACTTTTGAAACTGTAAAACAATAAACTCATAACTGTATAACCTTTCCCGTCGAGCAGAGAGAGAACCATCAAATTGTATCTAAGATGTATATAAGTTCCCCATAAAAGACTTAGTGGTAATAAGTTTAGGAGAGATCCCCTATCGTGTTATAACTCTTGAAAGACTTAAATTTCCCTTATCTCACTTCTATCTCTGTTCATGATCCAGTGGACCCAAATCTTTTGGAAATGTGTTGTTGTATCCTGCAACCAAGAGGCAGATTCTGACATAGCATATATATTATCTAACCTGTTAATCACTTCTGACCACGTTGGTGAACCTGTTCTCCAGTGTTTGGCTATACATATCCTCGTGGTTGTACAAAGTATATTTATGAATATATTGGAAGCTAAGTTTAAGGATTCATCTGAAACATGCAAGAGGGCCTGCGCCGCCGTTAGCGTCATAGATTTATCTAATAGGATACTTATCAATTTAGAAAGTTTGTTCCAAATTTGTTTAATCTCCCCACATTCCCACCACATATGCATATAATTTCCAATTTCTGCACAGCCTCTGTAACAGAGTCTACTTTTCTGCAATGTATAATGTGCAGTTCTTATGGGTGTAAGATACCACCTGTAAGATGTTTTAATAGAATTTTCGATAAGGTCTGCGCATATCAGCCCCTTGCTAATCCTAGAAAGTATTTGTGTCCATCTGTCATCATCATATGTTTCACCTAAGTCTCTTTCCCAATTCTCATGAAGCGGCAATTTGGAGCCTTTTTTTGCATCTTGTATTGCCAAGTACAGTTGTGATATTAGTTTTTTATTTCTACCTGGGGTTGCAATAATGCATTCTGTTGTAGTGTATGGGTTTAATGGTTTGTTTTGTCTGTATTTGTATATTGTGGTGGATATCTGAAGATATAGGAACCAATGTAAGGTGTCCGGCTGAAGTTTATCTTTCAGTTGGGTGTATGTGAGCATTTTACCTTTATCTAAAAAGTCTGCAACTCTGTAGAGGCCCTTATTTTCCCACTTACATATTAGTGTTTGAAATTCTGCAGGAAGTATAGCACCCAGTGGTATTATCTTAGTACCCTTGGGTATGAGGCCTAGAGAAGATGTGAGGTGTTTCCACATATGCTTGGACTCCTCTGTCACCTTGAGTTTGTATAGTGTTTTGTTTGTAGTGTTTGAGGTATTCCAAACAATCGTGGCTGGATCATTCACCCCAGCTAAGTCTGCCTCTAGTCTAGTCCAAGTTATTTCTCGACAGTTTTTGCTTATCAGCGTAATTTGTGATAACCTAGCTGCCTGATAGTAGTCTAACAAATTGGGCACCCCCACTCCCCCCAGCTGTTTGTGTTGTTTTAATAGTTGGGAGGCTATTCTAGCTGTTTTGGGTCCTCGTAGGAACCTAATTAGGTCCATCTGGAGATCTGCTAGCTCTCTTTGCGGTACTTTGATTGGTAATGCTCTGAAGAGATATAATATTCTCGGTAGAATATTCATCTTTATAATCGATAATCTGCCATACCAGGAGAAACACCCCCTCCTCCATCTACCCAAATCCCTTCTTACGGTCTTAAAGATCTCAGTATAGTTTGCCTTATAGAGTCCCTCTAGTGTGTTTGTTATGTTAACTCCCAAGTATTTGATATATTTTTTAGCCCACTTAAAGTCAAAATTTGCTTCTATCAACTTAAGAGTATGTAGTGGTAGTGTCAGTGGTATAGCCTCACACTTATCTGAATTTATTTTGAAGCCTGAGATTTTTGAAAATTCATCAATGACTTGATATAGATGAGGGAGTGATCTTAAAGGTTTCGTCAATGTAAGCAAAATGTCATCCGCAAATAAGGTGAGTTTATATTCTTCTTTGTTAATTTTTACTCCGGTAATGTCTTTTGCTCCCCTGATGTAGGCCGCTAAAGGTTCTATGCTTAGTGCAAATAATAGAGGAGATAGCGGGCAGCCCTGACGTGTCCCATTTAATATTTTAATTGGCCTAGACTGATGGCCCGTTGCTCTGATAGTTGCTGTTGGGTCTGAATACAGGTTTTTAATAGCCGTCATGAATTGTCCTTTGAAACCCATGAATGTTAGTGTCTCAAACATATATTCCCAGTCGACCCTATCAAACGCCTTCTCTGCGTCCAGAGATAGGAGCAGAGAAGGCGTTTTTGTCCCCACCAAGTACTCCACCAGAGACACCGTTCGTCTCACATTATCTGGGGCTTCCCTTTCTTTTATGAATCCTACCTGGTCGGGATGTATCAATGAGGGTAGATATAATTTGAGTCTATTTGCTAAAATTTTTGTAAAAATTTTTAAATCTTGGTTAATCAATGAGATCGGCCTATAGTTTTGGTATTTTTTGGGATTCCTTCCTGGTTTGGGTATAACCACTATTTTGGCCTGCAATATGTCCTGTGGGATACGGGTACCCTGCATGATGTCATTGCAGAATTTGTGCAAGTGGGGGACCAGACATTTTTTAAATACTTTATAATATTCACCTGAGAACCCGTCAGGACCCGCCGCCTTGCCTATTTTAAGATCTTTTATTGCTAGGGCAATTTCGTTTATTGTTATTTCTGTGTTTAAGGCTTCCATGTCTGTAGCATTAAGTTTTGGGAGTTTAGCCTTTTGCAGAAAATGGTGTCTAAGCGTTTTTGTCTGAGTAGTATGTTGAACTTTTTTCCCGTCATAAAGAGATTCATAATATTGTGCAAAGCAGTCCGTTATGTCTTGAGGGTGATATATTAGCGTCCCGTCTTCTTTTTGTAGTTGTTGTATAGTTAGATTTTTCGTCCTTTCCCTTAGTTTGTGAGCTAGAAATCTATCTGGCTTATTAGCATATATAAAGTAATGTGCCTTCAACTTATGCATAGCTCTGAGGGAGTTCTCATTTAAAATCTTAGCTAGTGTTTGTCGCTTATGTGTAAGTTTATTGAAAATATCTGAGGTTAGTGTGCTTCTATGTTGGATTTCAAGCGTTTCTATTTCCTGTTGGAGTATCTCTATGTGAGCCTTAACTTTTTTTGTGTATAGAGCTTTTTCTTTTATCAATAAACCTCTTATGAATGGTTTGTGAGCAGCCCACGTGATTGTTGGGGTGGTTTCTGGGGTTGTGTTTATCTTCCAGTATTCTGTCAAGTTATGCATAATTTTGTCATATAATTCAGGTTTTTTCAATAAATTTGGATCATAAGTCCATGACCTTTGTCTGTCCACATTGACCAGTCCCTCTAATTGTATCTGGATAATAGAATGGTCTGACCAGACACATGCATGAATTGTGGAGCTGTGTAAACTGGGGAGTAGAATCTGACTAATAAATATATAATCTAATTTGGTATAAATTTTGTGTGCTGGGGAGTAGTAAGTATGGTCATTCGTCTGCCCATATAACGTTACCCAGGTATCTATCACATTATGAGATTCTAAGATATTCTTAATATTTTTAGAGATGGAATTATGTCTGGTTTGTTTATTAGTGAGTTTGTGGGGCGTATCTACTTTGTGTGTTTTCAGATTAATATTAAAGTCTCCGGCTAATATGATTTTTGATTGTGACCATTGTGTCAGTAGGTGTGACAAGTGGTGAAAAAAGTTGTGCTGTTGTTCATTGGGTGCGTATATATTGCAAAGTGTAAGCGAGGTGTCTAGCATACGTCCTCTCACTATAAGATACCTGCCCTCTTTATCTGTCAGCACTTCTTCTTTGATAAAGTTAAGTGCATCATGTATAAGTATTGACACTCCTCTCTTTTTTTTGTCAGTTGTGGAGTGGTATTGTTGCGTGAAATATCTACTCCAATATTTGGGTATTTGATTATTTGTAAAATGGGTTTCTTGCAAGAATATAATATTAGCATTTAGGTTGTGATACTGTGTAATTGCTGTTTTTCTTTTATTATCCGTATTTAACCCCCTTACATTATGTGAGATTATTCTTATCTTGGGAGTCATGAGTCAGTTCCCCTCCCCTTCTCTACCTGTAGCTGACCAATATCTTCACTTGCAATGTTATGAAATCCTCTGCTCTCCTGTATAACTTTTCCTGATGGAGAAACTTTCGTCTCACCTGCTCGACGGTACATAAAATAAATTGAAATAAACAAAAAACAAACAACAATAAACATTTGAATCTTATAACATTGTTTTTCCCTGTAGCATATTTGCATAGTTCTAACCATAATGTCGGGATAGTAGTTTCTTAATATATAGAGTTACTAACAACTTAAATTTATTGAAAGTGGGAATTATATATATGGTCTAAGGAGCGGGTTGTAGTGGCATACGGCAAAGATATTGCCCAGATCTTATGTGAATGTTGGACTTAATCTGCTTATCCTCCATCACAAGTAACCAATGATTATATATAACATAAATTTTACATCTTTATGTCCATCAATATATCCCAAGCAAAGTTAGTTTTGTAGATTGACATTTATATACTCATCTGTATCCAGTATCCTCTGCCAATATTATGAGGGACACATGTAGGGTATAGTCCAAGAGATCAGGGAGTAGCGCTCTTCTAAGGATGCACCAAAAGAAGGCAAAGAAAAAAAAATCCCAGCCTCGGTCACTGTCTACTCCATGATTCAGGGTCTTTGTTTCTTCTTTGGAACTTTAGACCACTTCTCTGTTTGAGAGATGCTTTGTTGTTGTCCGCGTGGTCTTCTTCTGGTGTCTGGCTGACTTTCCCGCATTTCTGGACATTCTAATTTGAGAAGTTGACAGGCCTCTAAGATATCCTCTTTGACTTTCACTGTGGTTGTTTTACCATCCTGGAATATATGAAGTGCGAAGGGGAATCCCCATCGATATGCTATTTGATTCTTCCGTAGCAATTGTGTTAGGGGGCGTAGTGCTGAGCGTTTCTGTAAAGTTCTGAGACATAAGTCTTGGTAGAATTGTATTACAGATCCTTTGAATTTAAAAGTCAGATTCTTCCTAGCTGCCGCCATTATCTCCTCCTTTTCTTGAAAGTGGGATAATTTAGATATTATATCTCTTGGAGGTTCCCCCTCCTTTGGTTTTGCTCTAAGAGCTCTATGAGCTCTTTCCATTTGAAATTTTCCGTCTTCAGATGTCCCTGTGATGGCTTGAAATAGATGTTTTAAATACTCATTTAGTTCTGTTGCAGTTATTGATTCTGGAACACCCTTTAGGCGTATGTTGCACCTCCTGCTTCTATTTTCTAAGTCTTCCATCTTTTCAAGAATATCTTCTATATCCTGTTGTTGATCTGTCAGTTGATGTGTAATGTTAGTGATATCTTCTTCTATGGATTCATCCTTTTCTTCTAGTGTTTCCACTCTTGTTCCAAGCTCCAATATATCTTGTTTAATTTCTGCAAGACTGCTTATTATTGTATTTTGAAATGAATCCATTTTTTCCCACATCTTATTAAAGTTTGCATTGATATCTTTTTTGGAGACTAGGTGCCTTAAGTCCCCTTTAGTAGCAGGAATGTCACAATCATGTTGCTGATGTTCCAATTCATGTTCTAACTCCTCATCTTGTGTGTTAGGTTCCATTTCCTTTATTTTATCACTTTTAGATGATTTGAAGAAAAGATTTGCTGCAGCAGATTTACATGGTGTAGTTAATTTATTTTGTCTTTTAGTTGCCATGTTGCAATGAATATTGCTAGTGCTAGAGTAACTGTGCTGCCTTTGCTTTTGTATGTTAATGCAGAGTCATCAGAGTTCAAATAATGCAGAAAGCAGCCTTTAAAGTCTTTAGTTAATGAGGGCAAATGCAGCTGTTATCTCAAACTGTATCTTCATTAAAATTTAAATGCTGCAGCTTTTTTTTTTTTTCCTCCTTTATTTAAAAAAGTTTATACATAGACCAGTTGTAATCTCTGTTGCCTTTAGCTTATATTGTAGCTTGGGAAAAGTTATGAGGGAGAAGTGCAAACTGTCACTGTTTCATTTCTCTGCTGTGTTAAGATTATGAACTGACTTCTCCACACTTGCTTTATCTTAATATTTATTTCCCTCAGTCTTAAGTATCACTATATGTAGTGCTAAAACCAACCTGGTTTATTTGTGTATTGATTTCCCTTTGCACTGTTTAAAATAGATTGTTAGGCATTGTGTGATATTCAGCAGCTAGCTAGGAGTCCTGTCTGGTGGCCATCTTAGTTTATTCCCACATGGCTATATAAAGTTTTATAACTGTTATATTCTCATCATCCTTAAGCATGTATATTGTTTATAGGCTTACCAGACTTCTAGTGGAGATGTATCAGGTTATTGTTGATGCTGAGATGATTTTTCTGTCTCCATTTCTGAGTAGCTCCTTTTTCTTGTTTCCCTGCAGCTTGTAAAATCTTTTTCCAGCTTGAATTCCTTTATCTGCAGTTTTCTGATCACATTTTTGGTTGCTGTCTGCTATTGTAAAGTGTATTTAATGTCCTATAACAGACCTGCAAGCTTTTGAGAATTATAATCCCACTTTCTCTTGAAACTACAGCAGGAGCTCACACTTTACATGTCTGCCACCATGCTCATCCAGGCTCCACCCCCCTACTTTGAATTTTAAATGAGCAGTAGAAAATGTTCTGGCAAATTTTAAAAGCAATCAAATGTTCCTTTCTCCTGTATCATGTGAACGCCATCAGCCAATCAGAAAAAGCATATACGTATATACTCTGCAGTTTAGCAAATTTGAGCTGTCGACTTTAGAAATTGTGCATCTAAAAAGAATGTGCACGTTTTGATAATCAAAGTATATTGGAAAGTTTTTTTTTAGTTGCATGCTTTATCAGAATCATGAAACTTTAATTTTGACTTTAGTGGCCTTTTCAGGGCTCAATATAATAATAATAATTTTACAAAAAAAATATATAAACATGGCTTATTTCTGTGTCCATGTCTTAGTCTTTTTTTTAATCATATCTTTGTTTTTGTGTACTTTGATAAAATATATTTTCATTTTATTACTTAGCTAGAGGAAAACCTCTTTAATCGCAACAAAATATTAGCAAAGTATACATTTAAACACTTCATTTAGCAATGCTAACGATCCTGTCAGACTGGTATATTACATTTTAATTACGTTAGTTATATTGCTATCTGTATTAAAAATATAGAAGATGTTTCTTTTTATTGCAATGTTAATATGATGTGGTGGTAATTATATATCATAAACATCATGCTTTAAGATGCAATGCTGTTACATTAGCTTGATAAGTTTTATGACCAAATTATTTTTAACAACGTTAGGGAATGTACTCCAGGATTTTAACTAAAAGAGAAATCAAATAAATATTAAAAAAATGCAGAGACAAATTAAGAAAATATATGTGCTTATATTAAAAAAAATATTGTTGTAACTAAGCGCTTTTATAGATGTTTATTATGTGTTTCTATTTTTAAATGTAAGATTTTCCTTCTTTTACTTTCATGATTCAGATAGGTCATTTAATTTTAAACAACTTTCCAATTTAATTTTATCAACAACTTTGCTTTGTTCACTTGGTATTCTTTATTAAAAGCTAAACCTAGGTAGGCTCATATGCTAATTTCTAAACCATTGAAGGACGCCTCTTATCTCAGTGCATTTTGAAATGTTTTCACTGCTAGACAGCGTTAGTTCATGTGTGCCATATAGATAGCATTGTGCTCACTCCCGTGGGGTTACCTAGGAGTCAGCACTGATTTGTTAAAATGCAAATATGTTAAAATAACTGAAATAAGGGGGCAAACTGCTGAGGCTTAGATACAAGGTAGTCACAGAGGTAAAAAGTATATTAAAGTGATGGTAAATCCTAGCATTTTTGAAACACTAGGATTTACCAAAGGGGACTTTCAGTCATGAAATATAACATTTGCCCCTATTGTATGCTGCGCTGAGAGCCTTGGGATGTCCACGGCAAAACTGCAATTTTTCATTTAGGTGATATTAGCCAATAGCATACTATCAATACAGCATAAAGACAACTGGGACACATGGCTATTGGCTAAGAGGTGGAAAGGTCACCTCATTGAAAAAAATAGCGTTCTGCCATGGGCGGCCTGAGGCGCTCAGCATGGCATATATGCTGCAGGCATACCATTACTTTAATATAACCGTGTTTGTTCTGCAAAACATTGAGATTATTTATAATTGATTATTTATCTGTCTAAACAATAAAAACTCTCTGGAGTAAACTGTCCCTTTAAGGGGACAGCAACATCCTGAGTTTATTTCTTCAAATTATATTTTTAAGAGTTGCCTTTTATTTTTGCCAATCAGCAGCTAGCTCCTAGTAATACCATGCTAGAGAATTAAGCAAATTATATTGTACAAGTCAAAAACCCTTTTTCCAAACTTCTTTGGTCCAGAAAAGGTTTGGATTTCAGAATAGTCTTGTAATATTTGCATCCTAAAAACAGGACAGTTTGGAGAGGGGATGGAACCAACTGTAAACAATATCTTATCAAGTAGGCAACATTTACTAGAGATATGCATTTGTCTTAGTATGAATGCACCAACAAAAATTAAAGAAACAAAAAAATACTGACGAAAATTGTCAGTATTCATTTGCTTCCTTTAAGGGGTTAATACTTACTATAGCAAACTCTCCATGCTCTCCAGAGCACATTAACGTAAGAATTATAGCTACAGGTGAACTTTTCACCTGTATCTTAACGAAAATGAATGCAATCAAAAGTTTGTTTAGTTTTAACCCTTTGAGTGTTAACGACGAATCTGAACCGTCGCAAATTGTCCCAGTCAGGTGCTGACGATGGCTCACAGTCGTCGCTAACACTGACCCAACTTGAGGGGAATCTGGGGGCTTCCACCTACTCCCACCCCGGGGATCTGGCCTGAATAGTAAGAGGCATCGCCGGGGCTTCATGATTCGCACGGTGACGTCACGCGAAGCGATGACATCTCCACGCAACTTTATTTAAAATGAACAATGGACAATATAGAGAAAGGGGGCATGCTGCTTAGAAGCCTGTTTCTCAGTTATCTAAGCAGTTACAGACTCCCAAGACCCACCGTTGGAAAGGTAATCGTCTAATCTTTCCAACGGGATCTGGGGAAAAAAAGTAAAAAATAAATATATTTAAAAAAAGGAAGAAAAAAAAGCTCAAATCCAGCTTAGCACCCAGGTGGGAAATTGCTTAGCAGACAAAGGGTTAAACTAAACAAATACAGAATAGTGCAGCCACCGAATATTCGGGGAAACAAATTTCCCTGAATATTTGGAACAAAAACATTTTCTTGGCTGCATATCTCTAATATTTACAGCTTATACATTTAAAGAATATGTAGTTTTATATCATTTTTAAAGCTTTTGTATACATAGAACCCTCAGATCGTACAGTACTATAATCAGAAAGGTAATATTTGTTGTTTTAAATAAATATAGACTATCATTTGCATTTTAGAAAACACAAAAAAAAAAAAAAATACACAGGCAAGGAAAAATAGTTATTTTTTGATTTTTTTAAAAAAAATATTAATTCAAATGTTTTGGATTTTGGAATACATTTGGTTTTGGAACTCTGGATTTGGGGATCTGTAAATTGGACAGTTTTTTTTTTAAAGAAAAAAATGTCCTCCAAATGTCTAATCACTTGACTGACTAGAAAGTATCACATGTACATCTCCATGCACAAAAATGAAGATATTTAACCTAAAAATGTCTCTTCAGTATCTCCATTATAATGAAAAGGGGCTTTGGCATCAGGATGCTTGTTCTGGGACTAGGGAAGGGTGAATGTTTTGCAACTTTCGAATGTTTGTACAACATCCTAACATTTGTTAATGTAATAGTATTTCTAATGTTTTATTTAAATGTAATATTCAATTCATTATTTTTAATAATTTGATTCAAATTATGTATTATTCATATTCGAAAAATTTGAATTGATATATTTGTAAAAGTATTTCTAATGCTGCCTTTAAAGGTAATATTCAAAGTATGCAATATTCAAATTGATATATTTCTATCTATTATGTATCAGTTTACTAAATTCCCAACCACATGAACTATTGAACTTCTGAAAATTATTTGTTAAAGGGACAGTCAACACCAGAATTTTTGTTGTTTAAAAAGAAAGATAATCCCTTTATTACCCATTCCCCAGTTTTGCATAACCAACACTGCTATAGAAATACACTTTTTACCTCTGTAATTACCTGGAATCTATGCCTTTGCAAACTGCCCCCTTATTTCAGTTCTTTTGACTAGATATGTGCATGGCGAAAAAATTTGGTTCGGTTCGGATCGATTCGGAATTTTTCGAATTTCGGTTCGGATCGATTCGAATTCGGAAAATTATGAATCGATTCGGTTCGGATTAGTTTCGGATTCATTCGGATTCGAAGAAATTCGGCTGGATTCAGTTCGATTCGGTTCGGAAATTCGGAATTTCGGTAAGTGTTAGGTGGGATTAGACTAGTATTATGTACTGTATATTAGGTGTAACCCATAGCAGAGTGATATAACCTAATATACTGTACAATACTAGTGTAATCCATGGCCATCCAAATCTACCGAATAAATCCTAACTAATTCGGATTTATTCTGTAAATTCGGCAGTATTTTAATTCGGAAATTCGGTTCAATCCGAATCTCCGAATTTTCCGAATTTTCCGAATTTCCGAATCGATCTGAAACGAATTGCACATATCTACTTTTGACAGACTTGCATTTTAGCCAATTAGTGCTCACTCCACGGTAACTTTACGCGCATGAGCTCAATGTTATCTATATGAAACACATAAACTAATGCCCTCTAGTGGTCAAAATGCATTCAGATTAGAGGCAGTCTTCAAGGTCTAAGAAATTAGCATATGAACCTCATAGGTTTAGATTTTAACTAAGAATACCAAGAGAACAAAGCAAAATTGGCTATAAAAGTAAATTGGAAAGAAGTTTAAAATTACATTCCCCATTTAAATCATGAAAGGTTTTTTTGGACTTGACTGTCCCTTTAAACTAAATGTTGCATTTGAAATTTCAAATGTGGATATTCTATCTAATTATGAACAATCAAAAATTAAAGTAACATTTGAAAACCTAATATAACATTAAATTACCGAATTTTCTAAAAAGAAGAATAACAAGAAGAGCGCCTCATGGTGCAATTATGTCAGTGCTACAGAGTGGTAGATATATATGGGCTTCTGCCAAATTCTTACTCACAAAGAGGTGTGCACTAGAAATAAGTGCATTATATGCAGGCTGGGCTTTACAGTCTCCAGCTTACTGATGGGGGTACAATCTCCTTTCAGTAAAAGATGTTGGATTCTTGGATGAGAAGGCCCTTCAATATATAAGAGACACAAAACTTCCCATAGTGCAGATAAACACTTAAAGGGACACTGAACCCATTTTTTTTCTTTCATGATTCAGATAGAGCATGTCATTTTAAGCAACTTTCTAATTTACTTCTATTATTAATTTTTCTTCGTTCTCTTGCTATCTTTATTTGAAAAAGAAGGCATCTAAGCTAAGGAGCCAGCACATGTTTGGTTCAGAACCATGGACAGTACTTGTTTATTGGTGCTGTCCAATCAGCAAGGATAACCCAGGTTGTTCACCAAAAATGGGCCGGCATCTAAACTTACATTCTTGCTTTTTAAATAAACATACCAAGAGAATGAAGAAAATCTGATAATAGGAGTAAATTAGAAAGTTGGGTAAGAAGAGTCTGTGCACACTAAGCAGGCTGGATATAATAGACACTAGCTGTCTAATCACAAGCCGTCTCCCAGGGATGGTGTTCCAAAAGTTGGCAAAATGCAATGAGGATATGATGTGCTCCCAACAACAGTGCAAGTAGTGCAAACTACTTAAAATAAAATAAAAAATTATGTAATAAAAGCATATAAAATTGTAAAAGCATACAACACGTTTCTCAGCTCAACTAGCTGTTTCATCAGGCATGTACAAAAACGGTAACAGGGGTGCCTTTTATACACATAATCAGATAGGTAACCATAGAGATTTATGATCAACAACAAATAACATTTAACAGTTTTTCTTTCAACAAATTGACATCAATTGTAAACAGTATTAGGTCTTAATTATAATAAAAGATGGAGCAATCAATTTGGAATCGTCATAATGTGATTGGTGTATTGGATTAAAAATACTTTATGTGTATCACAATAGCAATTTCTATATGATTGATGATTGCTTCCGTGTTTATGAAAATGTTTTTTGTAATTTTAAGTAGTTTGTCCTACTTGCACTGTTTTTTGGGAGCGCATCACATCCTCATTTCATTTTGCCAACTTTTGGAACACCATCCCTGGGAGACGGCTTGTGATCAGGGCCGGATTGGCCTACCAGGATACCAGGAGATTTCCCGGTGGGCTGCAGCAGTTGGGGCTGGGAAGCTACAATTTTAAGGGGAGATTAATGGCTGCAATTGGGTTGTAGGGTGCTTATATAAAAACAATTTGGCATTTTTATTTAATGGAAAGTAATATAATTTAAGTCTGAAAAAAATATTGGGGAAGGAGTATCCCAATAATCATCTTTAAGAAAAATGGGGCCTGTGAATTCTACCGACTCAATGGAAAATAGGGCTGGTCTTCATATTTTTCCAGGGCTGCTTTTTCTTCCCAGTTCGACCCTGCTTGTGATTAAACAGCTGGTGTCTATTTTATTTATGTTTTTTTGTAAAACATATATCTATATGAATCTATTCAGTGATGAAGATAGGAATTTCAAGTATTTCTATCCAAAACACTTTAAAACATATTAAAAATAAATAATAAAAAAAATATATGTGTGTGTATGTGTATACATGTGTATCTATGTATATATATATATATATATATATATATATATATATACAATAAGCAAATAATTGGAAGGCACTCACCGTTTGCAAAAGATAATCCTTATTTTAAAGTTAATGTTTTTGGGGTTTCTCCCGTCCTCAGACCAGCTGAACAGACAAAACACTCACCTATTTAAAAAGAACCCATCACTGTGTGATCCCATGCATCTGTGCACCTGCACGCCTACCAAGCGCTACTGTGCAAGTGCCAGAATGCTGCGGAGCACCTCAGAGGACCAATTCTAAAAAAAGGCAAAATAAGCAATCACCATGTGATTTCACCAAAGGATCGTGTTACATTTAAAATATGCAAATCACACAGAGTCAATAAAACATGTGTAAATACATAAACCAGACAAAGATGATAGTCGAAGAAAATAATCATATAAAACAATAAAAGTAATAATAATAATTGTAATTGATTAACTATGAAATAAAGAGCCAACAGCCATATTTCTATATACATACTACACATGGTTGCATGGCAACCAACTCACAACCATATCGGATAGGAAAACATGCATAGTATTTTACGAGGAACCGGACAGTAGGTTTCAACGGGCTATAATTAATACACTCTCAGTGAAAACCAAGCACCCATCTTACAGTCGTATCCACTTCATACTCAAGCAAAATATACCCCACACATCACATACCTTAGGCTTAGGAGCTCATGTACAACATATCTCTCAAAACCATTCTCACCATCCAAACAAAGTGGTGCGTAGATATTGAGTTACCCGGTCCTTTACTGGACCCTGTCAGCGGACCCTTAGGGCTACCATGCACTAAACCCAACAAAAGCAATAGTGTCCTACTATCACAAACTCAGCCGGTACCAGCAGAACAGATTCACCCAGATTAAAACATCAGGCACCTAAGAGAAAAGGGAAGAAACAACACATATTGGCAAAAATATTTCATAGCAAATCAAAGAAAGCATTGATAGTCCATGGTCATATTTAATCCTTTCGGGTGCATGGTGTCCAGGTTGTATATTCATTGGAGCTCCCTTTGTAGTAGGCGTTTTGGCCTATCACCCCCTCTTTGGGGAGTTGGGATGTGATCAATAATGATATGCCTTAGATCCTGGACACCATGACCTTTCTCTGAAAAATGCCTAGCAACAGGTTGTTCCGAATCTCTATTTTTAATGGAACTCCGGCTGGCAGACCGATGGTTTGCCATCCTTGTGCGTAGATCGTCTTGTGTCTTTCCGACATAAAATCTGCCACACGGACAGTGTAGCAGATATACCACGTAGGTAGTGGTGCAGGTAACTCTGTGTCAAATCAGGAACCTTTTATTGGACCAAGGGTGTACAAAACTGGATCTTTGGATGAGGCCCCTGCATGTAATGCAACCACTGCATCTGAAACAACCCATCTTCTTCAAATTTAACCATGTACTCGGGTTGTAGCAATCCCTGTTATCCAGTCGTAGCAAAAGATCTTTCAAGGACCGTCCCCGCCTATAACCCACCATTGGGCTTTCCATCTGGTTGAAAGGGAGTGTTTTGTCGCTGGCCACAATGTCCCAATTGGCTTTTAAATGAGCAGAGAAGTGGAGTCGTTCGGGTGTGAAGGTGGTCGTAAACACCATACGTCTACCTTTAGTACCACGTTCGGTCTTAGTCAGAGCCTGCTCTTGAGTCTTCTGAAGAGTGTCCTGTAGTGCCTTCTGAGTTTGTACATTACCATACCCCCTCTCCTTAAAACGGTGGTGCATCTCTTCTAGCTGTATAAGCTTTTGTTCAATGGTATTGTTCCTCACCACACGTTTGAACTGCGACCATGGTAGTGCCTTTTTAAGGCTGGGGGGATGACAACTCGTTACCTCCAGTAAGTCACCTTTTGGAACAAGGTAATCCTCAAATCCAGGAAGTCCACCGACTCAGTGTTGGCCGTCATCTTAAATTGGACTATTGCATTAACTTTGTTTAGATCATTGAACCAATGAAGCAAGTCATCATACGTGCCACCCCAGATGATGAAGAGGTCATCTATATACCTGCAAAACAATTTGATCCTTGTATCCCTGAAGAGATCAGTTTCCTCCTGTTCAAAGTCAGCCATAAACAAATTGGCAAAGGATGGGACCACATTGGACCCCATCGCTGTGCCCGAAATCTGTAAAAAGAAATTCTTTTCAAATTTAAAGTAGTTATATTTCAAACAAAAACCCAATAGCTGCAAAATGACATCCACTGGTGGGCCAACATAAGGATTCTTGAGCAGATGTTTACCAACAGCTGTCATACCATGCTCATGTGGAATAATCGTATAAAGGCTGGTCACATCCAGTGTGACCAGCACATCGCATGGATCATACTGACTCCAATGTTGTAGTATTTTAATTCATTCTATAGAATCCAACAGGAACGAGGGAACATTGCGTACCAGGGGTTGTAATATTGAATCAACGTATGTGGCCAGTGGTTGCAAAATTGAACCCCTGGCCGAGACTATTGGTCTGCCAGGGGATGGAGAGGATCCTTATGTACTTTTGGTAAAGTATATATCACTGGTACGATCGGGAAGTCAGTGAGCAAATAATCACTCAACTGCTTGTTGATACTCTCAAGTTGTAGCAGACAATTCATATAGATGTCAATCTCCTCTTTGAAGAGTTTCGTGGGGTCCCTGGGTAGTTTCCTATATGTATCCCCATCAGAGAGTTGTGTGGCTATCTCCGCCTTGTACTCTGTATAATCCTGGAGTACCAGGCCTGAAGATCCTTTAAAGCTTGGCTCTCCAATTTCGTAAGATTATTACAAACAAAGTGTAGTCTATTGTGCTGATCATATAGCATATCCTCCTTAACCATCCTTGAGTAGGTTTTAATACTGGGGATCATCAGTAGTGACAGTGGGAACAAATTTGAATCCCTTCTGTAACAGGGATTGTTCAGCAGCAGTTAATTGGTGTGAGCTGAGATTCATGATGATGTTATTAGTGCCACATCCATCTATTTGCGCCATTGTCTTGGTGGTCGTCCCCTTGGTCTGAAACCTGTGCCCACCCCTGCGTGTGTGCGGCCTCTGCCTTCCCAGAGTCTGCATCGCTTGTGAGCCTTGGACCACCACCGTAGGTCCCGTGGTACCTCCATAGTTATCCGTACTGTTGTCAGAGCTTTCTATGGTGTTTAAATTCCTCGGTTTGAACACCCTGGCTCTCCGATTCCTGGAGTAAAAACTCCTCTCCTGTGGTCCCAGCATCCATCTATAGATTCTCTTCTCCTTATAATCGGCTGTAACTGCCTCCCACTTATTTTCTTTGAAACTAATCAGCTCCTTTTCATAGCAATCTAATTGTTGCTTCAATTTCATCAACCATGCATTATCAGTATCTTTCATTAATTTATTGACATGAGAAGTTTCAAAGGCTCTTATTTCAATATCCAGGTTCCTCAGCTGCTCACCCACCTCCTCAATAACCAATAACATCAAATCAAGGGAGCATTTATTAAGAATGCCACAGCACTTTGTACAAAATAGTGGGCTATTCCTACCAATAGTGGGTACGTTTTTGACTCTTTTGGGATAAACAATTTCCTGTGATATTCAGACGGCCATGCAGTTTTAAATCAACACCTTTCTTTTTTAACTTTAACAGGTGATTATAAAGCTGTTCAGGTTTTTCCCAAAGTGATTTTTGAGCCCTTTAAACAAAGAACAACTCATTAGAAAAGCAGTGCATAAGTTAAAGGGATACTAAGCACAATTTTTTTAGATTCAAATAGAGCATGCAATTTTAAGCAACTTTCTAATTTACTCATATTATCAATTTTTCTTCATTCTCTTGCTATCTTTATTAAAAAAGCAGGAATGTAAAACTTAAGAGCTGACCAATTTGTGGTTCAGATCTTGGGTTATGCTTGCTTATTGGTGGCTAAATGTAGCCACTAGTAAGCAAGAATTTATTATAAGCACTTGATAATAGGAGTGAACTATAATTTTGCTTACAATTGCATGCTCTGTCTCAATCATGAAAAAAAAAAAAATAGGTTTAGTGTTTAACTGTAACATATCAGAAAATCCTTTGTATTATAATAAAGGTTAGTGATAAAGTACAACTGTTTTCTATTTCTTTGTTTATTTGAAAATGCTAGTAAATTGTCTGTTGGGTCTTGTGCCCTCTGATAACAAATTGAACTGATGCAACAAATGTATTTGTTCCCTACTTGACACATGTGTACATTTCCGAATTTGAATGTTAGAACGAATGTTATTAACGAAATTCGAATTACAAATCCGAATGTTGATACGAACGAATATTCTTAAAAATTCTATAATCGAATGCTATTTATAGTTTTCGAATGTCACTTTCGAATTCGAATGTTTATAATTAGATTGAATGTCCACTTTAAAATTTCGAATTTAAAATTCTATTTTACAAATACTATTCAGAAGTTCATGTGGTAGGGATTCTAGTAAATTGATTCATAATTGATACAAATATATCAATTTGAATGTTTCTATTTCGATCGAATATTACATTTAAATAAAGCATTATAGAAATACTATTACAAATATATAAATTCGAATATTTCGAATTCGAATACTGCATAATTTGAATATTATATTTAAATAAAACATTATAGAAATACTATTACAAATATAAAAATTCAAATTTTTCGAATTCGAATATTGCATAATTTGAATATTACATTTAAAAAAACATTAGAAATACTATTACAAATATATAAATTCAAATTTTCCGAAACAAATATTTTTGAATGTAATCATAAAATTCGAAACCAAACATTCGAAAATCGAATGTTAGAACGTTATGTAAACATTCTAAATTTGATTTGAACGAACGAATGTGTTAAAATTCGTTTCATTTTTTGAATGTTGCGAAACATTCGCCCATCCCTACTTGACACAACATTTTCAAAACATCAATACAGTATCACGGAAATACTACAGAGTTTTTCATTTCTCATTCACCCTACATTCCATTCTTCTCAGGGGTCAATTTATCAAGCTCCGTATGGAGATTGATGCCCTGTATTTTCGGCGAGCCTTCAGGATCGGCAGAAACAGAAGTTATGTAGCAGCTGTCTAAAGACTGCTGCTCCATAACCTGTCCGCCTGCTCTGAGGCGGCGGACAGAAATTAACCCGATTGATTTACGCAAATCTGCAGGGGTCGGTATTGCACCGATTGATTGGCTGCAAATCTGCAGGGGGTGGTATTGCACCGATTGATTGGCTGCAAATCTGCAGGGGGTGGTATTGCACCAATTGATTGGCCGCAAATCTGCAGGGGGCGGTATTGCACCAGCAGTTCACAAGAACTGCTGGTGCAATGATAAATGCCGACAGCATATGCTGTCTGCATTTTTCGATGTGCAGCAGACATGATACACTACATCGTATCATGTCTGCTCGCACATTAATACATTGACCCCATTGTCTCAAGTTCTGGTAACTGCTGCAAAGTATAGGGAATTATTAGCTGTCACACTCAGGCTACTCAATAGCTAAAAAGCTCAAGCACTATGGTAGCACTCAGGCAATACATATTATTAAGCTTGATTTAAAATACATGACATAGTGGATGAGATCCAAGTGTTTGTTGGTATTTTTTAATAAATATTTTACTTTTCAGATTTTTTTACTCTGTGAGAAACATTGCAAATATACATGGTAGGATGGTGTGATCCTTGTGTTCCTTCACATTTGTGTATAACTACGGCCTGATTTTCACTTGCACCCCACAACTATGCCCATAAACCATCCATGCACACTTTACACAGCCTACCGCCCACCCACGCATGCCCATACCCCACTTACAAACCACCAAGACACGCTCACAGCATTGCACCTACATGTGTGACACCACCTTCTTACATACGTTACAATCCATACATTTCTAATGAGCCACTGCCCACCAACTATTTAACCTCTCACATTCTAGAAATAATCCGCCACACCTAAGGAGGTGCACTGACATCTACATTACCAAGGAACCAATTCTTATTAGTTACAATTGTATTAATTTATTTGGAGGCTGGGATTTAATGATTATTCATTACATTCATCTGGAAAGGCTTATATTTTAACACCTGTATAGTTACCTAAGCTCCTTCTGTCTTTCCCTCTACATCTACTTTTTGAAAACATTTAAGCTTTTATGCACTTTATAATAATGTTGTAAACCGTCAGTAAAATTTTACATTAAAGATTAGTGTTTACTTAAACAAATATAGCAATTTACTTGCTTGTGTATCAGGTTAATGTTTATTTAAAAATACAGCTTCAGTTAATCAAGAATTTCATTTACATTTTAATGAAAACATTGTAAAGTCAATAGAAAGCTTGATTAAGAATTAGTGATTCTTAAACTGGGGGGTCAAGACCCCCAAGGGTCTCTTAAAGAATATTAAGGGTCCCCACAACATTTAATAATGTACTGTGAGTGTGTGTGTTGTAAGTGTGTTTGTATGTATGTGTTTGTGTGTATTTTGAGTGTGTTTGTGTGTGTGTGTTTGTGTCTGTTGTGAGTGTGTGAGTGTGTTTGTATGTATGTGTTTGTGTCGTGAGTGTGTTTGCAGGTGTATGTATGTCTGTGTGTGTCTGTTGTGAGTGTGTTTGTATATGTATATATGTGTGTACAGTATATGTCTGTGTTGTGATTGTTTTTGTATGTGTGTGTGTGTAGTGAGTGTTTGTATGTGTGTGTGTTGTGAGTGTTTTTATTTATATGTATGTGTGTGTGGGTCTGTTGTAAATGTGTGAGTATGTTTGTATGTTGTGAGTGTGTGAGTTTGTTTGTATGTCTATGTATGCTTGTGTTTGTATTTGTTGTAAGAGTGAGTTTGTATATGTATGTATGTTTGTTTTTCTGTTGTGAGTGTATTTGTATATGTATATATGTGAGTATATGTCTGTATTGTGATTGTTTTTGTATATGTGTGTTCGTGTGTTGTGAATGTGTGTATGTATGTGTGTGTGTGTTGTGAGTGTTTTTATTTATATGTATGTTTGTGTGGGTCTGTTGTGAATGAGTGAGTATGTTTGTATGTTGTGAGTGTGTGAGTTTGTTTGTATGTCTATGTATGCTTGTGTGTGTATTTGTTGTAAGAGGGAATTTGTATATGTATGTATGTTTGTTTTTCTGTTGTGAGTGTGTTTTTATATGTATGTATGTGTCTATAAGTCTGTGTTGTGACTGTGTTTGTATGTGTCTGTATTTGTGTGTGTGCTGTGTGTTTATATGTGTGTATATAACTGTGTTGTTAGATTGTTTGCATGTGCATGTATGTGTACATTGTGAGTGTGTTTGGATGTGTGTGTTGTGAGTGTTTTTATATTTGTAAGTATATGTGTGTGTGTTTGTCTGTTGTGAGTGTGTGAGTGTGCTTGTATGTGTATGTATGTGTGTGTGTGTCTGTTGTGAATTTGTGTTTGTATATTTATGTATGTATGTGTGTATATGTCTGTGTTGTGTGTGTGAATGTGTTTGTATGTGTGTATATGTCTGTGTTGTGAGTGTGTGAATGTGTGTATATGTCTGTGTTGTGCATGTGAATGTGTTTGTATATGTATGTATGTGTGTATATGTCTGTGTTGTGTGTGTAAATGTGTTTGTATGTGTGTATATGTCTGTGTTGTGAGCATGTAAATGTGTTTGTATGTGTATGTATGTGTGTATATGTCTGTGTTGTGTGTCTGAATGTGTTTGTATGTGTATGTATGTGTTTATGTCTGTGTTGTGAGCATGTAAATGTGTTTGTATGTGTATGTATGTGTGTATATGTCTGTGTTGTGTGTGTAAATGTGTTTGTATGTGTATGTATGTGTGTATATGCCTGTGCTGTGAGCATGTAAATGTGTTTGTATGTTTATGTATGTGTGTATATGTCTGTGTTGTATGTGTGAATGTGTTTGTATGTGTATGTATGTGTGTATATGCCTGTGTTGTGTGTGTGAATGTGTTTGTATATGTCTGTGTTGTGTGTGTACATGTGTTTGTATGTGTGTATATGTCTGTGTTGTGAGCATGTAAATGTGTTTGTATGTGTATGTATGTGTGTATATGTCTGTGGTGTGTGTGTGAATGTGTTTGTATGTTTATGTATGTGTGTATATGTCTGTGTTGTGTGTGTGAATGTGTTTGTATGTGTATGTATGTGTGTATATGTCTGTGTTGTGTGTGTGAATGTGTTTGTATATGTCTGTGTTGTGTGTGTACATGTGTTTGTATGTGTGTATATGTCTGTGTTGTGAGCATGTAAATGTGTTTGTATGTGTATGTATGTGTGTATATGTCTGTGGTGTGTGTGTGAATGTGTTTGTATGTTTATGTATGTGTGTATATGTCTGTGTTGTGAGTGTGTGAATGTGTTTTTATATGTGCATATTGGTATGTGTTTGAGCATGTGAGTTTGTATATGAGTGAGATTTTTTTCTTTATTTTGCTTATGAGGTTGGCCCAAAGCTAATTTTGTACCTCTTCAAATGCATGACTGCTCTTCGTCGCCACATGTGGGGGGAGGAGCCTACATGGAATTAGACAAAGAGCCAAATCTTTAGTGATTAACAAAGGCTACACAAGTTGAAATTACTTATTTTTACTAATAATCCCCTTATTTGTGTGGTGTATTAAAGTACAAAAAAACAAAATCTTTACCCGTCTGACATAATGTTTTTTGGTTCTATATCATAATAATAATGAGGGTTGCAAACAATTTTCCAATGTTAAAACGTGTCCCAGGTGAATAAAATTGAAGAAGCTGTGCTCTAGATGATAAAAGTGTAATATAATTTTTTCTACTATTGTTTTTTTTTTTTAAAAAAAGGTTGATGTCATGGAATCTAAAATTAATTGCAACTTTAAAACAAGAATGAATACTTTAAAGTCAGTTAAGTACAAGATAGAAAATGCATTACTCATATTTTAGATCACTGGTTTTCAAACCTGTTCTCAGGCCTCCCTAACAGTAAAGATTTTGAGGATATCTGAACTGGAGCACAGGTGAAACAATCAGCTGATTAGTAAACATGGCTTATATGGTTATTTTACCTGCTCTCATCCAACGTAATGCTGAAAACCTGGCCTGTTGGGGAGGCTTGAGAACAGGTTTGAAAACCAGTGTTTTAGAGCAATTGTATTTTTTTTTCTAATGTTGTATTTTCAGCTCATCGTTAGTACCCAATTATGAGAAAATTATTATGACATTCCTGGTTGTGTCTCATATTAATACTGGTGAGAATTAAGTTTATAGTTTAGCTCATCAAGATACTGTATAATTTTGATTTGTGATTTTATCATTTGTGTCTAATGACCAGGGGTACAACACATGTCTATGCATATTTAGGACATTATAACAGCCAAACAATTTAGTAAGACACATAATAGTCTCTCTTCCAACCAAAGATTAAAGAAGGCAAAGTTAAGTAATTTTACATATGCAATATAAAAGCTGGAGACTAATGCAGCTCTAAATTTCCCTAATAAAATAGCAATTTCGTTAAATACCATTTGCCGAATACAAAATGTTAACATTGTATAATACTCACGGATTGATGAGCCTGTAAAAAAAGAATCAGAGGCCAACTGGGAGGTGCATTGTTAATGCTATTAAATATTACTTAGTCTACTGCCTTCTGCGTGTTCACCAATTTAAATTTTAATTACCAGCTGATGCAGAAGTAAAGCAGAATATATGTAAATCCTGTTGAAAGTGAATGTGACTTTGGCTGCTGTAATGTATTATCTGCTACCTCTTAAAGGGACATTACAGCCAAATATTTATTTTTTTTCATGATTCAGATAGAGCATGTGATTTTAACCAACTTTTCAGTTTACTTCTATTATCTAATTTGTTTTGTTCTCTTTATTTCTTCAATTGAAAGGGATACCTAGGTAGACTCAGAGGGGCCTATTTATCATGATGCGAGCGGACATGATCCGATATTACGGATCATGTCCGCTGCACAACGATAAATGCAGACAGTATACGCTCTCGGCATTTATCATGGCCTCAGCAGTTCTGGTGAACTGCTGGTGCAATACCGCTCCCTGCAGATTCGCGGCCAATAGGCCACTAGCAGGGGGTGTCAATCAACCCGATTGTTTCGGCGATGTCTGTCCGCCACCTCAGAGCAGGCGGACAGGTTATGGAGCAGCGGTCTTTAGACCGCTGCTTCATAACTTGTGTTTCTGGCGAACCTGAAGGCTCGCCAGAAACACAGGGCATCATACTCCATACGGAGCTTGATAAATAGGCCCCAGAAGCTGCTGATTGGTGGCTGCACATATATGCCTCATGTTATTGGCTCTCCCAATTCTCCGAGTAATGCGCTGCTGCTTCTTCAACAAAGTATACCAAGAGAATAAAGCAAATGAACTAATAGAAGTCAATTGGACAGTTGTTTAAAATTGTATTCTCTATCTGAATCATAAAAAAAAATGTTTGGGTTTATGTCCCTTTAAATTAGCAGCATGTGTGTTTGTTTGTTTAGTTTTTTGTGGAAGAATCCATCACACGAAGATGTAGGTAGGAGACTTGAAATTTGAAATAATAATAGAGGGTACACCAATAAAATACAAATATTGTTTAGTTATTAGTCACTTGTAAAGTGTTCTGGAGCTATATAAATTCGGTGACTTACAGCTTATTATGCCTAGCGTTGAATTATTTGTCTTTCTTTGCACTTAGTGCAAAAACAAAATCAGTCCTTCAGAATTGCATCCCTATAGTTTTCAGAGAGGATCATAAGATTTCCTTTCCATATGTCCTGTCTAAAGTTTCTACTGTATACAGGGATTTCAAATGGCAAAATTCTTAAAACCTGTCAAATGGCTCTAATTCCACTGTATTGAGGTTTCCTGTGCAAAAATATTATTTGCAGATTGATTTTGGTTTACTATTCATTACAAAAGGCACAGTTGAATTAAACCACTTGAATTGCATATACAATATTTCTGACATACAGGGAGTGCAGAATTATTAGGCAAATGAGTATTTTGACCACATCATCCTCTTTATGCATGTTGTCTTACTCCAAGCTGTATAGGCTCGAAAGCCTACTACCAATTAAGCATATTAGGTGATGTCCATCTCTGTAATGAGAAGGGGTGTGGTCTAATGACATCAAGACCCTATATCAGGTGTGCATAATTATTAGGCAACTTCCTTTCCTTTGGCAAAATGGATCAAAAGAAGGACTGTATGAAAACCGTTGTCTTCATGTACATAGAGGGCATATCTCCCTTAAAGGGCTAGTGTGATACATTTCCCTTTTTTATGACAGGCTGCTGAATGTTCCCAAGCACATAGTTAATTGCAATGCCCATCTAAAAGATATACTATAGAACACATTGGTGACGGAGCAGGATAGCCTAAATTGCCCTGACATTGCTGTATACTCTCCTATGGGAGATGGTAAGAAAGTAGATTTGAACATCCCAAGCTGCATTGAGCCACTGACCGAACCTTGCAACACTTAGCTGCTTAAATCTTAGTATCTATTAGGGGTTGACATACCTTTTCCTTATATATAATGGTTTACGTTTAACTGTTTCTTATGATAATGTTTATATTCAATGAGTGGGTTCCCGGTTTGGACCTGAGCATCTTCTATCTTTAAAATATAAAACATACTCAATATTGTTAGAGATGCCTCTTTTTTCTTATTTTTCTTTTTGTGTGTTGTCTGTTATTACTATTTAATAAACCCCTATATAATTTTACTTGCACTACAAGGATCCAAAAGCGATCTAATATGACATGTAGAGGGGTGAAAATGAAGGAGAAGGTCGCTATAATTATAATTATTTTTTCTTTTACTATTTGTTTTTGGTGCATTACACACTTTCAGATATGCTATAAATGTTTGTAACGTAATGGCTATTGTACCATGCAAATTTATGTTTGTAAACTTCTATTCCTTCAATAAAAATATTAAAATAAAAAAAAATAAAAAAGAAGGACTTGACAGGCTCAGAAAAGTCAAAAATAGTGAGATATCTTGCAGAGGGATGCAGCACTCTTAAAATTGCAAAGCTTCTGAAGCGTGATCATCGAACAATCAAGCGTTTCATTCAAAATAGTCAACAGGGTCGCAAGAAGCGTGTGGAAAAACCAAGGCGCAAAATAACTGCTCATGAACTGAGAAAAGTCAAGCGTGCAGCTGCCAAGATGCCACTTGCCACCAGTTTGGCCATATTTCAGAGCTGCAACATCACTGGAGTGCCCAAAAGCACAAGGTGTGCAATACTCAGAGACATGGCCAAGGTAAGAAAGGCTGAAAGACGACCACCACTGAACAAGACACACAAGCTGAAACGTCAAGACTGGGCCAAGAAATATCTCAAGACTGATTTTTCTAAGGTTTTATGGACTGATGAAATGAGAGTGAGTCTTGATGGGCCAGATGGATGGGCCCGTGGCTGGATTGGTAAAGGGCAGAGAGCTCCAGTCCGACTCAGACGCCAGCAAGGTAGAGGTGGAGTACTGGTTTGGGCTGGTATCATCAAAGATGAGCTTGTGGGGCCTTTTCGGGTTGAGGATGGAGTCAAGCTCAACTCCCAGTCCTACTGCCAGTTTCTGGAAGACACCTTCTTCAAGCAGTGGTACAGGAAGAAGTCTGCATCCTTCAAGAAAAACATGATTTTCATGCAGGACAATGCTCCATCACACGCGTCCAAGTACTCCACAGCGTGGCTGGCAAGAAAGGGTATAAAAGAAGAAAATCTAATGACATGGCCTCCTTGTTCACCTGATCTGAACCCCATTGAGAACCTGTGGTCCATCATCAAATGTGAGATTTACAAGGAGGGAAAACAGTACACCTCTCTGAACAGTGTCTGGGAGGCTGTGGTTGCTGCTGCACGCAATGTTGATGGTGAACAGATCAAAGAAAGGTGGCTATATTGGTCACTGATTTGTTTTTGTTTTGTTTTTGAATGTCAGAAATGTATATTTGTGAATGTTGAGATGTTATATTGGTTTCACTGGTAAAAATAAATAATTGAAATGGGTATATATTTGTCACCTGCACACACAGATATCCCCCTAAAATAGCTAAAACTAAAAACAAACTAAAAACTACTTCCAAAAATATTCAGCTTTGATATTAATGAGTTTTTTGGGTCTACTGAGAACATGGTTGTTGTTCAATAATAAAATTAATCCTCAAAAATACAACTTGCCTAATAATTCTGCACTCCCTGTATTAAGATACATTGGTATAACTTTGAATAAATGCATTAATCCATGGGTGGTAGAGTTTTTCCAGTCTTTTTACATTTATGAAAGGAAATTCTAATAATCCAATAGGAAACAAGTGTTAAAATTTCACTGAAAGCAACAGAAACAGAACACATGCGCATATATATATATATATATATATATATATATATATATATATATATATAATATTTAGCCAGTGGCTCAGCACTCCTTCCACTTTGGTGTTATCCACGCCTGGGTGCAATCCTCATGGGGATTAGATAAAACTGTACAGGTGCAGGAGGGCACTCACAGGACTTCTAAAGTAAATCATATAACTTTATTTCCAAATGTGCTATAACATTAATTTGAATGTCAACGTTTTGACCCCTTCGTGGGCCTTCTTCAAGACAAATTATGATTAGAGTAGAGCAGCATGCATCCACTCGCGACGGCATCTGAGCCTAATTCCCAATAGAACAGAGAAAGATGCGATGCTCTACTCTAATCATAATTTGTCTTGAAGAAGGCCAACGAAGGGGTCGAAACGTCGGCATTCAAATTAATGTTATAGCACATTTGGAAATAAAGTTATATGATTTACTTTAGAAGTCCTGTGAGTGCCCTCCTGCACCTGTACAGTTTTATATATATATATATATTATTATTATTCTTTGTTTATAAAGCGCCAACAGATTCCACAGTGCTGCCTATGGGTACAAGGATAACAGTACAATGGAGAAACAATATGATAAAAGATAACATTTTACAGACAAAATACAGGGGGAATTGAGGGCCCTATTCTTGTGGGAACTTACAATCTAGATATATATAAATGTGTGTGTGTGTGTATGTGTGTAAAATGCAAACAATCAAGTCCCAATAAAACATTAAAAAGATCAGAAATTCTGAAATAAAACTTTGCAATATATTAATGTAATCTATCTATCATATATTTATCTATCTACAGTATCTATCTATCTATCTATCTATCTCTTTCTGTCTATCTATTTATATATCTGTCTTTCTATCTCTCTCTCTGTCTGTCTTTCTGTCTGTCTGTCCATTTAATCTATCTTTCTCACACCTCATGTTCTGCTTATATTATTTTCCTACTAAGTGCCTATTGTCAGGTCATTTTGCACTAGACAAAATTATAAGTGAGAAAATCTATATTTTACATTAGCTGGATCAAGGGCTTGTTCAAGACATTGTGCTGTCTGGGTTCAAGAGTATAATGATGTCCTCAAATCTCTAAACACTACAATCTAAACTCGACCAGAGTCATGGATTAAAGTTCAGCAAATTCACACAAGAACAGGCAGATGAACACCATATAAGAATAATTTCTCTTTGAAAACACTATTATGCAGAATATGTTCTCCGTATGTGTTTCCCCAGTTAAGTGCTGCCTGGGTCCCATGGTCCCACCTAGTCTTATTATTGAGTTGGCCCTAGATAGACCCCCCTAAATAGGGCTAATGCTGTATGGTATTTTTAATTGTAATTGCAATCATTTGGTATCTAAGCAGACGCAGTCACAGTCATTTGAAAGAGGTGAATTGGTATCTAATTCTGCCAAAAGAATCCACCTGTCCACCTGGATGCAGCAAAGCTGCATCCCCGTGGTTTCCCTAAATGGCAGGGTGGTGAAAGAATACACTGAAGCTTATGAACAAAAAAAAAACCCTAACCTCCCGCACAAAGTATTAACAAAAACAAACTCCCACATCACAAAATAATAAAGTAATTAACCCCGAATCAGCAAATAACATAATTCAAATATTAACCCCTTAACCGCCAACCCCTCACATCGCAATAAACCTAATTAACCTTTTATCCCCTAAACTGACAAACCCCCACATCACAATAAAAATAATTAACCCATTAATCCCTAAACCGCCAACCCCTAACATTGCAATAAACCTAATTAACCTATTAACCCCTAAACCGCCAAACCCCCACACCGCAATAAACCTAATTCACCTATTAACTCCTAAACCGCCAACCCCCCACAACGCAAAAAAACTAATTTAAATACTAAGCCCCCTAACCTAACACCCCCTAAATTAACCTCAATACTAAGCTACGCTTAAATAAAACCTAACAAAAAAATCATCTAAAATTACAAAAAATAATAACTATAAAATTACAAAAAAAATCATCTAAAATTACAACAAATAAAAAACTCTAAAATCACAAACAAAATGATCAAAAATAAAAAAACTTAAATTTAATCCCTATGAAAATAAACCCCCCCCCCCCCAAAAATAAAAAAAACCTAAACTAAATTACCAATAGCCCTTAAAATGGTCTTTTGTGGGGCATTGCCTTAAGTTAAACAGCTCTTTTACATTTAAAAATTACTAAATCCCCCCTAACAGTAAAAACCCCCACCCACCAAACCCCCCAAAATAAAAAAAAAACTAAATTATCCATTGCCCCTAAAGGGGCATTTGTATGGGTAGTAAAAGAGCTGAATGCCCTTTTAAGGGCAATCCCCATAGAAATGCCCCTTTAGGGGCAATGGGTAGGGTAGGTTTTTTTAGTATTAGTTTTTTTTATTTTGGGGGTTTGGTGGGTGGGGGTTTTTACTGTTAGGGGATAATTGGTCATTTGTTTAGATAAAAGAGCTGTTTAACTTAGGGCAATACCCTACAAAAGCCCTTTTCATGGCTATTGGTAGTTTAGTATTAGATTAAGGGGTGTTTTTATTTTTGGGGGGATTTTTTTTTTTATAAAGGGGTATTAGTTTAGGTTTAATTTTTTTATTTTGGATAGCTTTGTTTATTTTTTCTGTAATTTTACATTTTTTATTGTTTGTAATTTTATCTTTGGGGGTTGTAGTTTTTTTGTTAAATAGACTGCCCTCTGGGCAGGCTTATCGACCTAGTTTTCAAATAAAGAGCATCATGTCCCTCTGTGTATTCAGAAAGATAATAGAGAGACTACCTAATTTATTTTTCAGTTTTTCTCCATATCTCACTTAATACGCATCTGAGCTTATGATCTAAAAAGAGTGGTCCTTCCTATAGTGGACATTTTCACCATCAAGGGAACTCTAAAAGCTGCCTATTAGACAGATGATTGCCATTTCTGTGGTGATATCATTCAGTTTGATAAACATAATTTATGACGTACAAGTGACGTCACCCTGTTAAACATGTCAGTAAAGTCCCACTTCAGAGCCAAAAGTATTGCAGCTCGTAAACAGGAAGCACCCAGTAATTGGAAGCTACATGTGACTTCTGCTTCTGATTGGCTCAGCAACAGTGTTCTACTTAGGAACTGCAATGCATGTGCTCACGAAGACACATTACCTATTTGTTTAACCCTTTAGAAAGTTTAAAAGAAAAGGCCCAGTTATGTAAAAATGATATTCTCTTATAAATTGAATCATTAAAGGGACATAATACTCATATGCTAAATCACTTGAAACTGATGCAGTATAACTGTAAAAAGCTGACAGGAAAATATCACCTGAGCATCTCTATGTAAAAAAGAAAGACATTTTACCTCACAATTTCCTCAGCTCAGCAGAGTAAGTTCTGTGTAAAAAGTTATACTCAGCTGCTCCCAGCTGCAGGTAAAAATTTTTTTAAAAAAATGAAGAAATGAACAGCAGCCAATCAGCATCAGCAGTGCTGAGGTCATGAACTCTTACTGTGATCTCATGAGATTTGACTTAACTCTCATGAGATTTCATAGTAAGCTTCCTTTACCTGATTGGTGAAATAATATGAGAGTGCACGATGCTAGTCCCTTCAGATGTCCCAGGACAAACACACTAAAATGCTGCTTAGAAATCCTTTACAATGGGAGGTGGCTACTGAGGAACTTTTGAGGTAAAATATCTTTCTTTTTTACATAGAGATGTTCAGGTGATATTTTCTAATCAGCTTTTTACAGCTATGCTGCATCACTTTCAAGTGTTTAAACATTTGGGTATTATGGCCCTTTAACTTTTGCCTTAGAATGTCCCTTTAAATAACCAACCATCTGAAAACTAATTGACTTAATTATAATGGCTAGCTGTTTGAAAACAGTCTTTTACACTTAAATAATATTATTTCATGTAAACAAAAAAATCAGATAATTTTGTTTTAACATTTAATTAGCATTTTAATGTCTCTATTGTATGTTAAAAAATGTGTTTTATGTATTGTTAATTTTAAATAAGATGTTTTTGCTAAAAATGTATAATTTCCAGGAAAAAAAGGAAATTCCAAAAATATGATGAAAGTGATTTGAAAAATGAGCTTTTAAATATATTCAGATTTCTACAAATGAAGTGATACATGAACAAAGTACAATTCTGTACAACATCTGACCAATGAGGTCTAACTCCCCCCATACAGTCACAGTAATATAAGTATAGATGCTTTTTAACTATTCAGAACAGCAAAAGAAAAATAATCAGCTCCTTTGGATAAGGACTGTTGGTAACGTGATTCTCACATAAATTAAACAATAAGTGTTAGAATTGTTCAAGATTCAGGGAAGACCATCTGGCAAGAAAGGCAATGTAATAGAAAGAATATGTTAACACTACATTAATAAAAACAAAAGTCTCTAAAGTGATATTAAAAATCTTACCATAACATAATAATAAAAATTAATTTATAAAGTTTGTCACAAAATGCAAAACATTAACTTTTATTTTAATGTTGTATACCTGTATAGTAATATTTTAATAGAAACGTTAATGGTATTTTGAATTATTAATTGGAAATTTGAATGTTTAAAATTGTGTCCTGTATCTTAATCATGAAAGAAAAAAAATTGTGGTTTCATTTCTCTTTAAAATAGAAATATGCAGTTGGTGTTTCTTGTTACATATTCCTACAAAAAATCTCTAAAGTATCAAGGACCTCTATGCAGAAACGCAAAGTACATATAAATTTAGGTTAAGTTTAATTCATTAATTTTTTTATTAAATTACTAAAAAAACTTTTCATTTTACCTTTAAATCCGCAAATATAGATAGCCGTTCCTCCGCCTGGATAAATAAAAATGATTTATTTGTAAATGACGAATATCGTCTTCCGGATTCTGATTGGTCCCCCAGTGACGTCTGGATTAGTCACTCACACCCCCAACTTAAAGTATGCCTGTGTGTCTCATTGAATTCACTCCCTGTATAGCAGATCCTTCATGAGACACGCATGTGCACTGCTTCAACATCGAGATTACATAGAGGCCTATTTATTAAAGGTCTGTCAGACCTGATACGCTCTTCGTATTCAGCTAACAAGAGCTGCTGGTGCAACGCCGCCCCCTGTAGATTTGTGGCCATTCGGCCGCCAGCAGGGGGGTGTCAATCAACCCGATCGTCCTTGATCGGGTTGAATTGTGGCAATCTCTATCCGCCTGCTCAGAGCTTGATAAATGGGCCTCATAGAGTGATTCATATGAATCACAGCAGAGACCGCAGCTAAACGCATGCGCAAAACCTGATGTTTCATGGGAACAAGCACAGATTACCACGTAAGAGCGGGTGGGACTGCTCTTACTTGAGAAACCAGGAAATGAGCGGGTGGGCGGAAATGAGCGGGTGGGCGGAGGATAAAAAAAAACAGATACGTTAGATTCATCAAACAAATAAGAAGGAATTTTAAAAAATTAACTTAGCGTCTACATACAGTGTTAGAAGCTGAATCTATGGCATTAATTGTATGGTTAAAACTTTACTTTCACTTTAAGTAGCTTTATTGTCAAAACTTGAATATGCAAGTCCCTTAACCCAATTTTGTGCTGCCACTGCTGAGCCATGTCCCACTCCTGTGCTTAAAGGGACATTCTATACTAGATTTTTCTTTGCATAAATGTTCTGTAGATGATCTATTAATATAGCCCATCTGGTAGCGTTTTTATAAAAATGTATAGTTTTGCTTATTTTTTAAGAACATTGTGCTGATTTTCAGACTGCTAACCAAGCCCCACAGTGTCAGATGTATACGCTCGTTTACAGACTCCTCCTGGCTCCTGTTTATGTTATCTGTCTTTTCATATGCAGGGAAGGGGGGTCTGCTTTTCTTGTTTTCCCAACCCCTTTCAGTGGGTGTCCCAGACTAACCTCATCAGCATTGCTAAACTTGGAGCGTCTAAATATGTTTTTAAAAGGTTTTATACTGGATGTTTATATCAGTATCTTCTTTATAGTAGTGCCTATTACTTGCAGTTATATGAAAATTGGTGTAAGGGATAGTAAAGACATTTTTTTTCTTTCATCTATCTGTTAGAACATACAATTTCAAACAACTTTTCAAATTACTTCTATTATCAAATTTTCTTTATTCTCTTGGTATCCTTAGTTGAAGGAGAAGAAGTGCACTACTGGGAACTAGCTAAAACACAAGGGGGGCCAGTATCAAGAGACATATATGTGCAGACAACAATCAGCAGCTAGCTCTGAATAGTGAATTGTTGCTCCTGAGCCTACCAAAGTATACATTTAAAAAAATAAAAAAAAAAAAATATTTTTTATTGAGGACTCAAAATTACATATACAGAAGAGAAAGAAAAATTTGAGACGTACATATCAGATATTCATATCATATCTGTATAACAAGGCTAAACATACAGTATATATGTCCCCATTTTTCCCCTTCCAAATTAACTAGGCCACTTGAACCTCTAAATTGTAATTGTGATGCTTAACAAGGGGTTGTTTTATTTAAGCAATATAGGAAAAAGAAAATATATAACATATTTAATATTGCATTCTAGATGGATATGGGGCTTCATAGGGGGGAGTGATAAAATGTAAAAAGGGTTAAAAAGGAAAAGAGGAAGCCTCTAACTGGGCTGTGAGTATATTAGACCTGCACATCTGAAAAAAAAATCCGTTTTGTTTCATATCGATTCTGTATTTTTTTATTTTGTTTGATTGCATTCGGAATTATTCGTTATAGCAGTGATTTTTTTTTCGGATGCATTCGTATTGATTCGTTATAGCAGTCATTCGTTTCGGATGCATTCAGAAGTTCGTTATGTTCGGATTCATTTGTTCTGTTATGCTACGTTAATTCGGAAGGTTCTAACCAACACAAAAGGAATTATTTCACTGTTCTATCTCACTATATTAAATTGTAATATATCTCTATTTTAAATAAATATGGAACGGCAAAGGAATTGTGATTATTAGAGTCAGACTATCGCGCCATGGTCATTCGAATAAAACAAATTAATCCAAACTAATTTGGATGTTTCATTAAAAATTAATTTGCATTAGTTTAGTTTCATAACTCGGAACAAAACAATTTGCACATGTCTAGAGTATATAAGATATTGTAAATGCAGTTTTGCTAGTCTATTAGACCTTACTGTAAATACGGACAAAGCAGAGAACAAATAATACTGATCAGATAGTTTGAGTTGGTGTCAGTGCAGCATAAGTAGTACAATTTGCTAGCTGTACTCAATAAGAAAAGGGTAAATATGTAATGTTGCTTCAAAGATTATTTTAAGAAATCCCTAACTGATAAGAGTAGTATCCAAACATGAAGAAAAAACCAGCGAGCCTCAGGTAGAGTTGAAATAAACTTTATTCCTCTTATTACAGGATACTACATGTCAGGTAGTAAAAACTGAACAGAGGCAGTGCTGTTTAGCGTAGCATCTGACGCGTTTCGGCTAGTATGCCTTAATCGTAGATGCTTACTGGTGGCCAATCAACTTTTAAATAGCCACCCTAATCAAATTAATACAAAAACACTGTGGCAGAATTTCTAAAAAACAGACCTTGAATAAATACTGGGCATGTATTGGGGTGAATGGATACACTCAGATTGTGGTGACATGATATTCAGTGATGTGTGTTTATATAAACAAAAACAGAAATATTTTTTATAAACTACCTTCAATTTCCTATTATATTAAGCCTTAAAGAATTAGCTAAGTGTAAAACATTATGCATATATAATTAATTAATATAAATTCTCTTGGCTAATATTGTGTCTTATTAAGGGAGACTCTTTTCTTCTCTTTTAGACACCCTAATTAGGCTCATAGATATAAGGAAAAATGTTTCTTGTCTTAGAATATTTACTAATGACACAGGTGTTTAAACTCTTTGCCAAAAATTGATTATGTCACCACTAATATTGAACCCTTGAGGTTTTCTGGTTCTCAATAAGAATATCCAAAAGGCTTCTCTGTAAAACATTTTCATTGTTTTATCACCTCCCCTGGGACCTACTTTTATACGTTCAATTACACACCAGTTGAAGGTGGTAACTTTTTTGTTATGCTCTTGTATAAAATGTCGCACAAGATCTGAACAATCTATTTCTTGAGGTTAAGGCACCTCAAGGGAGGTGCGCGTGAGCGCACCTCCCTTGAGGTGCACCCCACGTACTGTAATTTACATTGAGAGCATTCTGCAAGATAGATCACATATTTTGTGCGACAGTTCGTACACTCACTTAGATCAAATACTTTTTGGGTTACATAAGATTGGAAGTGTTTAGTGGGTCTCATATGATTGCAAGCTATGCTTTGTGAGAAATGACATTTGTAGTGACCTTTGGAGGTAAGCCAGCTACTAGTTCTCTTATTCTTATTTTGTATCATGGATGGAGATAGTATGTTGCCTAATGTTGTGCCCCTCTTGGAAATAAAACTGCATCCCTTTGACACATAGTCCTTTAAACTGTCTTCTCCTGTCACTATTGATAGGTGTCTTTTCACAATATTGCATATTTCTTCAAACTGTGGACTGTAAGTTGTAACAAAACAGGGTCTATCTTCCTGGGATCTATATTTGCATTTAGTTTTAGAGCCCTGTAATAGTGAATCCCTGTCTAGTCTCTTAACTTCAAGCAAAGCCCTATTTATTGTCTTTTTTGAATACCCACTCTCAAATAATTGATCCCTCAGTTTGTCTGCCTCAACTAGAAAATCTGACTCAAGAGTGCAATTGCGCTTGAGTCTGATGAACTGGCCTTTGGCTACGCCAAATCCAGTATGTTTTGGATGTGAGGACTTTGCGTGGAGGATAGTATTGGAAGATATGGGCTTTCTATACAGACCAGTAGTTACTTTGCCTGTAGAAACCGACCCTTTAAGGATTACATCTAAATATGGTATCTCCACAGTTCCTGATTCAGCAGAAAATCTGAGGTTGACCTGATTCATATTAAGATACTTAATGAAATCTGCCTTTGCTTCGGAACCTCCCGTCCACACAAACAAGAGATCGTCAATAAATCTCTTGTATGTCCTAATTCTGGACCTAAATGGGTTCTGTTCCCCAAAGACGTGGGACCGCTCCCACCAACCCATAAACAAGTTGGCATAGGAAGGGGCAAATTTAGCCCCCATAGCGGTCCCACGTCTTTGTAGGTAGAAGCCATCCCGAAACTTAAAGTAGTTGCGTTCTAGAAGGAATTTGATGACCCTCAACACAAATCCTTTCAGATTGTCATCATAAGTAGTATACATGTCTAGTGAAAATTTAATTGCCTCTAATCCATCCTCATGTGGTATAGTGGAGTAAAGGCTGACCACATCAACGGTCAGCCATTCACACTCCTCATCCCAGGAGATTTTATCTAAGCTATTAAGAAGGTGGGTGGTATCCTTCAAATAAGAAGGTAATTGGTAGACAATGGGCTGGAGCAGAGACTCTATCCAACCTGAGAGGTTTTCGAATAGAGAACCTATTCCTGAAACAATCGGTCTTCCCTTCACCTCCTCCAAGGATTTATGAACCTTGGGGAGGTGATGGAAGATAGGAATGACTGGTGATTGGACATTTAGAAAATCAAATGTTGCTTGATCTAGAATCCCCATCTCCAGCCCATCGTCCAGCAAATCCACCAGCTCTCGCTTAAAATCAGCTGTGGGGTCTTTGTGTAAATTGATATACACTTCAGGATCATTAATCTGACGTTCTGCCTCTTGAGTATATGACCATCTGTCCATAACAACTATGCTACCGCCCTTGTCAGCCTGTCTGATGACAATCGTATCTCTTTCTTTCAGGTTGTCAAGGGCACGCAGCTGTTCACCGGACAAATTATTGTAATCTCTTTTATGATATTTGGTCAATTTAATCAAATCCTCTTCCACCCTATGGTGAAAGGCCTCCAAAAAGGGGCCTCTCTCCTTAGTAGGGTAGAAGACGGACTTGGGTTTAAACCCTGTGTGTCTAGATTTGATAGAGAAGTGTTGAGAAGTGGAGGATTCTGCATAAAGACCCTGTAGGGCAAAATAATCACAACCCTCATTGAAATCAATGATATCATGGATGTTGTGTTGGTCATAATCAGGATACTCAGGTGAGGAACCATTGGGTGCCTGAGTTGAATATTGTGATTCTTTATTAGAAAAACTTTTTTAGGGTGAGATCCCTAACCAATCTGTTAACATCAATAATGGTTTCAAAGAGGTTAAACTTCTTTGATGGCACAAATCCTAGGCCCATTCCTAATATAGATTGTTCCTCTTTAGTGAGTACTACTTGAGATAGATTAATAACCTTTATACTTTGTAATTGTTCCTGGCTGGCCTGCCCCTTCCTCCTCTTCGTCCTCTTCCTTCTCCTCTTCCTCTTACTCCCCCCCCTCTGTGTCTGTCATGACCTTTTGAAAAAAAGGGTGCTGGTTATTAGCTTTTAAACATGATCTGGTTGTAATGTTCAAACTATCACCATCCCCCTCACTATCACTTAAAAATTCTGTTCTCCTGTGATCCAATCCCTGTGCTTGGTTGGTGGCTTTTTTACTAGCATGTCTAGTGACTACTGGATTATCTCTAATAATGGTAGTATCAGTTTTTGATTTATTGGTTATCGTTAGCTGTTTTGGTCTAATATCCTCTTCTTCACCCTCAGATTGACCACTAGATTCACTGGCTTGTATCAACCCCATTGATTCTTCGTCAGTATACTCTGAATCTGAAAAAGTTACTTTCCTATCTTGTTTTGGAGAGGTACCTAGTACTTTAGATTTATTTTTCTTGTTCCTCCCTGACTTACGTGTTTGTTTGGTGTTCCAAATATACCTTCTGTTATTAAGGTAATCTGAATTATCCCTGTTGAATTTTTTTTAGCTTGTGATTATCCAATTCTACCCAGATAAGAGTAGTACTCTAGGATGTGGGGCAGAACTGGATTGGAAAGTATATAGTTAGGGTAATAAGGTAGTCATGATGTGATTGGATGCATCTCAGTATTATGGATATTACATGGCAATGATATATATTGTGTCACAGCTGCTATCCAGTGGTCAGATTAGTGTAGTAACATTTTACTGATTGTTCCTGAAGTTTAAGAAGAATCACTGGTATTCTCAATTATGTAGAAGTATGTGTGTCCTTTTTAACATAATGTAGAAAAGTCTAATGATTTGAACCCTCTGCAGCCTCGGCCACTGGCCGAGAGGTATAAGCCAGTACACAACAGTCATAAACCTCTTTTAATTATGTCTATATGTTGGGGAACATGCAATTTTTAATGCTGTTTGGTTAGACTACCTTCTAATATTTGGCAAATGAGGGGTTCAAGGATGCACTGGTAGCTGGTAGATTTTGCAGAAAGTTTATTGAAGAAAACATTAAAAGTTCCTCACTGAACAAAATTCATTCCATAGACAAGTGAGAGGTGCTTGTTCCACCCCAGGGACTGCTTGCTGACGTGTTTCGGCTCCAAAGGCCGTAATCGTAGCTGCAGTCACTTGCCTTAATGATCCTTAAATATCAGTTAAAGCCAGCTAATAGGTTAAACAGTTACACCCTTCTTTTACCTGGGGCGTAACAAAATACACCTTTTAAAGTCTAAATTCTGTATAGCATATATGGACACATTGTGAGTATTATACTAACAAAGACCACATAATAACTAAAGACTGTAAAACTCACTAAATGTTGCTAAGATTTACCCATTTACCTACATTTAACAGTAAAGGGAAAAGCATAGGTAATATATTGGCACCCACTCAGTTGAGGCCAGATACACAAACTCAAACCTCATCATGGCTAAGATTCAAGGGCACATACAGGTGTAGTTAACACACAATGCACAGCGTGTATGTACTTACAACAAGGTAATGGCTTTTGTAGTACAGCAACAGGAGAGCAATTTGAACATCTCTCTTGTTTAAATTGTAGAACCTCTTATGCTGTGTATCTCCTGACTTGTACTGAATGTGAAATTCAGTACACAGGACTCACAACGAGAGAAACAAGGGAAAGGATAAGGGAACTTCTCACTAACATAAAAGCAGGCAAACTAACCACACCGCTAGTGCGGCATTTCAAGGAGAGGCACAACAGTAGTCCACAGTCATTGAAATGGACCTTAGTAGAGCTGGTGAGATGTAAATCAAGAGGAGGAGATAGGGACAAATTATTGTCCAAAAGGGAGGCATACTGGATACACAGACTGAAAACAAGGGTTCCTTATGGACAGAGTTTGATCTCATCAATTTTTGGGAGTAATAACCTTTTGGCCTGTGTATCCAGTATCCTGAAGGTACTATTATCTTCGTTATCATCATCATTTTTGTCTATTTGACTTTGAAAATCCCTTTTTCAATCCCTGTGTTACTGGGAAGCTAGTGACTTTCTAGTGAAATTGAGAGTTCCATGAATTCAAAACATGGTTTATAACCTTTTATCTTCTATCATTGCAAACCCTTAGATTGGATTAAATCCTCTATATATGTTTTCACATTAATTGGGAATTGATCAAATTTAGGTTATAACAAGAGAACGAATTTGATTTATACTCTCCTTTCCTTTTGTGTATCTGCATTTGTATCTGGAATTTCGCAATTTTGTATATATGTATCTATTTTTCAATGTATTTAAATGTATCGAAAAGTTGCAATTATTGCTGTATGCAGTTTGTACATAAATTTGTTAATTCATACTGTTAAATGTAGGTAAATGGGTAACTCTTAGCAACATTTAGTGAGTTTTACAGTCTTTAGTTATTATGTGGTCTTTGTTAGTATAATACTCACAATGTTTCCATATATGCTATACAGAATTTAGACTTTAAAAGGTGTATTTTGTTCCGCCCCAGGTAAAAGAAGGGTGTAACTGTTTTAACCTATTAGCTGGCTTTAACTGATATTTAAGGATCATTAAGGCAAGTGACTGCAGCTAGGATTACGGCCTTTGGAGCCGAAACGCGTCAGCAAGCAGTCCCTGGGGTGGAACAAGCACCTCTCACTTGTCTATGGAATGAATTTTGTTCAGTGATGAACTTTTAATGTTTTCTTCAATAAACTTTCTGCAAAATCTACCAGCTACCAGTGCATCCTTGAACCCCTCATTTGCGACATGTTAATAGAAACGAAGGATTTGCACGGAGTTACAGGTCATTATTCCTGCAAGCATAGTCCACTCACCTCTCGCGAGAATTGGAGCACCGGGGAGAGATAGTGACGTCAGACGCAGAGAATCCTCGAGGCTGGAAAACGGAGCAAAATTTAGCGGCAGCAGTTGGTTTGTTTTCTGCAGACTGCATACAGGACCACATCAGCGGAATAAGGTACCATGTTGTTGGGGAGCTCTGAAGCCTGTAAGAGGTAAGGCCAATCTTTGGAGTACGGTCACATTGACGTTTGCGCCCTGAAGTGGAGGTGAGTGGTGAAGAAGCAGACTTGGTCAGTTTATTCACGCTAGAATTACTAGTGTTCACACAAAGTAAAGATTTTTGATGCTTACAGTTCCTTTTGGGAGTCAATTGGTGCCGATATCTTTTGTAAAATTTACCTTCTAATATTGTGTTAGTTTGGGAAAATAGAAATAGATGCATCATTATTCCGTTAGGTGAGCATAGAGATCAACACTTTTAACGTTAGTGTAACAGAAAAAAGAGAGTATAACTACTAATATATCAAAATCCCTTAAAAAAACCTGTGGGAAAATTCAACTCTGAAAAAGTTTACCAGGAGGGTATATACAACTGAAATAGAAAAATAATATTTTTGACAAGTAAACGCTATCTGAAAAGGGCATCTGCTGGTTACCCTTCTCCTATTTCCATGATATGTCCATTACTGTGAGAGTAATAAATGTTCTCATCTGGGGTACTTAACCCCTTAATGACCAGCGCCGTACCCTGTACGACACTGGTCATTAAGCCCTTAAAGGCTAGCGTCGTACCTTGTATGATCCTGCTGTCTTAGGCCTCTCTGTGCTGCGATTTCGCTAAAAATAGCAAGTTTGCGCTATTTCTGCATGCCCCACCAGTGGGACAGTGCAGAAATGGATGGGCAAAGTTAACAATGCAGAGAGGGGCACTCTGTGGCCTTCTCTGCATAGGACAGTGGTGGTGTCGATCGTTGGTGGTGTGAGAGGGTTAGGAGGGAGGCGGGTGGGCGGCCCATTGCTGGAGGGAAGCGGTAGTGGGTGGGGCCACTACTCTACAGAACAAAACATGTAGAGCGCCAGTGAGTGGGAAGGAGGGGGAAGCAGGTAAAGGGGTCTCCTATAGTGGAAAGGGGGGTAGAGGATGGGAAAACGATCTTAGAGGGGAAGGGGGGAGGGTAATGAGGGGGGCAGCTACACTACAGGAAAAAAATATATATATTTTTAAAATAAATACAAATAATAGCAAACTGAGTACTGGCAGACAGCTGCCAGTAGCTAAGATGGTGGCTAATAGATAGACGGGGGAGGTTTAGAGAGCTGTTTTGGGGAGATCAGTGAGGTTGGGGGTTAGGGGGATCCTACACTGCAGAAAATATATAAAAAAATAGATTTTTTTTTTAAAAAAAGCCTTATTTTTTAAACTGGCACACTTTCTGCCAGTACTTAATATGGGTGTGACTATTTGGGGGTGGGGGAGGGAAGAGAGCTGTTTGAGAGGGATCAGGTAGGGATCAGGGGGTGGGAAGTATCAGGTGCGAGGGTAATCTCTACACTAAAGCTAAAATTAACCTTACAAACTACCTGATCAACCCCTTCACTGCTGGGAATAATAAAATTGTGGTGAGCAGCTGCAATTAGTGGCCTTTTAATTACCAAAAAGCAAGCTATTTGTAAATAATTTCAGTGAGAAACCTAAAGTTTGTGAAAAAGTTAACAATTTATTTTTATTTGATCGCATTTGGTGGTGAAATGGTTGCATGAAATATACGTAAATGGGCCTAGATCAATAATTTGGGGTCTCTACCAAAAAAAAAAATTAAAAAAAAAATTGTTTTGATAGCTGAATATAAAAAGGGCTCTATTTCTGTTTAAATGTAGTAATGGCAAAAATGCTAAAAATGCTCTGGTCTTTTGGGAAAGTTTTAGTCTGAAATGTTCGATCCTTAAGGGGTTAAATGTAGTCGCCGATGAGTCTTGCATGAGGGTTTGGATGGACAGTGAGTAGGCCATGCGGTGTCTCTGCATCGTATCAGTTGATGGCTGTGTTTGCAAATTTATAATGTTATGCAGAAACAGCTGTACTTTGTCCTGTCGTCTTCCCTGCCATGTTCTGTATCATGCTCCTCTCTAATGCCCTGGGCCCTGGACTCGCTGGTGGTGGCTTTTTCAAGGAGGTAGAATGTACAGCATGGCCTTTGCGTTTCTTAGGGTTGTCAGCTGATTGGTTTGTTGGGGTTGTGAGGGATCTTGGTAGCGGCTCTATAAATTTTGCTGTGTGATGCTGTGTCTTTAGCAGGATCAGGTAAGTTGGAGATACCGTGCCGTCAAGGTTCTCTGCATCTGAGGACTCGATCAGGCATAAAAGCAAGAGTTGCAGCAGATGGTCATATGGAGCTTTATCAATCATCTTTTGCATAAGGTGTTCAAATTTTCCTAGGTGCTCATCAAGCCGTTGTAGATGGTATTCTCCCGACATGTCCGCCATTCTGTTACCTGAAAATGGTATTTCAGGAAGGATTTTTACAATGTATTCCTGCTACGAAGGTAGATGCCTTGCTGCATAAAGTAGATAAGTTTAGTGTCCAGTTGAGGTCAGATACCTCAGTATTACCGAGAGGGAATCGCTGCCTGTTATGAGCCGCTGCTCCAGGCCCTTACTGTCTGATCCTGATTTCTGGTATCAAGAAAACAGCCACTAACATAGTGATGAACCCTAAATTGGGCTAATTATTGTTATATGCGTGAGATATAATGATAATTAGCCCAATTTAGGGTTCATCACTACTATTATAGGTACCACCCACAGCTGTAGGGTGGTGCCTATAATAGGCGGATTTAGGACTAATCAACCAGAGCTCCTGAAAGTGCGACCGCTCAGGATTGCTGTTTGGACACGCCTCCCTCAAATTATACGTTTTAACACAGAATACCAAGAGAACCAATTCAATTAGAAAATACAAGTAAATTGAAAAGTTGTTTAATATTGCATCGTCTAGTTGAATTGTGAAAGCTTAATTTTGCTTTTTCTGTCGCTTTAAGCACGTTTTATGCTTAGTTTACATAGCTGATGTTAATTTTGGGATACAAAGAGTTAAACAATTCAGCTAGTGTAAATTGTTATTCTGTTTGGACTAGATTTACAGAGTTCTTATTCCATTTTACAACTTAATGTAACCCTACGCATTTTAATTTAATGTTCAGCAGTATGGTAGGTTGAAGAAAAATATTAGAAAAATCAGAGTATGTTGCTTAGAATTAGTTCCAAATTCTGAGCTCTGTCCTGCTGTCTGTCTGAGACAGCGATATGGCCCTATTGGCAGAATTTCTCTTAGCCTCATCCATAGACTGCCCAGAAACACCCATAGACCACCCATAAACACCCACAATTCTGTCCACTATCAATCTGTGACCCCATCCCCTCCCAACACAGCCCCACACACAAAACAGAGATGGGCCCCCCTCAAACTCCTGAGGTCCTTATACCCAGCCACAAATGTTAAGAGGTAAGCCTTCACCTGTGATTGGCTCACCCGCAACAGATACACAAATTTCATTTAAAATATTGTGTTAGCTATACTATTTACGTACATGAACAGCTTTATGTGAATTAAGCAAAACGCCAATTGAATGATAAGAACCAATATGTAAGGTTGGATCGCAACCCCCTGGCACAGATACAGAATTCTCTCTTTAAACTTCTAAATGAAGGAAGGTCTAGGGAAATCATAGATCAGAAAGAGTTTAAGTTTCTGGTCCCTGATTTCCCGGTGATGCCTGTTTTCTATATTCTCACGAAATTGCATAAAAACTTAAAGTGTCCACCAGGAAGGCCAATCATTTCAGGGATTGGCAGTGTCACTGAGAGAGTTGGGGAATATGTAGATAAATATTTACGTCCTTTTCTTCTATCTCTTACATCATATGTTAAAGATACAGCGGATCTTTTGAGGAAACTAGATGGAGTGGTAGTAAATGAGAATACATTGTTGGCCTCTCTAGATGTGGAGGGGTTATACTCCTCCATCCCTCACGAAATTGGACTCCAGGCTATAAGGAAATTTTTGGAAACAAAAGGTCCCCTTCATTCAGAACATTCTGAATTTATTATTTCTTTACTTAGATTTGTCCTTCAGAACATTGTATTTACATTTGACGGACAGATCTATAAACAGATACGGGGAACCGCAATGGGGGCAGTGTGTGCCCCCACTTATGCCTGCCTCCATTTGGGGGCTTGGGAGTCAGACATTTTTGAACGATACAGTGACACCTTTAATGAAAAGGTGTTAATGTGGGTGAGATATGTGGATGATGTTCTTGTCTTATGGGATGGGAACATAGAAGAATTCCATGACTTTGTTCATGAGCTTAACCATAATATAAGGAACATCATCCTCACATCCGAGACCAATAAGACTGAACTAAATTTTCTTGATATCACTATCAAGAAAGAAGGTTTGAAGATTGTGACGGAAAACTTCAGGAAAAAGAATGCCACTAACAGCATTTTACATGCTGATAGTGGCCATCCTGCTCATCTGATTAAGGGTATTCCATATGGACAGTTTCTCCGACTTAGGAGAAACTGTTCATCCTTAACTAAATTTGATATGCATGCTGACTTAATGAAAAAAAAAAGAAAAAAAAAACGTTTCTCAAAAGAGGTTACTCCAATAAATGCCTTAAAAAAGCATTGTGGAAGGCACGTAGGACCCCTAGAGACGATCTTTTGTATAATAAAAAATCTAAGCCAAAAGAGGCGCAAATTAGATTCATTACCAAGTTCAATAATCAATGGTCCAATATTAGATCAGCATTAGTTAATAATTGGCATGTGATAAAGTTAGAGATGCTATTGGTGAAAAACCTCTACTAACCGCTAAGAAAGCTCTAAGTTTAAGAGATCACTTAGTTAAGAGTCAATTTGTGAGGGGGCCCTCTAATGCTCACTGGTTAAGAAGGGATAAAGGAATCAAAGGTAGCTACCCTTGTGGGCACTGTGTGTACTGTGCCCACATGGATAGCACCAAACAATTCTTTACTTCAAGTGACAAAGTTTTTGACATTAAATTCTTCTTCAACTGTAAACCTGAAGGAGTGATTTATCTTCTTCGCTGTTCGTGCCCGGCCTTTTACGTTTTTAAAACCAAAAGGGCAGTAAAGGACCGAGTACAGGAACATTGGGATGATATCCTTCATGAAAATGACACAAATGTGTCAAGACATTTTTGCACGTTCCATAATGGAAGTGTAGAATCTTTAAAATTCACTGTAATAGACAAAGGGATAACGAATGGTAGAGGTGGTAATAATGAAAAAGTTCTATTGCAGAAAGAAACAAAATGGATTTATAGACTGAATACTAGGTACCCGGTAGGTCTTAATGACAAATTAGAATATGCTAGTTTTCTATAGTGAGTGGCTCTCCCCCTCAGGCAGAACATATGCTATGCTTATAAGGTGTCATCAATTTTGGTTGTGGAAAAATGTTAGAAAGCTTAGGAATTAGGCTGTTCTTTCCTACGATTATAGTGTGCAAACTGTAATCTTCACAATCTGACACATAAGAGCAGTAAATTTTGATTTTCTGTGTTTTTAAACAATGACATGTTTACTTATGTTAATACACCTTTAAATAATTATCCCAGATGAGGTAAGCACACCTGAGGAATGTCAGGTGAGCCTTCTTTAAGAGGAAGTCCGGTAAGGACTCAATTAAGCCCTGATGAACCCCTGTGAAACACACTTGATGTGGGGGTGAAACAGTCGTCGGTTTGTGTTTGTAACATTGATGTGTTTAATCAGGAGCAGGTCAACTAACTCCTGTTTACAAGAACTGTCTAAGGTTTTAAGGTCTATGTGTAGCCTTTTAATACCTTTTCTACTGCCTGCATTCTATCTGCATACCTGTTAAAGTGCTGGCTAAAAGAAGAAAAAACATGCTGATAAAAGTAACATATGGTCTGTGTTAACTCAAGGACTGTTTGATGTTTAAACTTGTCACCTTGTCAAGCTGATACAGGATTGGGAGAACAGGCACCTGTGGAGTCTATGCAGGTGTAATGAAGCTATGAGCGAGTGATATCTGCACACCGCATTTGTATGGGCAAGTCTGTGTATATCCTGGTATCCCAGTGTTTTCGATCAATCAGCCTAGGGAAAGCCTGGTTCTTTCTCAGTGCGGCGGATGCCGGTACAGCTGATTACTTTCTATCACACACGGGAAGCGCACTCTATCTACAAGTCCGATTGGAGGATTTTGCAGGCTACACCACTCCCCTTCTCAGTGACATCAGACACCACAGAGAGAGCGGCTTGCTCTTTGGAAATCACCTGGGACACAGAACCTGTTTGTTGCACTGCTGTGCGCTCTATCCTGGCAAGTAATACATACCTCACACTTTGGAACAAGTTACAGTAAGAACTACTACGCTTGCATAAAGGCTCCGCGTTGCATCGCTTCTGAAGTTCAAATATTTCATCTCTGAGCGCTTAGCTACGCAACCTGACGCAGCAGAGTGCTCAGAGATGAAAAGGCAAGACACACTGAGCGCGCACAGCTGCATCTACACGCTGCGCGTAGCTCTGCTTGCAGTGTGTCACAGCCTTTATCCTTTGTATGAAAGACGGTTTTTTTCATTTGCATTCTACTGGATAAAGTGCAGCACATACTCTTATTTCCCTCCATTACAATTGTTGAGGGATTTCTTTCAGCTGTTTTTTTTTCTTTCACACGCTGCTTTGACATGTAATTATTATGACTATATGCCTGTGATATGTGCTTATATGTTATATCTGAGGTCTCTGTATAATCTGGTCTTTTGATGAATGCGTGTTCTAGATATCTCTAGATTTAGTAGCATACGTATGCTTTAATAGGTATTTTGCAGGTGGTAATACCTTAGACTTGAGGTGTTGTATATATGGTGTTCACGTTATTTTGTTGGTTTAAGCCAATACAGAGAATCACGTAATATGATAAGGGATTACAATAAACTAATTTATGCTTTGAAATTAATTCTTGCGTGCCTTTATTTCCCTTACTTTATCATATCAGTAATATATGGTCTGATACCGTATCTTCCTGTGTAAATTTTGCTCCATTATTGATCAAGGGTGGCACCAGAATCTAAAATATCAGCAATATTTACCACTCTCTCTTACACCCCTGTTTATATATATTTATGTACATTATTTAGTTAAAGGATTACTTTCTGTTACAATTTTTAAGCTAAACAACTAACATATTAAAGTTAATAAACATTAATTAAAACTTAGGGCCAGATTACAAGTGGAGAGCTAATTAGCGCTTTTACTAGAGCCCTAATGGCGCTAGAAGTAAACTTTTTGCGTGTGTCGGGTTGCGCTGATATTACGAGTTGAAAGTAAAAAGTTATTGCTCCAGCGCTAACCCAGTGCACACGCAAAGTTGAACTTACAATATTGTGCAAGCATAAACCTATTCCCCCATAGAAGTCAATGGAGCAAAAAAACTAAAAAAAACTAACCACTACTCTAATAACCCCTAACCGCCACATAACCCACTGCAAAGTCCCCACTATATTATTAACCCATGAACAGCTAACCCCCACATCGTAAAGTCCCCACTAAACTATTAACCCCTAAACTGCCACATACCCCACTGCAAAGTAAGCCACTAACATTTAAACCCCCTACCCAAAATTAACTAACCCTACTTTGACAAAAAAAACTAACTACCTTAAAAAAAAAAAAAAAAAAAAACTTACCTGAGAAATAAATAAAAAAATGTAACCTTACCACAAAAAAACCATTAGTGAAAAAAAAAACAACTAACATTACAAATATAATAAAAAACGAACATTACTGAAAAAAACCTTGCTTAAAAAATAACTACCATTACAAAAGATAACAAAAACCTACTATTACAAAATATACAAAAAAACCTACCATTACAAAAAATAACAAACCAATTACCAAAAATAAAAAAAGAGTTATGCCTAATCTGACCCCCCCAAAAAAATCCCACCCCAAAATAAAAAAAAATATTCTAACATTAAACTATAAATAGCCCTTAAAAGGATCTTTTGTAGGACATTGTCCTAAAGTGAACTTAAAGTTTGAGCGGTAAATGCATTTGCATTTGCGCAATCGCATTTTCTTTCAGCTTGTAATAAGAGCGAACAATACCACTCAACGCTACTCATAAAAAATATGGGGTGCGTAAATTACCACAAGTTATCAGCAAACTCGTAGATGTGAAAAACGGGTTGCCAGGGGTAATTCCAAGGTGTTCCAGGGCATCCTCAAGGCATGGTCAGGATTTGTCATCTAAACCAGGAATTAGCATTCGGAATTTAAAAAAGATGTGGTTGTCTTGTCAGTCCTGTGTCACTATGGCCCCGATATTCAAAACACTGTCAGACCCACTAGAATCTGCCTTTTTGGCCTTGACACTCTCGCAGTTTGTGGACCTGGGGAAATATTAAAAAAAAGTGGTGATGCGTCTTCCATAGGAAATAATAGGGATCGCAGCTTCAGCAAATGTCCGCCCACATCGCCCCTTAGCTGCAATCTCGGTGGAGGGGGGTCTGTCTTCAAAGTGTGTTTACACAGCAAAGACTGTGCGTTTGCAAAAACAAAAAATGGTTTCAGTGTAGTAACACTTCAAATTATGCATATGCAAATTCAGTTTCACTGCACATTCACTAGATTTCAAACACTCGCCACTGAAAAGCTGGCGAGACTGATATGGCTGAAAAGGGATAGCTAAGATGGAGGACAGTGCTTTGAATATTAGAAACCCATAACAATGTTTCCCCAATAAAATAAAGATTGCTCCATGGATGCCCTTGAAACTCCCATGGAGCACTTTATATCAGTGGCATCACTAGGGGGTGCGGGCCACACCCGGGTGACACCCTCCAGGGGGTGACCCCACAAGATTTTTTTTTTTTAATTTTATTGAAATTCAAAGAAATACAATGTAGAGATGCATAGATTTTTTATTAGAGGAGCCAGTATTTGTGAATATTAGTGGGACTGGGGAAGTTGTAGACACTTAATTTTTTTGCCCCTTGAACCAGCGCTGCAATTTCCACAAATAGTTTTCCCGGCTGCTTTTGCTTGTTTGTACTTTGCTCCTCCCCTGCCTAATTTCACTATGAATGTTGTGGGAGTGCCGTGGGGCTTGCGAAGTTGCGTTGCTAGCCTAAACCTGCCTGCCTATCTGTGCTCACTGCTCAGTGATGTGTGGAGCAGTGGAGTCACTCACTTCTGTGCTGTCTCTCTAAACGTTAACCGGGAAATCGTGAGGGGGATGCCTGGCACCTGACCGCATGACTGTCTGACACTGTCTCTAAAGTGAAGGAGCCACGTATGATGCCCACCAGACCGGTACGGTTACGGTACACTAAGTGCACACTGAAGAGGTAGGAGGGGAGGGCGGGCGGGGTCTGGGGGTGGGCAGAGTGCATAGGTGATTGGCCATAAGAATCGGTAGGCACGTGGCCCGGGGCTGTGCACTGACAGACTTGGAACAGAGTCAGAGAGCAGAATTTTCATAGTTTGCGTGCCTAAACCTTTTCTTTAGTGATTTATTTTAGAGTGCACTGTTTATCTTTCATTTGATGCTCTGCTGAGCCAGGGAGCAGCTCTAGGCATGAGCTTTATAATTGATGCAGTGCAGATTACATATTTTGTATGTGTGTTTGTGTGTCTGAGTTTTGTGTGTGTGTGTGTCTGAGTGTTTTTGTGTTTGTGTGTCTGAGTGTTTTTGTGTGTGTGTGTCTGAATGTTTTTGTGTGTGTGTGTGTCTGAGTTTTTGTGTGTGTATCTGAGTTTTTGTGTGTGTGTGTGTATAAGTGTTTGTGTGCGTGCCTGAGTGTTTTTGTGTGCGTGTCTGAGTGTTTTTCTGTCTGTGTATGAGTGTGTTTCCGAGTGTTTGTGTGTGCATCTGAGTGTGTTTTTAAGTGTGTCTGAGTGTGTCTGAGTGTTTGTATGTGTGTATGTGCCTGTGTTTTTGTGTTTGTGTCTATACGTGATGTCTGTAATCTACCTTGTTAATAAAGACAAAAAACAACTTCCAATAAAACCTATAGGAGTGGGGATGTGGTATATGATGTATGTACATACAATTTTTAATGTATATGTATTCTATAGCAGCTGTCGCCAACCAGTGGTCCGTGGACTACTGGTGGTTCACGAGAAGATGTTGGTGGTCCTTGACAACATCAAGCAGGAATTATTCTGATGGTGTCACCCTGTTGCGCCACAACTCCCTACAAAGCCTGATTGGACATTAGTAAAAAAATGACACAGGAGGAGTTAAATTACAATCTCCCTATGCACGTTGCATAGTACTGCGCAACTTGCGTAGCTTGATTGTATTTTTAACTCCTCTCGTCCGGCGCGCTGCTCAGAGGAAGATGCTTCCATTCTAAAGCCAGCAGAGATTGGTATAGTCTTGGCTTGAAATAGTGGAATTAAAGTATATAAAAAAAGAAAATCTTAAAAAAAATCTCTTATATTTAATTTATTTTCTTCCCTTTACCTGTCTCTTTGTAGTAGTTTTCCTAATAACTTCAGATGGACTTACATCACTGTTTCTCTTCCTCCCCTCCATCTTCTTTTTTTTATTAAATATTAATTATTTTTCATTCTAATAATTTTATTCCACCTGAATTCCAGTAATTGCCATCCAGCAGATCAGCCATATCCCACCAGTATTATAGTAATACCCTGTAACATCAGTCGTGGTTAGCTCACATCCCCATTGAGAGCTTTCTAATATAAACTTAATTTATGACTCCAATGTCTGTCCATGATCATAAGTAGTTTTGAATATTTCCTAACTGGGGAGGTAACTTGGAAGTCTTGTGGTCCTTTTAAACATAATTCTTTTTTTCCCACTTTCTGCCTCTCTGTTTCCAGCTTAAACGTTGGCACTCACCCTTCATCTGTCATTTGGAAGTATTCTCTCAGTTCTGTCATTCAGTTAGTTAATTCTAAAAAATAATTCTTAAAAATGTGTAAATATATACATTATATAAATTTAGCCATGGTTATACTAGTTATGTACAGTATGTATGTGTGTATATATAGAATTCATGTTAGTGGTCCATGGGATTCAAAATTGTGAGTTTAGTGGTCCCTGAGGTCCGAAAGATTGGCAACCCCTGTTCTATAGTATAATGTTTTAATACAAATGTAAACTTTAGACGTCATTGTAATAATCTTGTGTTGTGTCCTTTGGAGTGTTTATTTTTACTTATTTTAGGAATACGATGGCATGTTTGCAATATTAATATTTCATAATATACTTTAGTCAGGGCTCATTTTTATTTATGTATTAGCGCTTTAAGGGGCATATTTATCAAGCATTTATCGATGTGCAGCGGACATGATACGCTACTTCGTATCATGTCTGCCCGCACATTGTTAAATATGCCCCCATGTTTTCAATATTCTGTGTATATAATACTTTTAATATTGTGCACGCAATGTTATGAAAGTGCTATAATATTGCTACCGCACTGTAGCAAACGTTCTATATTAATCACAAGGTTACTACAGTGCGGTCACAATATTAAAACACGTTCAGAACATTTTGTTCACCATATTAGAAGTATAATACAAACAGAATATTGAAAACTTAAAGCACAAATATGTCACGCCTAAAGTATATTATGAAATATTAATATTGTGAACACACAATAGCATTCCTACAATAAGTAAAAAAAACACACCAAAGGACACAACTCAAGATTTTTACAATCACACCTAAAGTTTACATACATATTAAAACATTATACTTATAGATAAGTGTAGTAATACAAAAACATTATACTAAACAATATATAGCTCCTGTTGAAACATGTAAATTATATTGTCATACAGTCCTGTGTAAAGGGATCATTTACATTACTGGGGATATTTATCAAAGCTTCAACTTATAATACGCTGGAATCCCACGTCGTATTTGAGACGAGATTGATCCGCCATAGTTAACAAAGCATCAAGATCGTCAAATGTTGAAATGTGTGACTAAATATAAGCTCCCGCGATCTCAATCCGACGCAGATCGATGCTTGCGTCATTACAGATGTTTCGAATTTATATTAGACTCTATTTGACCCTTTTCCCATTTTATCAAACATTTAACAGGTACGCTTGCGTCTATTCCGACATAGCATACCTAGTTTTCAATCCACCACCCTTGAGGCCGCGGATGCCATAGAAATCAATGGGAGTCTGAAAACACAGAAAGCTTATGTTCAATGCTACAAGAGAATGAAGTATATTACATAATAAAAGTAAATTTGAAACTTTATTAAAATTGTATACTCTTTCTAAATCAAACAATATTGTTGCTCCACATTTGGTGCACTAGTAGATACATTTTTTTTTTTTTTTTTTACTACTTATAGATTATGTTACAACTTTGTCTCTCATTACAAAGCAAGGGGACAATATTTCTCCAAATTTGTGGCAAAGTTTTGCCCCAGACTTGTTTCACTAATAGATATAGAGATAAAATTGAAATAAATACACAACATAATATAGCTAACTTCCTTTTTATTTTTTTGGAACTATGTTTAAGCCATGTAATACAAGTCCCACTCTCCACTTTGCACCAAATTTGACGCAACACGTTTCGTACCAATTATGACGCAAACTCCTAAACAACCCACACACTAGTGAATCACATGATTTATGACATCAGCCAATCTGATTAAAATATTTTTAAACTATCACTTACTAATCAAATTGCTCAATACTTGTGTCATTGATCACTCATCAGAACTTGTAAGTGCCATTTGTTACATTGTGTATTATACTTTGAAAGTATGTATATGTGAAATTAGTATTAAAGATAAACATTGATGCTGACATTAGGACAGTGTAATATTTTAGACAATGATTTTAAAATTTGAATTGATGTTTGATTCAATATAATCTTAAACTGATAGCTCAAAGGGATAGCCCACCTAACATTAAACTGTCATGATTCAGATACAGCAGAAATTACCTCTTTACTGTCATGCTATTTCCAATGTATTTCTTCCTTCTCCTGAATTTATTTTTCACTAAGAAATGTCATCTCTTATGCCAGCCGATTTTATAACACCTGTGTAGGGTGGTTTTTAAAACTAGATTGCAATCAGGAAGGGTTACACAGGTACAGAGAGAAAACTGGTCCAGCTCTTAAAATATCCATTGATTGCAAACAAATATATATGATACCCTGATTACATGTTATATTCGCAATTATTCCTGCTCATAATAATAATAAATTTACACTATATACATATAGTGGTATAAATAAACACAAAGATATGAAAGACAACATTGTTTAGAACAAAAAAAAGGAATCTAGGGACATGTAAATATGTTTGCAAAGGATTTCTGACATAACACACACACACACACATATATATATATATATATAGAGAGAGAGAGAGAGAGAGAGAGAGAGAGAGAGAGAGATATGTACAAATTCTAGCATTAATAATCATTTATAAAAAAAAAAACACGAGGTAAAAGCATATCATGACTTCTAGAAATACAAATACACAGTAATGGGACAATCAAGTAAAAAAAATAATTCATGATTTAAATAGGAAATGTAATTTTAAACAACATTCCAATTTACTTTTATCACCAATTTTGATTTGTTCTCTTGGTATTCTTAGTTTAAAGCTAAACCTAGGAGGTTGATATGCTAATTTCTTAGATCTTGAAGACTGCCTCTAATCTGAATGCATTTTGACCACTAGAGGGCATTAGTTCATGTGTTTCATATAGATAACATTGAGCTCATGCAAGTAAAGTTAACCTGGAGTGAGCCCTGATAAAATGCAAGTCTGTCAAAAGAACTGAAATAAGGGGGAAGTCTGCAGAGGCTTAGATACAAGGTAATTACAGAGGTAAAACATGCATTTCTATAACAGTGTTGGTTATGCAAAGCTGGGGAATGGGTAATAAAGTGATTCTCTTTCTTTTTAAACAACAAAAATTCTGGTGCTGACTGTCCCTTTAATTTATGTGAAAATATCAAATTGTTGAGGTATAAATCTAGCTATTTCTTGGACATTAACAGATGAAAAATAAAAGATTAGCTTTAGAGAAATATGCTTGTTCATGGACAGTAAAGAAATGGTATTAATAAAGTTTGGAAAAAACAATAACTGTGACATCGATGAGTGTTAGTTGACAACAGTCCAATGCTTATCTCGCCGTACTTGACGTGCATGTTTTTGATGTTTTATTTATAAATAAGGGCAATGTATGTGGATCCGCGGCAGCGATGTCTGGCGAGTGTATTGACGCCGGTGAATGCACCGAGAGTGACGCTTTGATAAATATCGCCCTACATCTTTGATGTAGGTGCTGATGCTGCTTTATCAGAAAAACATCGCCACCCTCTGAAATATATGGTAAAATGACTCTTGGTGATGCTGCCTTTAAACACTGATGTCAGCTCTTTTGAATATTTTGCCGGTTTCTCAACATGGTAATGGTTACCTTTTGAAAATATCTCAGCATTGAGGAACTTTCGATCATCAGGGCCTATATCAAAGCTTATAAGACTTTCTCGTATTTGTTATAATTTTTTTGAACTTTTTTTAAGTTTTCTCTTTTGCACATGTTGAGGTGGGTTGTTTTATAGAGGCTATGTTTTTTTTATTTGTTTTTGTTTGCTTTGTATTGTTTTTAAAACACTTTTGTGATGCTGGTATCATTGAAAGTAAAATGTGGTGGGAAGTCAATGGTTGCAACTCACTGGAGCTAATCTCACCACTCATTTTTAGCCAAATATTAGATAGCTATTAGTTTTACGAATAAGTAATGTTGAATCTAGGCAAATAAATTTATGATACATTTATCAAAGCATGGGTAATAATGGGTAATAATGGGTAATAATAATAATAATAATAATAATGATAATTTGCGATTTATATAGCGATTTTCTCCCTGTGAGACTCAAAGCACTTTACAAATATACGAACATAAAGACATAAAAGTTAGGAGTTTCTGAAGGTCAGATAAGTGGACTGAATGCCTGATGGAAGAGGTGGGTCTTTAGCTTTTTTTTTATAAGTCTGTAAGGATGGTGCCTCTCTGATTGTGCACGGTAAAGAGTTCCAGAAAGTGGGGGCAGCATGGCCGAATGCTCTGGAGCCTGAGTTTGTCCTTATTCTTGGCACTGAGAGGAGGGATGTGTTGGCTGACCTAAGTGAGCGGGATGGGATGTAGGGTGTCAGGAGCTCTTTCAGGTACTGTGGGCCTTGGTTGTTTAAGGCTTTGAAGGTCAGCAGGCCAATTTTAAAATATATTCACCATTTAATTGGAAGCCAATGTAGGGAGTGGAGAACAGGTGTTATGTGGCAGGAGTGAGTTTGATTGGTCAGTAGTCTGGCTGCTGCGTTTTGTACTGTCTGAAGGCAATAGAGTTCTTTTTTTGGGAGGCCCAAGTAAAGTGCATTGCAGTAATCTAGCCTAGAGAATACAAATGCATGGATTACTGTTGGCATATCATCCAGTGGAATTAAGTGTTGTATCCTGGCTATGTTTTTCAGATGAAAGTAGGCAGATTTTATTACGGAGGAAATCTGCTGTTTAAAAAATAGTCCAGCGTCAATCAGCACTCTGAGGTTTCGTACCTTTGCTGACCATAAAAGGTTCAGAACCTCCAAGCTCCAGGCCTGTTGGGTGAAAATGGGATATTTTTGATGCACGGGGTCCCCTCACCAAGAGTAACTCTGTTTTGTCTAGGTTCACTTTGAGACAGCTAGCATTCATCCATTCTATGAGGTCTGTTAAGCAACTGTTTATGTGGCATGCTTGGTCTGTAGTATCTGGAGCAAAGGAGAAGTAGAGTTCTGTGTCATCAGCGTAACAATGATACCTTAGGCCATGTCGGTTAATGATGTCCCTCAGTGGTAGTAAGTAAATTGCGAATAGCATAAGAAACAGGATGGATCCTTGTGGAACTCCGCAGGTCAGTTCTGTCGGTGCTGATGAGCTTGATCCTGATATTACTCTCTGTGATCTACGAGCGAGGAAAGATTTAAACCAGTTAAGGACTGTGCCTCCTAGACCACAGATGTGCTGCAAGCGCTCTATTAGAATCCTATGGTCAAAGGTGTCAAATGCAGCTGAGAGATCCAGGAGGATTAGGAAAGAGTAATCACCTTTGTCTCTTGCCATGAGGAGATCATTTAGCACTCGGACTAGCACTGTTTCAGTGCTGTGGCGGCATCTGAAGCCTGACTGGAAAGGATCTTATATGTTCAGGCGTGATAGATGGGCTTCCAGTTGAGTTGCCACTACTTTTTCAATTATTCTCCTCAGAAATGGGAGGTTGGATACTGGTCTGTAATTAGTCATGCAGTCTGGGTCTAATAAAGGTTTTTTTAGGAGTGGTTTTACCACAGCTTCTTTTAGAGGATCTGGGAAGCCTCCTGTTTTTAGTGAACACTGCACTATTTTTGTGAGGGCTGGGGCGAGTGTTTCAATGCATCCAGATATGAGCTGAGTTGGAGAAGGGTCTAAGTCACACGTAGTAGGGTGCAACTTTTGCATGGTTTTTTAACTCCTTTTATATCCACATTTGTAAAAGTGGACCATAAACTGGGGCAATCTGGCATTCCATTGTAGTGGTTCTGGTGTGTAACTGTTTGGTCTGCTGTGATAGCGGTTCGGATTGAGGAAATCTTGTCTCTGAAAAAGTTCACAAATGCTTCACATTTATCCTGAGAAAAGTTGGTGGGGTTAAGCATGCATGCTGGTTTGCAGAGCCTTTCTACTGTGCGAAACAGTTGCCTGGGTCTATTGTGGGAGAGTGCAATTTCGCGTGATAAAAATGAAGATTTTTTCTGAGTTATCTTGGATTGATATTTATTTAGATGTTTGGTAAGACAAGGTTAACAACTATGGAACCTGTCTGCTGGTGGTGATTGTGGTGAGTGGGCAGTGGATGCTGTACATCTGCTACTTGCATATAACATTGTGCTAGAAAATACTTGTACAGCGCCACAAGTTTGTGGCGTTTAAACTCCGCCACCACCGCTTATTAACTGTTGTAAGCAGGCTTGCTTTACTGAGTCTGTCTCGCAAAGGCTCCAAAACATCTTCAGCTGCTTGATAAATGGAACCCTCTGTGTTAGGAAGAGAGCTCTCTATAGTAAGGTAAAAGTAAAAGCAGTTACTGTGGAGATCCAACCTATTACAGTACCTTATTCTGAGTCCAAAATCCTTCTTCCTCATAAACTATCATTCCACTGCCAGCTTTGGCAGTTTATTCTTTCTACTCCCAGTTTTTGGTCAGAAACCTACTATAACCAGTAGACTTTTGCAGCAGCAACAAAATTGTTTCTGACAAACCTTTAGGAACAAATATTCTGAAAAATTATTTTTTAGAATATTTGTGTGCTGTACTATTTGGTATTGGTTTTGTGTAAACTACTGAATATTCTGTAACATTTACATTTTTTTTTTTCATTAAAACAAATGTAAATGTTTCCTAACTGCAGGTGAAGAAGTATCACCTGAAGACTTATACTTACCTATAGTGTGCTGGGGAGCCACACTAATCCTGTGTGTCTAAGTGTTTGTGTGTGTGCCTGAGTGTTTTTGTGTGCGTGTCTGAGTGTTTTTCTGTGTGTGTTTTTGTGTGCGTCTGAGTGTTTTTGTGTGTGTGTTTTTGTGTGTGTGTCTGAGTGTTTCTGAGTGTTTGTGTTTGCATCTGAGTGTGTTTTTAAGTGTGCCTGAGTGTGTCTGAGTATTTGTATGTGTGTGTGCCTGTGTTTTTGTGTTTGTATGCAGTGGCGTCACTAGGGGTGTGCGGGGCGCCTCCGGGTGACACCCTCCAGGGGGTGACACCACCAGAATTTTTTTTTATTATTATTATTGAAATTCAAAGAAATACAATGTAGAGATGCATAGATTTTTTTATTAGAGGGGCCAGCATTTGTGAACATAAGTGGGGCTGGGGAAGTTGTAGACACTCACGGCTAGATTACGAGTTGTGCGCTAGGGTTAAAAAGCAGCGTTGAGAGGTCCCAACGCTGCTTTTTAACGCCCGCTGGTATTACGAGTCTTGCAGGTACAGGCTCACTGCTCACTTTTTTGGCCAGACTCGGAAATGCCGCAAATCCATTTACGTCAATTGCGTATCCTATATTTTCAATGGAACTTGCATAATGCCGGTATTACGAGTCTAACGAAAAGTGAGCGGTACAGCCTCTCCTGTCAAGACTGATACCGCATTTAAAAGTCAGTAGTTAAGAGTTTTACACTACAACGCCATAGCATATAACTCTTAACTAAAGTGCTAAAAAGTACACTAACACCCATAAACTACCTATTAACCCCTAATCTGAGGTCCCCCTACATCGCAAACACTAAAATAAAATTATTAAGCTCTAATCTGCCGAACCGGACATCGCCGCCACTATAATAAACATATTAACCCCTAAAATGCCACACTCCCGCATTGCAAACACTAGTTAAATATTATTAACCCCTAATGTGCCTGCCCCAACATCGCCGACACCTACCTACATTTATTAACCCCTAATCTGACGCCCCCAACGTTGCCGCCACTATATTAAATGTATTAACCCCTAAACCTAAGTCTAACCCTAAACCTAACCCCCCCTAACTGAAATATAATTTTAATAAATCTAAATAAAATTACTATAATTAACTAAATAATTCCTATTTAAAACTAAATACTTACCTGTAAAATAAACCGTAAGATAGCTACAATATAACTATTAGTTACATTGTATCTAGCTTAGGGTTTATTTTTATTTTACAGGCAACTTTGTATTTATTTTAACTAGGTACAATAGTTATTAAATAGTTATTAACTATTTAATAACTACCTATATAAAATAAAGACAATTTTACCTGTAAAATAAAACCTAACCTATGTTACAATTACACCTAACACTACACTATAATTAAATTAATTACCTAAACTAAATATAATTGATTACAATTTTAATAAATTATCTAAATTATGAAAAAAAAACACTAAATTACAGAAAATAATAAAATAATTACAAGAATTTTAAACTAATTACACCTACTCTAATCCCCCTAACAAAATTAAAAAGCCCCCCAAAATTAAAAAAAAGCCCTACCTTACACTAAATTACAAATAGCCCTTAAAAGGGCCTTTTGTGGGGCATTGCCCCAAAGTAATCAGCTCTTTTACCTGTAAAAAAAAAGTACAACCTGCCCAACATTAAAACCCACCACCCACACAACCAACCCTACTCTAAAACTCATCCAATCCCCCCTTAAAAAACCTAACACTAACCCCTTGAAGATCACCCTACCTTGAGAAGTCTTCACCCAACCGGGCCGAAGTCCTCCACGAAGTCAGCAGAAGTGGTCCTCCAGACGGGCAGAAGTGGTCCTCCAGACGGGCAGAAGAGGTCCTCCAGACGGACAGAAGTCTTCATCCAGGCGGCATCTCCTATTTTCATCCATCCGGCGCGGAGCGGCTCCATCTTCAAGACATCCGACATGGAGCATCCTCTTCAAACGACGGCCGACTGAAGAATGAAGGTTCTTTTAAATGACATCATCCAAGATGGCATCCCTTCAATTCTGATTGGCTGATAGAATTCTATCAGCTAATCGGAATTAAGGTAGAAAAAATCCTATTGGCTGATGCAATCAGCCAATAGGATTGAAGTTCAATCCTATTGGCTGATCAAATCAGCCAATAGGATTGAGCTGGCATTCTATTGGCTGATTGGATCAGCCAATAGAATGCAAGCTCAATCCTATTGGCTGATTGCATCAGCCAATAGGATAGTTTCTACCTTAATTCCGATTGGCTGATAGAATTCTATCAGCCAATCGGAATTCAATGGACGCCATCTTGGATGACGTCATATAAAGGAACCTTCATTCTTCAGTTGGACTTTGTTTGAAGAGGATGCTCCGCGTCGGATGTCTTGAAGATGGAGCCACTCCGCTCCAGATGGATGAAAATAGAAGATGTCGCCTGGATGAAGACTTCTGCCCGTCTGGAGGACCTCTTCTTCCCGGCTTTGATGAAGACTTCTGCCCGTCTGGAGGACCACTTCGCCCGGCTTCGTTGAGGACTTCGGCCCGGTTGGGTGAAGACTTCTCAAGGTAGGGTGATCTTCAAGGGGTTAGCGTTAGGTTTTATTAAGGGGGTATTGGGTGGGTTTTAGAGTAGGGTTGGGTGTGTGGGTGGTGGGTTTTAATGTTGGGCGGGTATTGTACTTTTTTTTACAGGTAAAAGAGCTGATTACTTTGGGGCAATGCCCCGCAAAAGGCCCTTTTAAGGGCTATTTGTAATTTAGTATAGGGTAGGGTCTTTTATTATTTCAGGGGGCTTTTTTATTTTATTAGGGGGATTAGATTAGGTGTAATTAGTTTAAAAAACTTATAATTATTTTATTATTTTCTGTAATTTATTGTTTTTTTTTCCGTACTTTAGATAATTTATTTAAATTGTATTTAATTTTATTTAGTTTAGGTAATTAATTTAATTATAGTGTAGTGTTAGGTGTAATTGTAACACAGGTTATGATTTATTTTACAGGTAAATTTGAATTTATTTTAACTACGTAGCTATTAAATAGTTATTAACTATTTAATAACTATTGTACCTAGTTAAAATAAATACAAAGTTGCCTGTAAAATAAAAATAAACCCTAAGCTAGCTACAATGTAACTATTAGTTATATTGTAGCTATCTTATGGTTTATTTTATAGGTAAGTATTTAGTTTTAAATAGGAATAATTTAGTAAATTGTAGTAATTTTATTTAGATATATTTAAATTATATTTAAGTTAGGGGGTGTTAGGGTTAGACTTAGATTTATGGGTTAATACATTTAATATAGTTGCGGCGACGTTGGGGGCGGCAGATTAGGGGTTAATAAATGTAGGTAGGTGTCGGTGATGTTAGGGATGGCAGATTAGTTAATACAATTTAACTAGTGTTTGCAATGCTGGAGTGCGGCGGTTTAGGGGTTAATATATTTTTATTGTGGCGGCGATGTCCGGTTCGGCAGATTAGGGGTTACAAATTTTATTTTAGTGTTTGCAATATGGGGAGGCCTCGTTTAGGGGTTAATAGGTAGTTTATGGGTGTTAGTGTACTTTTTAGCACTTTAGTTAAGAGTTTTATGCTACGGCATTAGCCCATAAAACTCGTAACTACTGACTTTTAAATGCGGTATCAGTTTTGACCGGAGAGGCTGTACCGCTCACTTTGAGGAAGACTCATAATACCGGCGTTAGGCAAATCCCATTGAAAAAATAGGATACGCAATTGACGTAAGTGGATTTGTGGTATTTTCGAGTCTGGCCAAAAAAGTGAGCGGTGAGCCTGTACCTGCAAGACTCGTAATACCAGCGTTAGGAAAAAAGCAGCATTGGGACCTCTAAACGCTGCTTTTTAAGGCTAACGCACAACTCGTAATATAGACGAAAGTAATTTATTACATTTTGAACAAAATACTATCCTGTAGATTGATATAGGTTAAGCATCACAAATTATCACCTCTTTTGGTTTCAAAGGCTTCAAACCTTTTCTAGCATTTTGTTCAGGAAACAAAATATCAGAAACCATTTCAAAATGATTCAAACATCTCTTAGATGTTATACAGTAGAACTATAGCTTACATCCTGTATGCTTCCAATTAGCGTCTCTCTGACAAATTAGCTGTCTATTATGTCATGGATCAAATTGCTTGTCTAACTATTGACATGTTAATGTTTTACTGACTTGTATCATGCAATGATAATTTGTTACTGTGAAACACATAATCACTTTTAATTGTGACTCTTAATGTCACAAACTGTCATTTAAATCTCAATGCCTGTCACTTGCTTGTTCTTCTGGAGAGAAAATATAGCCTTTCACCCCCTTCAACATCTGCATTAGCACATGGTTTATTTCTTAGATGGTCTTGAAAAATGTTAAGGGATTCACCAAATGCATACATTAAAAATGATAGCCTGATTTGCTAGATAAGCATGCACAAATTATATTTCAGAAGACCTGAAATTATCAAAAACTCTGATGTAAACTTTAACAGTCACTAAAACAGTCATATTTATAGTGCATGTAAAGTGGTCGGGATAATTATGTATCTTATTTGGAGAAACAGATCATTTATAAATGATAAATGACTCATTGTGCTAATTTATTTTGCCACCAACCCTCTATTTTTGAGCCAGAGTGTATGGTTAAACTGGGTGCAATAGATTGGCAAAAGCAATTAGGGCTATATGTGATAAGATCCATAGTTGTTTAAGGTACACATTATGGCCAAGAATGTGGACACCACTTCTAATTATTGAGTTCAGGTGTTTCAGACACACCCATTGCTAACAGGTGCATAAAATCCAGCACATAGCCATTAGATCTCCATAGGCAAACATTAGAATTACAATGGGTAGTACTGAAGAGCTCAGTGACTTTATACATGGCACTGTTACAGGATGCCACCTTTGACACAAGTCAGTGAAATTTCTGTCCTACTCGATATGCTTCAGTCCACTGCCAGTGCTATTATTGTGAAGTGAATGCTTCTATGACCAGCAACAATCCAATCCTGAAGTGGTAGACCACAAAAGCTCACATTAACTCACAAAATGGGTCCGCCAAGTACTAAAGTGTGTAGAGTGTAAAAATTGCCTATCATCTGTTGCAGCAGATGCCAGGAGAACTCAACCTACTGGAAAAAAATAATACCTACTTTGAAATTTGGTGAAGGAGGGATAATGGTCTGGGGCTTTTTTCAGGCTTTGGTCTAGGACCCTTAGTTCCAGTGAAGTAAATACAGTAGATTTACATAATCAACAAATGCATGATAACAAGGCAACACAATAGCACTTAGTCTGAACTTTATGAGTAGTAGATTTTTTCTGACAAATTTTCACTCCTGTATCATGTGCCATCAGCTAATCAGGTATATATATATATATATATATACACACACATACAAATACATCAAACTTTTTCTGACACAAACAAATGCTCACACTCACACACAAATAAACTCACACTCTTTCTGACACTTACACAAACTCACACTCTTGCTCACACATATATACAGGAACAAACTCCCACTTTTACACACACACACACACACAGAAACAAACTGTCACTCTTAGACAAACACATACACAAACAGGAACAAAGTGACAATTTTGCTCACACACACAGCAACAAACTCATACTCTTGTTCGCGCACACACACACAAACACACACATATGGGTTGATTTAAAAAGGGGCGAATTGCCCTTGTTTCCCTTGTTTCTGTGCGAGCCTTCAGGCTCGCCAGAAACAGCAGTTATGAAGCAGTGGTCTAAAGACCGTTGCTCCATAACTTGTCCGCTGCCTCTGAGGCTGCGGTCTTCAATCCGTCCAATCATATACGATCTGGCTGATTGACACCCCCTAGCACCCGATTGGCCGTGGTTCTGCAGGGGGCAGCATTGCACAAGCAGTTCTGGTAAACTGCTGTGCAATGATAAATGCCGACAGCGTATGCTGTCGGCATTCAGCGATGTCTGTCGGACATGATACGCTACAGTGGATCATGTCGGACAGACATTGGTAAATCTACCCCATAGAAACAAACTCACTCTCTTGCTCATACACAGAAACACAGGCACAAACTCAGACTCTTGCTCACACATGCACACAAACAAACTCACACTCTTCCTCACACAGACACACACACACACACACAGGAACAAACACATACTCTTACACACAAAAACAAACTGTCACTCTTAGATAAACACACATACACAAAAAGGAACAAAGTGACACACAGGACCAAACTCACACACACACACACACATAGAAAAGAGGAACCCTGAATGAAAAAATTGAAGAAAGGGTTCTGTGACCCCCATGGAGGCCAAGTGAAGGGGTCATATGGGGGCCAGTAGGTTGGGCCTTGTGAGTGTAGGCGGGGGAATGTAACAGAAGTGTGGCAGTTCAGGATCAGACCGTGCAAGGAGAACCTGCTACTTTCCTGCGCACAGTGGAATGGCGGGACCTGTTGAACGGCAGGTGGTTTTGTACCTGTACTACGGTGGCTGCTTGTCAGGAGCTGTTTTTCTTGGCCATTGCAGGGTGGATCAGGCGGATGACCGGGAGCATCAAATGGCGACCAGAACAAGCAAGGAGAAGCTCCCGCCCTCCCTCCCCTTTGTTTTGTTCTTCTATGTGGTTGGAGCAGTATGTCGCAGCTTGGGGGTGGCGGGGGGTGTTTGCCTATTTTGTGGTGGTCTCGATCAGAGAAGATTGTTGGTACCTCCTGTTTGATTGGCAGGGGAGAATTTTATACAATGCGGCGTGCCCTTTTTAGTGGTAGGAACGGCATGTGTGGTGAATGGGCAAGCACCCCGGGAGTCTTTATGGATATGATTAACTTACTATTTGGTTATATTATTGATATATTATTTGTGGTGTTCAATAAAACAAGCTGCATCCTTTATAACCCCACATTCTTGTGTCATGCATTTATTTAAGCGGAACGCAAGTGCCTAGTATGGGGGTCACAAACTCACTCTCTTCCTCATACATACACACACACACACACAGGAACAAGCACACTCTAGCTCACACACTCACACAAACTCACACTCTTGCTCACACACACACACGATCAAACTCACACTCTTGCTCACACACACAGGAACACACTCATACTGTTGCTAATACATACAAACACAGGAACAAACTCACCCTCTTGCTCTTATACACACATGCGTACACAGACAAACAGGAACAAACACTCTTGCACACACATACACACAAGAAATACATTTACACATTTGCTTACAGTGACACACATGTACAAATAAAACCCACTTTAACACAAATAGAGAAACATTGAAACCTGCATGCCAGTTGCTGATCTCTTTCTCCTACAGCACAACTCCAGGAGCTGAACTTCCTACTGAGCATTAGCTGGCTCCCACGCACATGTTTTACCTGAGCACCTGCTAGTTCCCACATCCCTTCTGCACCTCCCCTCCTCAGCAGCATGTAGAAGCACAAGCTGGGTGGAGGGAATGTTAACCTAGCAAATGAAGACTCACACAGGAATCCACTCTGCTTTTGTTAGTCACTCACTGCATAGGAACTTCAAAATGAGGGAACAAGCAAACTATGCAGGAACAGCACTGGAAATTAAAGTAAAGCAGCCACAGTTGCAATGTGAGGTACAAAAAATATTTATGAGCAGTCACTGAGTCCTTTGTAACTGCACCACCACTGATCCTATTAATATAATCTATAGTGGCAACAGGGGGCAATTGCTGTGTGCTTGCCTCTCCCCCCCCCTTGCCCACCCCCCTTTGGAAGCCCATCTCCATCACCACTGAAATAAAAGCCTAACAGCTTTGACAGGAATCAGAGTCCTTTTTTCAGCGCCTCTAATTTAGCATCTGTTATTAGAGAAGAGTCATAACCACTGAAGATGAGGTGCGGGCGGTATGGCTTCTGATTGGCTTTACTACACACCTCATAAGCATTAAAGGGACACTGAACCAAATTTTTTTTCTTTCGTGATTCAGATAGAGCATGACATTTTAAGCAACTTTCTAATTTACTCCTATTATCAAATTTTCTTCATTCTCTTGGTATCTTTATTTGAAATGCAAGAATGTAAGTTTAGATGCTGGCCCATTTTTGGTGAACAACCTGGGTTGTCCTTGCTGATTGGTGGATAAATTCATCCACCAATAAAAAAGTGCTGTCCAGAGGTCTGAACCCCCAAAAAAGCTTAGATGCCTTCTTTTTTAAATAAAGATAGCAAGAGAACGAAGAAAATTGGTAATAGGAGTAAATGAGAAAGTTGCTTAAAATTGCATGCTCTATCTGAATCATGAAAGAAAAAAGCTCAGGACTGAGGGTTAAACAGAGAGGAATTGTAAAATCACTTTAGGCTTATGATATGTAATTTTAAAGTAATGTAGTTAGTTTTACTTTTTACAATATTCATTCCTTTTACATGCTTTGTAATTCCATATTTACATTTATTGCCCCTTTAAATAGTAATACTGTATTACTGTAAGCCTATGGGTATTGGACTTTTATACAGTGCCCAAAGTTTTTCAGATTTAACATACTAGTAATGTGTATACGTTCAAACTAAGATTGACAAGTAAAATATATAAATATCCAACAATCATAATATAGAGTTAAAGCAATGATCAAATGATTCAAGCGCTGACAAGTAAAAGAAAAAAAAAAACATTAAAAAACAACTTCACATACCTAATTTTATTTAGATTTAATACAGAAAAAATGTTTAAACATTGAGATTTAATAAACAAAAATATTACACCTGAAAGCACACATTGGATGAAATATTTAGTTAAGTTTAAATAAATATTTGTTCTCAGTTTCAATTTAATTTTAAGTTAAAAAAATATATTGAATTTGAGAATCAAACTTTTCATCACAGACATGTGGTTATAGTTAGCCAATCAAAACCTGCTTATTTTAAGAAAACAATAGCAAAAATAAGAAAAGCAAATCTAGTGTGTCCTGAAGCAATTTATCTAGATTCTACCTCTTGCCTTTCTGACTTTAGCGCTTACTATATTATTATATGCTGTTAATTTTATCCTAGTGAAACATATATCATTCTATTCTAATGTGTATGAAACTGAATTGATTTACTAAAATAACAAAGATCAGTGGTTGTTCCTCATATAATAACCTTAAAGGCTATATTTATACATATGTTCTATATGCTGATGGGCTCCACATGTATTTTTTTTTTAATAGATATTCAAGGGACAATATACACCAGTTTTCATATAACAGCATGTAATAAACACTACTATAAAGAAGAATATGTATAGAAACTGATCTGAAATTTCAGTATAAAACCTTTCAAAAACCTACTTAGAAGCTCCTGTTGATGAGGTTAGGGTAGGACACCCACTGTAAGGGGCTGAGAAAGCAGGAGGAACAGACATCCCCTCTCCTGACCATGAAAAGACAGAATATACAAACAGGAGCAAGCAGGAATGTGTAAACAAGAGTATATGAGGCCAATCGGAATTAAGGTAGGAAAAATCCTATTGGCTGATTGGATCAGCCAATAGGATTGAAGTTCAATCCTATTGGCTGATTGGATCAGCCAATAGGATTGAGCTCGTATTCTATTGGCTGTTCCAATCAGCCAATAGAATGCAAGCTCAATCCTATTGGCTGATTGGATCAGCCAATATGATTTTTCCTACCTTAATTCCAATCAGCCAATCGGAATTCAAGGGACGCCATCTTGGATGACGTCATTTAGAAGAACCTTTATTCAGTGTTAGGACATCGTTTGAAGAGGATGGCTCCGCGTTGGCTGGATTGAAGATGGACCCACTCCGCTCCGCATAGATAAAGATAGAAGATGCCGCTTGGATGAAGACTTCTGCCACTTGGAGGATCTCTTCTGCCCGGATCGGATGAAGACTTCTGCCCCTCTGGAGGTCCACTTGTGCCCGGCTGGGTGAAGACGGCTCAAGGTAGGGAGATCTTCAGGGGGGTAGTGTTAGGTTTTTTTAAGGGGGAATTGGGTGGGTTTTAGAGTAGGGTTGGGTGTGTGGGTCAATATGTGAATTTAAACAAAGAACTCTTCCCAGTGTAGCTCAAGGTGTGTGGTGTATGGGGATTGAAATAAGTCCTGTCCAAGCTGTTATACGTGCAAAAAGTACAATGTGTGTGAGGATATAGACAGAGCTGGATCTGCGGTATGGCAGGTGTAAAAACGGCTTAACACCGGGATGGTGTATAACTCACCACACTTGCTGCTTGAGCCTTTCTCCGGGAGCCTTTAAGAAATCCTGCCCCGCTGCTATACCACTAGCTCCTCACTCATAGAGGTCGTTGTCCTATGCTCCAATGTCCATCCGTATGGGCATACCGCTCCACAGCCTCCGTAGTGCTGTTTTGTTTGCACGCTGTAGCTGAGCGTTGTCGGGCGCTTCTGGTCTGTGACGTGAATCGTCTCCTGCGCCAATGGGGTTCCCTGCTACTCGATCGTAGCCCCATACACCAACTATCCACCTGAGTGCCGAGATTCGAGCCTGGTAACAATGTATTTCCAAACAGCAAAAGGTGCAAAAAAACCAGGCGAGTCTCCAGGCACTGTAGAATTTTAAAAGTTCATAATTTTATTGGAAACCAAGTAAGAAAAGCTATAAAACAGAGTGAGCATAAAATCGAAAGGCTGGCCTGTCTTACGCGTTTCGGCTACATGCTAGCCTTACTCATAGACACACTTTGTGAGAGCAGACACTGAGCTTAAATAGCCCCGTGACTGAAAAAACAAAGCCCCAGCTGAACATGATTAACGAAAATGCATTCATATGTTATACTGAGATACTGCTATGTAAATAACAAACATGAGGTGAAGACAATTACTATACTGTACAAGATTTACATCATATAAGAAAAAGATGCAATAAGAGGGGCGTATGCAAAAATAGATATAACAACCAGTATATATAACTCACTGTCACTGGGTATGTAAATATGAAGGGGAAGAAAACTACATATTTAAAGGGACATACCCCCGTATATTGAAACATTAGTTGCCATAACCATAATTAAAGTAAAGCTAATTAACTCAAGTAGAATGTGTGAGTAGCATATGCTGGCATATCTCTCGTTATTCCAAAAGTTGATTTACATGTGTATGTTAAGCCAAATAAAGGGGCATCAGGCTATAAGTATAAATGGAATAGTAAATATTGACTCACTTTAGGAGTCAATCCAGATTATGAGTTGTAAAAATTATTATTTAAAGGGACATGCACTTTAATAAAGGTGCAATGATCTATATGAAAATATTGAGCTGGACATAAAGAATACCCAACTATGGAGATAGATATATAAAACAAATTACATGTTACAATTTTGGAACGTACGGATTACTTATTGAGAAAATATTTCTCGTTACTGTCGAGACATAGTGTCAGGATTGGTCACAAGTTCACATTCTAATAGCTATATCTATGGCTTTTTCGTAACATTAGTATTTAATGTGAAAAAAGAGGACTACCTACTATGGAAATATAAATGTAATCAATACAATTGAGGTGTCAGATTCACTATAAGCATATTGATACGTATTTTAAACATAATTAAGTTTGATCATTGAATAAAGATAATCCTAGTGGGGTATAAACTTCAACAATTAGTAGCCAGCTAATTATCTGGTGGATTCAAGTTAATTCTAATGTTCAACTTCGTTGCCAGAGGTTAATGACATCACCTTCGATGTTAAAACCTTCTGGTCTCCTAGTTCTGAGTTGAAATATCCAGTATGCCTCTTGATATAGAAGCCTACTGGATATGTCACCTCCCCTATCTGGGGTCCTAACTTGCTCAATGACCTGCCATTGAAAGCTATTTACATTTTTGCCATGTTTATGGATAAAATGTCGTGCTAGGTCTGAGCATTCAATCCCATTTTCGATATTGTTGAGATGTTCACGGATTCGTGTGCGTGCCTCTCTGGTGGAACAACCTACATACTGTTTTTTACAGTGCATCCTCTTTTGGCTACAAAATTGGGTGCAATTTTGTAGCCAAAAGAGGATGCACTCTAGTGAACATGCTATCACCGAGTATGTTAAAGAAAAAGCCAGGTACAAGTAGTTGGTTACATGTTAAAGGGCATTATAAATGCCACTTTAACAAATGCATAGCCTGTGGCTGCACTCGTGTAACGAAAAATTTTCAATCCATGGCTACACAGAGAGTCTATTTCTTAAAGAATTGTACCAATTGCCGCACATATAATGTTATTTATCTGGTGGACTGTACAGCCTGTAAAAAACAGTATGTAGGTTGTTCCACCAGAGAGGCACGCACACGAATCTGTGAACATCTCAACAATATTGAAAATGGGATTGAATGCTCAGACCTAGCATGACATTTTATCCATAAACATGGCAAAAATGTAAATAGCTTTCAATGGCAGGTCATTGAGCAAGTTAGGACCCCAGATAGGGGAGGTGACATATCCAGTAGGCTTCTTTATCAAGAGGCATACTGGATATTTCAACTCAGAACTAGGAGACCAGAAGGTTTTAACATTGAAGGTGATGTCATTAACCTCTGGCAACAAAGTTGAACATTAGAATTAACTTGAATCCACCAGATAATTAGCTGGCTACTAATTGTTGAAGTTTATACCCCACTAGGATTGTCTTTATTCAATGATCAAACTTAATTATGTTTAAAATACGTATCAATAGGCTTATAGTGAATCTGACACCTCAATTGTATTGATTACATTTATATTTCCATAGTAGGTAGTCCTCTTTTTTTCACATTAAATACTAATGTTACGAAAAAGCCATAGATATAGCTATTAGAATGTGAACTTGTGACCAATCCTGACACTATGTCTCGACAGTAACGAGAAATATTTTCTCAATAAGTAATCCGTACGTTCCAATATTGTGACATGTAATTTGTTTTATATATCTATCTCCATAGTTGGGTATTCTTTATGTCCAGCTCAATATTTTCATATAGATCATTGCACCTTTATTAAAGTGAATGTCCCTTTAAATAATAATTTTTACAACTCATAATCTGGATTGACGCCTAAAGTGAGTCAATATTTACTATTCCATTTATACTTATAACCTGATGCCCCTTTATTTGGCTTAACATACACATGTAAATCAACTTTTGGAATAACGAGAGATATGCCAGCATATGCTACTCACACATTCTACTTGAGTTAATTAGCTTTACTTTAATTATGGTTATGGCAACTAATGTTTCAATATACGGGGGTATGTCCCTTTAAATATGTAGTTTTCTTCCCCTTCATATTTACATACCCAGTGACAGTGAGTTATATATACTGGTTGTTATATCTATTTTTGCATACGCCCCTCTTATTGCATCATTTTCTTATATGATGTAAATCTTGTACAGTATAGTAATTGTCTTCACCTCATGTTTGTTATTTACATAGCAGTATCTCAGTATAACATATGAATGCATTTTCGTTAATCATGTTCAGCTGGGGCTTTGTTTTTTCAGTCACGGGGCTATTTAAGCTCAGTGTCTGCTCTCACAAAGTGTGTCTATGAGTAAGGCTAGCATGTAGCCGAAACGCGTAAGACAGCCCAGCCTTTCGATTTTATGCTCACTCTGTTTTTATAGCTTTTCTTACTTGGTTTCCAATAAAATTTATAACTTTTAAAATTCTACAGTGCCTGGAGACTCGCCTGGTTTTTTGCACCTTTTGCTGTTTGGGTGTGTGGGTGGTGGGTTTTAATGTTGGGGGGGGGGTATTGTATTTTTTTTACAGGTGAAAGAGCTGATTACTTTGGGGCAATGCCCCGCAAAAGGCCCTTTTAAGGGCTATTTGTAATTTAGTATAGGGTAAGGAATTTATTATTTTGGGGGGATTTTTTATTTTATTAGGGGGATTAGATTAGGTGTAATTAGTTTAAAATTCTTGTAATTCTTTTATTATTTTCTGTAATTTAGTGGGTTTTTTTTCCATAATTTAGTTTATTTAATTTAATGGTAATTAATTGTAGTTAGTTTAGGTAATTAATTTAATGATAGTGTAGTGTTAGGTGTAATTGTAACTTAGGTTAGGATTTATTTTACAGGTAATTTTTTACTTATTTTAGCTAGGTAGTTATTAAATAGTTAATAACTATTTAATAACTATTGTACCTAGTTAAAATAAATACAAAGTTGCCTGTAAAAGAAATATAAATCCTAAGCTAGCTACAATGTAACTATTAGTTATATTGTAGCTAGCTAAGGGTTTATTTTATAGGTAAGTATTTAGTTTTAAATAGGATTAATTTATTTCATTATGTTAAATTTATTTAGTTTAATTTAAATTATATTTAAGTTAGGGGGGTTAGACTTAGGGTTAGACTTTAGGGGTTAATAAATTTAATATAGTAGCAGCGACGTTGGGGTCTGAAGATTAGGGGTTAATAAATTTAATATAGTTGCAGCGACATTGGGGGGGCAGATTAGGGGTTAATAAATATAATGTAGGTGTCGGCGATGTTGGAGGCAGTATATTAGGGGTTCATAGGGATAATGTAGGTGGCGGCGGTGTCCGGAGCGGCAGATTAGGGGATAATAATATAATGTAGGTGGCGACGATGTCGGGGGCAGCAGATTAGGGGTTAATAAGTGTAAGATTAGGGGTGTTTAGACTCTGGGTTCATGTTAGGGTGTTAGGTGCAGACATAAAATTAATTTCCCCATAGGAAACAAAGGGGCTGCGTTAGGAGCTGGTCGCTGCTTTTTTGCAGGTGTTAGGTTTTTTTTCAGCCAGCTCAGCCCCATTGTTTCCTATGGGGAAATTGTGCACGAGCACGTTCAGCCAGCTCACCGCTGACTTAAGCAAGGCTGGTATTGAGGTGAGATGTGGAGCTAAATTCTGCTCTACGCTCACCTTTTTGCGGCTAACGCCAGGTTTAAAAAAAACCCTGTAATATCAGCGTTGTCTTAAGGGAGCGGTGGGAAAAAAAGGCTTGTTAGCCCCGCAAGCCTTACCGACAAAAACTCGTAATCTAGTCGTTTGAGACCACAAAGTCCTTCACAGGATTCTCTAAAGGCAAATTTTACATTAAGAGCTGCGTATCTCGGTAAGGGGCATAACCTATATTTCTGTATTCAAAGTAGAAGCACATACATTATAGTATATGGTATAGTATATGTTTAAAAAGCATAATTGACATTTCCATTATGCCTTAAAATTCTTATTTAAAGTACACAATTTGTATTTAATCTACACAGTAAAATACATATGTAATGTAAAAATATAAAGTTAAAATCACACCGAAAAGTTCATAATGCAAAGCATACTTTATTTTTCTAGTGGGATGAACTGGGGCATTCCTTGGGCATGCCTGAAGTTTTCTCACAGCTCTCATTTATTTTTGTAAGCATGTGATTTGTATTTGAATTTATATTTGCTTCAAAAGCATAATGTTGTTATCAGTGCTAGGTGTTCCCTGTTCTGTTCATTCTCCCTATGCAAGAGCTTAATTTCTTTCATTGGGAGGAAGTTCACTACAGTGACTGTTAGGCTGAACCCTTAGAAAATTTAAAAAACATTTGTCACATGGGTTACTCAGTCAATATTCTAAATGTATGCATTTATGTTTGGCTTTATTACAGATATGATGGCCAGAGAAAAGACAAGGCTAAATGAAAGAGTTAGAGTGGTGCTGCCAGAGAGAGTGGCACTGACTGTAAGAGGATGACTGAGAGGAGATAAGCTTGTGACAGGGGCTGTGTTTAATTCAATAAGAGAAAAGTGGTTGAGTCTTACATTGAACTTTACCAGTATGATGTAGTGTAAGTGTGGGCCATAGAGTGACAGAGGTTAGGGCCAGAGAGAGTGGCTAATCTTGTGAGAGATACTGGTTTAGTGGGCATAGGTGTGAGATCATTGAGAAAATTGACAATTCAGTATTGCATAGAACCCTGCCATACTAATGTTAGGCACATAAAGCCAAGAGCACCTCAAATAAATTAGCGCTGCAGAATCTGTTGGCGCTCTACAAATAACCGCTAATAATAAATCATGTGTCAAAGGATTCTTCAAGTAGGATGTGGAATAAGTGGAAATATACAGTGCCCTTGCTTTGTATGACTTGCTAAAGGATAACTAAAAGCCATACTTAAGCAAACAGGTCTGTAACTGGGTCGGCAAGGATTTTGCCCACTATACTCCTTCTGGCATCTGGAAGCTTTCACTCATCTAAAGATTTTATCAGTTAAAATGCTTGGGCTGTTTTTCTGACAGGTGTAAGGGTGTGCTATTAGAGATTTATTCCCTTTCCTCCTGCCTACGAGGGACAGGGTAATGTGCAGAGAGGCGTAAATACAATTGGAGGAATGTAACATGCCCTAAGAGCCATAAATTGCACCCATGCAGCACTGAGGACTCCCACAAGGAAAAGAGGTGCTTTTTAGGAACCATAAACTGTTTCACTCTTTAACAGCGTAATTGATTTTTGATCAATTCATACAAATGATGAATGTTTATGCAGCATTCCCTGGAAGTACACTTGACGCATACTGTAAATACTGTGTAATGTTTCTCTATTTTACATGTTTGCAACAACAACAACAACAAAACTATCAGTTTATAGATTTGATTATGTTTAAAATTCTAAATAAAACATTTACATAACTGTTGATTCATTCAAAGTAATAAAGATATGTGTGCATTAAACTGAGAAGGTGAGAGCCTGCTATGAATGCAATACCACTAAATTAAAGTATTGGGATATATATCTATATAGATAGATAGATAGATAGATAGATAGATAGATATACATAACATGATGCACCATATTTATTATGACAATATCAGATAATCAGGTTATCACATGATGCAGTATAAGCAAACCTTATTTGCTGACACATAATATTTTTACAAAACAAAAAAAAAATCAATTAACCATTATTTGTGCACTGTTACAATTGGTAATTGTTTAACGAGGACAGTGGATTTGCTAAATAAGAGGAGGCGCTAATCATGAGGTATCACATTAAATGTACATGAATCACCTTATAATTATGAGAGAAGTGAGAAGTTTCAAAATACACAATGTAATTTGTAATGGATTTTTGCCATATCCCTAATTTGGGCTTATTATTGGAGTACTCTCTCTCTTATCAACTTTGCAGAAGCCAGTTAGAGACAGTTATAAATTAGCTTGACTGATAATTACAAACTGCCTGATTTGTAAACTTGCAATTCTTGTGGGAATTTGGAAAAAACAAAAATTTCCCCAGTTCGATTACAAGAATGGGAACCAAACAATTAATTTAAATACAATAACCCCTTTGTGGCGGTACAATAGTGTTCATATCGGAACAAAGTTTTGATGTAAACACTATTAGTAAAAATTAAATGAAGTGATCGTCTGTGTGATTGCATGATTTCAAGGCTTGGATCGGCTCATGGGTGGATGCTAATCATCACAAGATGGCTGCGGGGAACAAGATGGCTGCCGTCAGGTTCATATTACCCCTAACACCGATCCTTGCCTTCATCAAGGGGGAAGCTGCGGGACGCCTTAAATGGTAGGACATTCCATGCCATCCTAACGGCATTAAAGCCCAGGCTGTTAGGATGGCATGAAATGTCCTAACAGCGTGAAGGGGTTAAAAAGTTTGCTTTACTACACAAAATTAAACATTTTATATTACAATTTCAAAGTGTTTCATATCCCTTTAAACTATGCTATATGTTCCTTCATTCTATAGTAAATTTATTTAAAGGGATATGAAACTCAAAAAAATTCTTTCATGAGTCAGACAGAGCATACCATTTAAAAAAAAGTTTCCAATTTACTTCTATTATCAATTTTGTTTAATTCTCAGAAGAAATACCTAGGTAGGCATCTGGAGCTCTACATGGCAGGAAATTGTACTGCCATCTAGTGCTCTTGCAAATGAATAACATTCTTGCAAAACTGCTGCCATATATTGCTCCATAAATGGTCTGGCTCGTAAGAATACGTCCCAGCTTTTCATAAAAAGATACTAAGAGAACGAAGACAACTTGAAAATACATGTAAATTAGAAAGTTATTTAAAATCTCATGCTCTTTCTGAATCATGAGAGAAAATTTTTGGGGTTTTAAGTTAATCTGTAAATATTTAATTTACTTAAAGTAAGTATGAGTACATTTACAATTTTCTTTTAATGATGAGAAAAAAATATTAGCAAAAATTTTTAACAGGTTATCATTTTTTATATTTTTTTGGTGTACTAATTAGTTACATTTTTAAAGAAATATGAATTTATAATCCAAACAAATAATAGCATTAGTACAAGAGAACAATGAATAAAATGGTACCTATTTCTTTGTGACCTCCAAAGTTACAGTATAAATTATATAACATTTTATTGCCAATTTATTTAAACTGTACTAGATTTTCCTTCACCCAGCACCTTAGAAGTATATACCAAAACCTTCATTTTTTCCAAGCTATATGGCATATGCTCCAAAAGACTTTTAGACTGATTGAAATGTATTAATGCTGTAGAAAAACCAGGACTGTCCCCTTTTACAATCTTGAGTGAGTGAGTGTTATGCTGTTCCTGTCTGGTGATAGAACCATGTCTCTTTTATGAATGCTTCTATTGTACTGAGGAAGTTATTGTACTAAAGGTAAGACAGAAGATATGTGTATATCCATGGCCGTACTGTTATCCGATGGCCATTTGTCCGACTGACATTTGTGTCACGGATAATATTCCGACAGTCAAATGGCCTTCGGATAACAGTTTGGGCACGAGATGGATAGATAGATAAGGATAGATACAGATCAAAAGATAGACAGATAGATAAAGATTGAAAAATAAACAAATAGATAGATAGACAGATAGTTAAAAGCTGGGAGATGGGAACCATGGTAAGGTTCCCAGAGGTGGTTGCGGCGCCTGAGGCTCTGATTAGAACAGAGCACTCTAGAGCATATCTGCCCTCGGCCGACGTCGGAACACAGTATCTCGGACATATGTCTGACGGAAAAATGTGGTTCAGCATTCTGTCCGTTGGCAATTTGTCCGAGCACCGTGTATATCATATATATACAGTATATGATAGTATGTGACTTACATATTTATTGATTGAAAAGATTAAGAAGCTGAAAGATCATTATGTTAGCCATGCTTTAAATGTGCCCTGTGACCAAGAGTTTATTAAATATAATTTACCTAAGGTTGCTTTGTCTATAACCTACTAATTTTGAATATGCATTTGGGTACAATGGGCTTAATTCAAATGTTTCATTAAAGAGACATAAAACAATTTCTTTCATTTTCGTAACAAAAAAAAATCCACTATTCAGTGGGTTATCCTTAACAGTATTCATTGCAATATGTATTATTCATTTTACCTTTTATTTTTTTACTTCACTTGTGCAGTGACTATTAATTACGGTCACAGCCCTACAAAGGGGCTGAGGTCTCTACAGAAAGGCATATCTAGCTTGATTTTATGCATTTCTGGAGTAACTTAAAAGGATATTAAAGCCAATTTTTTTTTCAAGATTTAGAAAGAGCATGCACGTTTGAACAACTTTCCAATTTACTTCTATTATCTAATTTGCTTCATACTCTTTATTCCCATTGTTGAAAAGCATATCTAAATAGGCTCAGAAGATGATGATTTGTGGCTGCACATAGATGCCTCGTGTGATTGGCTCACCCGTGTGCATTCATATTTCTTCATCAAAGGATATGTAAAAAAAGGAAGCAAATTAGATAATAGATGTAAATTGGAAAGTTGTTCAAAAGTACATGCTCTTTCTAAATCATGAAAAAAATGGGTTTAATGTCCCTTTAAAGGGACACTGAACCCAAATTTTTTCTTTTGTGATTCATATAGAGCATGCAATTTTAAGCAACTTTCTAATTTACTCCTAGTATCAATTTTTCTTCGTTCTCTTGCTATCTTTATTTGAAAAAGAAGGCATCTAAGCTTTTTTTTTGGTTCAGAACTATGGATAGCACTTATTTTATTGGTGGATGAATTTATCCACCAATCAGCAAGAACAACCCAGGTTGTTCACCAAAAATGGGCCGACATCTAAACTTACATTCTTGTATTTCAAATAAAGATACCAAGAGAATGAAGAAAATTTGATAATAAGAGTAAATTAGAAAGTTGCTTAAAATTTCATGCTCTATCTGCATCATGAAAGAAAAAAAAATTTGGGTTCAGTGTCCTTTTAAGCTTGCTTGGTATTTAGTGAATTGCCCATGATCAGAAGAGGACAGAACGCATCTTAAGTTATCAACATGTCAGCTCTCTTGTCTCCCGGTGCGTAGGGGCTTCATTGAGAATTTCTAAGTGCCGATTTTGCAATAAAACAAGTTTTTTTTACACACTTTTGGCTAGATTACAAGTTTTGCGTTAGGCTTAAAAAGCAGCGTTGGCCGGTCCCAACGCTGCTTTTTAACGCCCGCTGGTATTACGAGTCCTGCAGGTACAGGTGTACAGCTCACTTTTGTGGCCAGACTCGGAAATACCGCAAATCCACTTACGTCAATTGCGTATCCTATTTTTTCAATGGGACTTGCATAGCGCCGGTATTACGAGTCTTCCAAAAAGTGAGCGGTAGACCCTCTCCTGTCAAGCCTGGTACCGCATTTTAAAGTCAATAGTTAAGAGTTTTACACTACAACGCCGTAGCATAAAACTCTTAACTAAAGTGCTAAAAAGTACACTAACACCCATAAACTACCTATTAGCCCCTAAACCGAGGCCCTCCCACATCGCAAACACTATAATAAAATTTTTAACCCCTAATCTGCCGAACCGGACATCGCCGCCACTATAATAAACTTATTAACCCCTAAACCGCCGCACTCCTGCATCACAAACATTAGTTAAATATTTTTAACCCCTAATCTGCCGTCCGTAACATCGCAGACACCTACCTATATTTATTAACCCCTAATCTGCCGCCCCCAACGTCACCGCCACTATATTAAAGTTATTAAACCCTAAATCTAAGTCTAACCCTAAAACCCCCTAACTTAAATATAATTAAAATAAATCTAAATAAATATAACTATCATTAACTAAATAATTCCTATTTAAAACTAAATACCTATAAAATAAACCCTAAGCTAGCTACAATATAACTAATAGTTACATTGCAGCTTTCTTAGGGTTTATTTTTATTTTACAGGCAAGTTTGTATTTATTTTAACTAGGTACAATAGTTACTAAATAGTTATTAACTATTTAATAAACTACCTAGTTAAAATAAATACAAAAGTACCTGTAAAATAAAACCTAACCTAAGTTACAATTACACCTAACACTACACTATAATTAAATTAAATCCCTAAATTAAATACAATTAAATAAAATTATCTAAAGTACAAAAAAAAAAAACCACTAAATTACAGACACCTTTGTGTTAGTTTTTTTTTAAGGGGGGATTGGGTGGGTTTTAGAGTAGGGTTGGTTGTGTGGGTGGTGGGTTTTAATGTTGGGGGGATTTGTAATTTTTTTTACAGGTAAAAGAGCCGATTACTTTGGGGCAATGCCCCACAAAAGGCCCTTTTAAGGGCTATTTGTAATTTAGTGTAGGGTAAGGCTTTCTTTTATTTTGGGGGGCTTTTTTTGTTAGGGGGATTAGATTAGGTGTAATTAGTTTAAAAATCTTGTAATTTGTTTATTATTTTCTGTAATTTAGTGGGGGTTTTTTTGTAATTTAGATAATTGTATTTAATTGTATTTAATTTAGGGAATTAATATAATTATAGTGTAGTGTTAGGTGTAATTGTAACTTAGGTTAGGTTTTATTTTACAGGTACTTTTGTATTTATTATAACTAGGTAGTTTATTAAATAGTTAATAACTATTTAATAACTATTCTACCTAGTTAAAATAAATACAAACTTGCCTGTAAAATAAAAATAAACCCTAAACTAGCTACAATGTAACTATTAGTTATAGTGTAGCTAGCTTAGGGTTTATTTTATAGGTAAGTATTTAGTTTTAAATGGGAATAATTTAGTTAATGATAGTTATATTTATTTAGATTTCTTTTAATTATATTTAAGTTAGGGGATGTTAGGGTTAGACTTAGATTTAGGGGTTAATATGTTTATTATAGTTGCGGCGATGTTGGTGCGGCAGATTAGGGGTTAATAAATGTAGGTAGGTGTCGGCGATGTTAGGGACGGCAAATTAGGGGTTAATAATATTTAACTAATGTTTGCGAGGCGGGAGTGCGATGTTGGGGGTGGCAGATTAGGGGTTAATAAGTGTGAGATTATGGGTTTTTAGACTCGGGGTTAATGTTAGGGTGTTAGGTGTAGACATAAATATTATTTCCCCATAGGAATCAATGGGGCTGCGTTAAGAGCTAAACGCTGCTTTTTTGCAAGTGTTAGGTTTTTTTTCAGCCAGCTCTCCCCCATTGATTCCTATGGGGAAATCGTGCACAAGCCCTTTCAGCCAGCTCACCGCTAACGTAAGCAGCGCTGGTATTGAGGTGAGATGTGGAGCAAAATTTTGCTCTACGCTCACTTTTTTGCAGTTAACGCCGGGTTTGTAAAAACCTGTATTACCAGCGCTGTCTGTAAGTGAGCGGTGAGCATAAAATGCTCGTTAGCACCGCACCCCTGTTAACGCAAAACTCATAATCTAGCCGATAGTTTTTTTATATGTTTACTTTAATAAAGCATATTTGTTTTTACCAAAGAGTGCTGTTTCATATCCTTTTAAGGCTCATTTCATGTATTTTATCTAGTCTGTCACCAGTGGGTGTTTCTGACATTATCATAAATAGTTGTTTTAAAGGCACATGAAACCATTTTTTTTATTTCATGATTGAGATAGAGCATGACATTTCAAATACATTTTCAATTTATTTTTATTATCTAATTTATTTCATTCTCTTTATAGCCTTTGATGAAAAGTATACCTAGACAGGCTCAGAAACGGATGATTGATGGCTGCACATATATGTCTCTTGCTATTGGCTTTTAGCTAGCTCCCAGTAGTGCATTACTGCTCCTTCAACAAATGATCCCAAGAGAATGAAGCAAATCAGATAATAGAAGTAAACTGGAAAGTTGTTTAAAATTGTATTCTCTATCTGAATCATGAATCAACTATTTGGAAACACGTTTGCCAAACGGATCTGTAAATGTGTGTAATTGCTAAATATTTGCATGTCTGCTTGTTATGTTAAAGGGACAGTCAACACCAGAATTTTTGTTGTTTAAAAAAGAAAGATAATCCCTTTATTAACCATTTCCCAGTTTTGCATAACTAACAATGTTATAGAAATACACTTTTTACCTCTGTTATTACCTTGTATCTAAGCCTCTGCAAACTGCCCCTTATTTCAGTTCTTTTGACAGATTGCTAGCTCCAGGGTAACTTCACGTGCATGAGCTCAATGTTATCTATATGAAACACATGAACTAATGCCCTCTAGTGGTCAAAATGCATTCAGATTAGAGGCAGTCTTCAAGGTCTAAGAAATTAGCATATGAACCTCCTAGGTATAGCTTTCAACTAAGAATACCAAAAGAACAAAGCAAAATTGGTGATAAAAGTAAATTGGAAAGTTGTTTAAAATTACATGCCCTATTTAAATCATGAAAGTTTTTTTTGGACTTGAATGTCCCTTTAAAGTCGTCTAGCTGGATAGAATGGTATTTGTATCAGCAATCTCACAGATGCAAAAAAGTGGTTGACATCAGGCATAACAGGGCATTCAACACAGTAGAATAAAACAAAATGTATATAGGGGGCGCCCTTGGTCAATCACACAAAATTAATCAAAAGATGCTAATAATATAAACTATAATCATAAGGACTATTAATGTATACTTATCTAAAATCAGTACAATGCAGTGGTATAATATATATCAACAAAAAGTGCTAGAGTCCCATGGAAAGGAGTGATGAAATGATGATTAAGGAACCCAGGAATGATTGTAATATCAGGTCCAGGCAGTTATCTGTAGATGGATAAAGGGTCAGTTATCTGTAGACAATATAAGAAGACAGAAGGGCAACATGGCCTAGTATTGTATGATCAGGTGGAAAATAGTATGTGGTAAATCACACTCACATTTAGTGAAGCATCCCTACTGGTGCAAGAGAGGCAAGCTGGACTCAAACAGTCACCCAGCAGACTGACCTCCAGTGTTAATACAGCAATCTGTAGAAGGTATAAAGATGCAAACAAAGCGCCAATATGGCCTACTACTGCTTAATCAATGGGAGATAGTATCAAATAAAGTTTCACTCACATTTGATGGAGCAACTCTCTTGGTGCATTAGAGCAGGTCACCCAGCAGACTGACCTCCAGTTAATCAGGATACTCCAAAGGATCAAGATACAAGCTGCCCAATAATGCGTTATTATAGTTGATACATTACCAATTATCAAATACAGGGGCTTAAGCAGACAGAATCTATTGCACTGAATAGCTGTACAAAAGTTAACTGTGCAAGCAAGGACTTTATAATTGCAGATAGAGTATTAGCTAGATAGCTTTAATCTCACAATCTGACATCCCACATATTAACAGGTCCTATTGTTACAGCATTATTTCTGAATTTATTAAAAAAATATTGTTTGTATCTAACTGCTTGATATTATACAAACTGAGTACAATGTTTTCATATTTAGATACATGACTCGTAGAGGTATTATTTACATACCTATGCTATATATTGATATTGAGAGAGTTCAAGCAGACAGAATCTATTACATTGAGCAGCTATGCTAAAGAGTATTAGCTAGATATCTTTAATCCCATAACCTGACATTCCACATATTAACAGGTCTTCTTGTTACAGCATTATTTTTTAATTTATTAATAGCCGGCTACAAAAGATATCGTTTGTATCTGACTGCTTGATATTATACAAACCATAACTAGATACAAGATTCTCAGAGTTGTTATTCGCACACCTATACTAAATATTAATATCTAGAGATTTGAAGCAGACAGAATCTATTACACTGAACAGCTGTGCTAAATTTTACTGTGCAAGCAAGGACTTTATAATTACAGATAGAGTGTTAGCTAGATAGATTTAATCTCATAATCTGACATCCCACATATTAACAGGTTATGGGTAATGGGAGTGGCACTTAACAGCTCTGCTGGGGTATTCTTTGCCTCCTCCTGCTGACCAGGAGTTGATTTTCCACTAGGAATTTTGGACTCTCCATGCCATTGGAAAGAAAAAACTGTGAACATTTAGATAAAGGGTGTGAATTGGAAAGTTGTTTAAAATTGAGTGTTCTATCTGAATAATGAAAGTTGAATTTTTACTTGTGTCCCTTTAAAGGGACATGAAACCCAAAATATTTATTTTATGATTCAGATAGAGAATACAGTTTTAAACAACTTTCCAATTTACTTCTATTATCAATTTAGCTTAATTCTCTTGGCATCCTTTATTGAAGAAGGCAGCACTGCACTACTGGGAGCTATCCTAACACATTGGTAATCCAATTATAACAGGTATATATGTGCAGCCACCAATCAGCAGCTAGATCCTAGCTCCCCAGACTACCTAGGTATGCTTTTCGAAAAAAGGATTCCAGGCAAATTAGATAATAGACGTAAATTGAAAAGCTTTTTAAACTGCTCTATCTGAATAAAAAAAATTGAGGTTTTATGTCCCTTTAAAGTGTCTTTAGGATCTTTCACCTAAACAGCGACTCAGCATGCAAAATTTTAAAATACATGATTGCCCATGTGCAGTCTCTTGGTCAAGTCTTACTATAGGAGTAGAAATTTTAAAAATGAAATGTATATGGGTGCATTTCAATTCTAAATAGAAACATTTTTGCAATGTACTTCCTTTAGCAAAAATGCTTCTAGTCAAAGTTATTACTTTTTGCTTGCCAACCCTCCCTTATTTCCAATGATATAACTGTGTACTCTTGTAATCTTATTTAGTTAATGATATTTATATATCTGACAGTTTAATGTTTTTACTTCCACTGTGGCTTAAATGAGAAATATAATTAATTGATTTGCATTTTGTTAAATGCATAAACCTGTGTGAATGAAGATGTTGTGTACAAAAAAAAATGTTTTAATAAACTGCATCAAACTGTAGTTTTTTTTTTTTGTACTGTATATTTTACCAATTTGCTACATGAAATGTGTTGTTTCCTTAGTCCAGAGAAAAAAGATTGAAGCGGAGCACCAATTTTCATAAAACTTTTCAAAACTTTATTCCAATATCGGTCAAAAGTCTTTATTCACATAGGATGCATAATACAAAAAGGAGTCAGCACACAGCTGACGCGTTTCGGCTTCCTGCCTTTGTCAAAGTTGATTCCTTAGATCCCCATATTTTCTTCAAAAAAAGTTAGCAACTCTAATTTCAGAGCTTGCGATTATGTTTTGCTTCAGTGAAGACTAAGGGCTAAATTATGAGTGGAGCACTAACAAATATACGCAAGCGAAAAGGGGTTTATCGCTCATATTACAAGTTGAAGGTAAATGTTATCGCTTAAGTGCAATCACGATTTACGTTAGAATGATTACCAAGTCCTCAGAGCTCTGGTTAACTTTCGCAAAACAAAAAAATGTCACAAAACATATCAAAAATACATTAAAAAAACAGTTACAATCATAACAACACATCTAATAAAAAATATTCAAAAAAGTTGCACAAAAATGTTACAAGGGCTGAAAGATATGAGCTCTCAGGTGTTAGAAAAAAAAGTCAGAGGGCTTTAACACAGAGATAGATACATACATATGCACTTCTAAATATATAAATATATACAGTATATATATATATATGTCTAAACATGTGTACATATGTATTTATGTATTTATATATATATATATATATATATATATATGTGTATTTACAGACATACATACACATATAAACACATAAATACATATGTTCACAAATAAAGAAAATATATATACGTGAATTGAAGCCCTTTGCAGTTAAGTAGATGAAAACATGAAAATTCATATTTATGTAATTTAATAAAGTGTTATTCTGTGTATTTACTGTAAATATTTCACATTTCAATGTTCTTCACATATCAGAATACGTTCTATGTAGTTTTAAATAGATATTCCTATATATATATATATACACATCTGTATATAAATTTACCTATATATAATCATCTATATAAATATATATATATATTGCACCAAAATACCATCAGATATGTAGAAATATGTATTTATGAATAAATAGAAAATTTTCTTCTATGTGAAGAACATTGCAATGTGAATTATTCATATTTCATGTTGGGTTAGCAAACTTGAGAATATACGGGGCGCGATCCGATATAGATTGTAGTTTGCGGCGCAAGCGAGGGAACCCCCGCCGTCCGTAGTTTCAGCTCGCAACTTGAGCTATCACATATACGGTGCCGTCAGAAGCTAAAGTGCCGTAAGTCCAGCGATGTCCAGAAATCTGCGTAAGTACAAATTTCTGGAGTCACCAGTGACTTACGGCACTTTAGAAACTGCCGGCACCTACAAAACCTGACCAAATTATTAAATCTCCCGTACTGTCTAACACGCCTCCCAAACATAGCCTGACATGTCTAACCCTCTATGCGCTATCCCCCCTCACTCTCCTAATAATAAAAAATGTTTTAACCCCTAAACCGCCGATCCCTGACCCCGCCGCCACCTAATAAAGTTATTAACCCCTAAACCGCCACTCCCGGACCCCGCCGCCACCTACATTAAACTACCCCCTAATGTGAGCTCCTACCCTGCCGCCACCTACATTAAACTACCCCCTAATGTGAGCTCCTACCCCGCCGCCACCTACATTAAACTACCCCCTAATGTGAGCCCCTTACACCGCCGCCAGCTACATTAAACAACCCCCTAATGTGAGCTCCTACCCCGCCAGCTATATTAAAATTATTAACCCCTAATCTAATCCCCCTACCCCGCCGCCAGCTATATTAAAATTATTAACCCCTAATTTAACCCCCCTACACCGCCGCCAGCTATATTAAATACATTAACCCCTAATCTAATCCCCCTACACCACCGCCAGCTATATTAAATGTATTAACCCCTAATCTAATCCCCCTACACCGCCGTCAGTTATATTAAATTAATTAACCCCTAATCTAATCCCCCTACACCGCCGCCAGCTATATTAAATACATTAACCCCTAATCTAATCCCCCTAAAGTAATCACCTCTGTTACCAGCCCTTAAAAGGGTCTTTTGATAGTGTAGGTGTATTTGTAACTTAGGTTAGGATTTATTTTACAGGTAAACTGGTAATTATTTTAACTAGGTAGCTATTAAATAGTTATTAACTATTTAATAGCTATTGTACCTAGTTAAAATAAATACCAAGTTACCTGTAAAATAAATATAAACCCTAAAATAGCTACAATGTAATTATTAATTACATTGTAGCTATGTTAGGGTTTATTTTATAGGTATTTAGATTTAAATAGGAATATTTTAATTAATAATATTAATATTAATTAGATTTATTTTAATAAGAATTTAGTTAGGGATGTTAGAGTTAGATAGGGTTATTATACTTAATATATATATATATAATATAATAACGATATTAACTATATTAACCCTAATATAATTAGGGTTAATATAGTTAATATATATAATATAATACCTATATTAACCCTAATATAATTAGGGTTAATATAGTTAATATAGCTGGCAGCGGTGTAGGGGGATTAGATTAGGGTTTAATACATGTAATATAGCTGGCGGCGGTGTAGGGGGATTAGATTAGGAGTTAATCTATTTAATATAGGTGGCGGCGGTGTAGGGGGATTAGATTAGGGGTTAATACATTTATTATAGGTGGTGGCGGTGTAGGGGGATTTAGATTAGATGCAAAAGAGCTGATTACTTTGTGACAATGCCCCACAAAAAGCCCTTTTAAGGGCTGGTAAAAGAGCTGATTTCTTTGGGACATGCCCCGCAAAAAGCCCTTTTAAGGGCTGGCAATAGAGCTGTTACTTTGGGGCAATGTCACGCAAAAGGCCCTTTTAAGGGCTGGTAATAGAGGTGATTACTTTAGATTAGGGGTTAATACATTTAATATAGCTGGCGGCGGGGTAGGGGGATTAGATTAGGGGTTAATAATTTTAATATAGCTGGCGGCAGGGTAGGAGCTCACATTAGGGGGTAGTTTCATGTAGCTGGCGGCGGTGTAAGGGGCTCACATTAGGGGCTAGTTTAATGTAGCTGGCGGCAGTGTGAGGGGCTCACATTAGGGGGTAGTTTAATGTAGCTGGCGGCGGTGTAAGGGGCTCACATTAGGGGGTAGTTTAATGCAGCTGGCGGCGGGGTAGGAGCTCACATTAGGGGGTATGTAATGTAGCTGGCGACGGTGTAGGGGGATCACATTAGGGGGTTATACTTTTAATGTAGGTGGTGGCAGGGTCCGGGAGCGGCGGTTTAGGGGTTAAATACTTTATTAGGGATTGCAGCGGGGGATCGCGGTTGACAGGTAGATAGACATTGCGCATGAGTTAGGTGTTAGGTTTTATTTTGCAGGTAGTTTAGGGAGTTACGGGGCTCCAATAGACAGCGTAAGGCTTGCTACGCCTGCAATTTGTGGTGAGGTGAAAATGGAGTAAGATTTCTCCATTTTTGCCACGTAAGTCCTTACGCTGTATATTGGATACCAAACTGCGCGGGTTTGGTATACCTGTCTATGGCCCAAAAAACTACGGGCGAAGGCAGAAATATACGAGCGTAACTTCTAGGTTACGCCATATATAGGATACCAAACCCGCGCAAATTTTGGCGTCGCCGGCTTCTGCGGGCGACGCTGTATATCGGATAGGGCCCACGATCGGGTTTGTGTTATGTATTGTTTTCCACTTTTTTTGCTCCATTGACTTCTATGGGGGAACATGTGAACGAGCATGCGATATTGTAAGTTCGGCTTTTTGCACGCATTGGGTTAATGCTTGTGCAAAAACAGTTTACTTTAATCTTGTAATACAAGCACTACGAGGCACACGCAAAAAGCATACTTCAAGCGGAGTTAGCGCATGAGCAGGAGTGTTAAATACAGCTCCACTTGTAATCTGGCTCTTAATTTGCGTCATGCAAGCCATTGCTTACTCTCTCAGGAGGTATGGTGTTTAAATGCTGGTGCACAGTCCCTCACAGCATATGTGTGTATGTTTCTGTAAAACAGTAATAATATTTACTAAAATAATTTTTGCTAATAGAAATATAGTGCCAAATGTTTCTATTTAAAGGGACAAGAACCCCAATTTTTTTATTTCATGATTTAGAAAGAGCATGCATTTTTAAACAACTTTCTAATTTGCTTTTATTACCTAATTTGTTTTATTCTCTTGATAATCTTTGCTGAAAAGCATATCTAGATAGGTTCAGTAGCTGCTGATTGGTTGCTGCACATAGAAGCCTTGTGCGATTGGCTCACCAATGTGCCTTGCTATTTCTTCAACAAGGGATATCTAAAAAATTAAGCAAAATAAATAATAGAAGTAAATTGGAATGTTGTTTAAATTTGTATTCTCTATCTGAATCATAAAAGAAATTTTTGGGGTTTCGTGTCCCTTTAAAATCGAAAAGGACACATACACAGTCCAATTTTGATCTTTCTATCCCTTTAATTTTTATTTTCTTGACCTTTATTCAAGTTTTCTATTTTACATATGTTAGTATGGAATGCTTTATAGGGGCTTTATTTTTTTTAATCGTTAATTAATTTGTTTAGAAATTGTTTTAAAACATTTTTGTGATAGCAAGGAAGTTGTTCTAGTCTACAGGAAGTTAACGGTTGCGATACAGAAATTATTTCCATGGAGCTGATCTCGCAACCCCCTACTCGACTTTCCAAACTATGTTGAGGCAAGTTTTATTTAGGTAAATATTATTTTCACAAAATAATTTTTATTAATATAGCCCATTTTGACCAAATAGAGCTCAGTGCAAAATTTGAAAGCTGAACATTAGTTGCAATTTTAGTTTTATAGATAGGCAACACATGAATAAATATTTATTGAGGACCCTAAATGATCCATTTAAAGTAAAAAAAAGGGTCAGTAATGTTGCAAGCTTAGAGAATTTGTCACGAGCATCTAAATTGTTAAACTTATCTCCAAATATGTCAGCATACTATTTTACTGCCAATAAATACTATGATCAGATGCTACAGCTGATAAGTTTATGCAAAGTTATATTTAATGTATATAAAAAGAAATTCTGTAGCATTTAGAATTAAAAAAAATATATATTTTATTTAACTTTATCATAATTTGGACTTAAAAGCACAAAGTCCAGAAACCCAACAAAGCAAGCAGATAAGTGATAAAAACGTAATGAATTTGTTCTGCAACATGCTTTGTTCAAATGGCATATGGAAGAAATTTTCAAAATATAACCATCCATAATTACTCTAAGAACTACACAGAGGTTTCTTGGACAAATTCCAAAATTGATTTAGACCATCTTACAGACAGCTGAGTTACTTTTAAACATCAGCTTGTCACTGACTGACAGGTATAGGAACGACAAATAAACTGGCAATCCGTTTACACTGACATCAGTTGTAAAACATCTGCCTTGCTTATCAGGAACAAGTCTACATATTCATACACAGATTCTTAATCTCCCTGGAGTAATTGCAACACGTAACAAGTGGAGCTCGGCTGCACTAAAGCCTTATGCTACATGCAAGCCCTGACTGAAGTATTTAAATGTAAAGAGTTTCCTATGCTTTGCCTTTGGATTTGACTGTTGTACCAGCTCGTTGAACTAAAAGTCAATACTGGACCAATATATGAGTGGATAGAATAATCTACTTTATGAATTAAAGGGAGATTAAAGGGACACTCAAGTCAAAATTAAACATTCATGATTCAGATAGGGTATGCTATTTTAAACAACTTTCCAATTGACTTCCATTAACAAAATGTGCACAGTCTTTTTATATTTACACTTTATGGGGTAAATTTATTATATGTCGAGCGGACATGATTCGCTGTAGTCCGCACGACATCACATATGCTGTCGGCATTTAACATTGCACAACCATTTCTTGTGAAATGCTTGTGCAATGCTACTCCCTGCACATTCGCGCCCAACCGGCCGCTATCAGGGCCAGTCAATCATCACGATCCTAAAAGGTGGTGGACAAGTTAAGGAGCAGCAGTCTTATTATCATTGCTTCTTAAAGGAACACTGAAACCAAATTTTTTATTTCATGATTCAGATAGATCATGAAATTTTAAGCAACTTTCTAATTTTTTCCTATAATCAATTTTTCTTTTTTCTCTTGCTATCTTTATTTTAAAAGCCGGAATGTAAATCTTAGCAGCCCTTTTTAGGTTCAGCACCATGGATAGTGCTTGCTTATTGGAGGCTTACATTTAACCACCAATAGGCAAGGATAACCCATGTTCTCAACCAAAAATGGGCCAACTCCTATGCATCATATTCCTGCTTTTTAAATAAAGATAGCAAGATAACGAAGAAAATTGATAATAGGAGTAAATTAGAAAGTTGCTTAAAATTGCATGCTCTATCTGAATCATGAAAGAAAAAAATTTGGGTTTAGTGTCCCTTTAAAGGGACAGTCAACCATATAATTGTTATTGTTTTAAAAGATAGATAATCCCTTTATTACTCATTCCCCAGTTTTGCATAACCAACACAGTTATATTAATATACTTTTTACCTTTGTGATTACCTTGTATCTAGGAACCTTCTTCCGGCCCCCTGATCACATGACTGTGACTGTTTACTATCTATTGTCTTAAATTTAGCATTGTATTGTGCTAGATCTTAAATAACTTTCTGTGCCTGAACACAGTTTTATCTATATAGCCCACGTGTAATTTCTGTCTCTTTGTGTTGAAAAGAGATTTAAAAAGCATGTGATAAGAGGCAGCCCTCAAAGGCTTAGAAATTAGCATATGAGCGTACCTATGTTTAGTTTAAACTAAGAATACCAAGAGAAAAAAGCAAATTTGATGATAAAAGTAAATTGGAAAGTCAATTAAAATTAAAAGTCCTATCTGAATAATGAAAGTTTAATTTATACTTGACTGTCTCTTTAACTTACGTTTCCGGTGAGCTGGAAACTTCAGGCTTAGAAAGCAGCAATCGCTGCTTATTAAATCTACCCTTTGAGTCACCAGCTCCTACTGAGAATGTGCAAGAATTCACAGAAAATATGTATATGCATTTGTGATTGACTGATGGCTGTCACATGATGCAGGTGGAAGGAAAATTGAAACTACTTTAAAATGTGTTATATTCTACCCATGTGTTTTTGCATTGTCTTTTTCTTATGCATTTGTTGATTATGCTATTTTATTGTGTTTAGTGATCCTTTAAAAAGGAAACGCTTTAAAGAGAGCTGCATGTACAGAAATAAATATTAAAGCATGGTGAGTAGTACCCATGCTTTTGTGGTTGTACCCAGCTGTTTAAAGGGACATGAAACTCAAACATTTTTTTTTCATGATCCAGATAGAGCATACATTTGTAAAAAAAAACTTTCCAATTTACTTCTATCATTAATTTTGCTTCATTCTCTTGTTATCCTTATTAGCTCAGGATCTCCTCCTCTCCTTCTCTCTTGTTACTTCCTCACATTCCCGTTTACAGGACTTCTTCAGACTGGCTCCCATCTTGTGGAACTCCCTGCCTCGCTCCATAAGACTCTCCCCTAGTTTTAACAGCTTCAAGCACTCCCTAAAGACTCTACTGTTCAGGGATGCATACAACCAACACTAACCTTTCCTAACTCTATCGCTTTCTCCTTATACCTATTAGATTGTAAGCCCTTGAGCCCAGCTGTTTGTAGATCGCTTTCATAAGAGCCGACTACAACAGTGAAACTCTCGGCAGGGCCCTCTACCCACTTGATCCCTACAAAAGCTATACTGTATACCAACTATGTTTACAGCGCTGCAGAATCTGTTGGCACTCTACAAATACCTGATAATAATAATAATAATAATATCCTGTGTGTCTTGAAAAAGTCCTATAGAGAAGGACAAAACGCGTAGACAAAAGAAAGACTTTCCTTGACGGCCGTTAGTATTACAGCAGTCGCATTGGGACTGAGTGAAACACGAGGAAGAGACGTAACCAGAGGTATACAAGTGGAAGAGTCTGATTGCACACAGCTGTTTCCTGTACGATCTCACCCTCTGGAGTTGCTCTCACGGACTTGTTTTAATCAAGGCTCTAAGATTTTATCCGTTTTGTAAGTGCAGTATTTTATAAGCTTGCAATAAATTGTATTGGATTCACCTTGAGTCGTGGATGCGCTCTGTGCTTTATCGTTTCAATAATATCCTGTCTTGTAGAATAAGCAATACAATACTGTGAGCTAGTGGAACATCGGTAAACCAATAACAAGAGGCACATATGTGTAGCCACCAATCACCAGCTGGCTCCAAGCTCCTAAGCCTACCTAGACATGTTTTCCTACAAAGGATACCAAAAGAATGCCAGCTAGCTCCCAGTAGTGCATTGCTGATTCTTCATAAATAAAGCAAATGAGATTATAAGTTCATTGGAAAGTTGTTTGCTCTATCTGAATAATGAAAGAAAAATATTGGGTTTCATGTCCCTTTAAATGGATATTGTAGACACATTTTAAAAATATATTTAATGATCCTGAATACGCCAATTGTCCTTATGAGCCATTATGAATTAACAGTAAGGTCAAAAAACAATACTGTAGCTAAATGTAAACAGCTACTCTTTCATAGCATGATAAAAATATATATTTTGTGGACAATGTCCCTTTGATCAAGTTGAGAATTCTAGGTCATATTATGACAGCCCTTGATTAAAGGGACACTGTCCATAAAAGATTTTTTATCATAGATATGAAAGATCAGCTGTTTACATTTACAGTAGCAGCAGTATTGTTTTTTTTGTAAGCATAGAATTTCTGATACATTTAAATGGACTGTGGATCAATTTATAGCCAAAATAAAATAGAAATATTGGCTCACATTTATCAAGGACTGAGCGGACAAGTATGACAGCAAGGGGACGTGTCAGCCTGTATTTAGATCTAGCATGGTGCCCTCTGTCAACTGCATCATCATCATTATTATTGCACAATCAAGTACTTGTGCAGCCCCTACAATTCTCGCACAACCATTTGTGCAAGAGTAGGCTGTGTACTCCAAGACAAATCGGTTCATAATGATTTAAGTCTGCCATCTGTGTGGTGGTGAATGTTTTAGAAGCAGCTATCTTAGATAGATATTTTTTTAATTTATGCATCAGTAATTATTTGCAGCATTACAGAAAAATTACATGTAAACTGAATGCATTAAAACATTTAAAACTGTCATTCTGGTTAAGGGGCACACCCATTTAAGAAAAGAAAAAGCATCATAAAGATTGTTTATCTGACTTCCTTTCCTGTGACCAATTAGAGACAGATATAAACAGACTCCTACACAAATAAACCAATCACTGATTTCCACAGAATGCACTCCAAAATCTCTGGGAGGAATAGAAACAAATGAGTTTTAGAAACAAATTACAGGGAAAGCAGGCAACATAAGTAATGGAAAAGCATTGCAGAGTTTTTTTCTTAGTTATACATTGTTTAACAGTTTATGAGTAAAAAAAAATATATTATTCAGGGTATTCAGATTTAAAAGAAATAAGGTCATAGTGTTTATTATACAAAACATTTTAAGGGGACGATTTATCAAGCTCCGATGCCCCTTGAAGACTCGACCGGCAACAGAAGTTATAAAGCAGCGGTCTAAAGAAAGCTGCTCCATAACTTGTCCTCCTGCTCTGAGGCCACACAGAATTAAACCCGATCTAATACGATCGGGTTGATTGACCCCCCTGCTAGCGGCCACGAATCTGCAGGGGGGCGGCACAGCGTATGCTGTCGGCATTTATCGATGTGCGGCGTACATGATATGCTACATTGTATCATGTCCGCTCGCACATTAATAAATATACCCCTAAGCCTGTAATTGATAACAGCTTACTAGATTTTAAAGACTTGAAGATATTCCACACAGCCAATTCATCAAGATTTGGAAGAAATATAAAGGGCTAAATTGCAAGTGGAGCGCTATTTAGTGCTTTCACTTGAGCGTTAACACAGTTAGAGAAATTTTCTTTTTTGCATGCACGGGTTAAGGCATATATTACAAGTTTAATGTAAAACCTGATGCATGCTAACCAAAAGACTTCGGATATCGTGAACGCGCTTATTGTCCCCATAGACTTTAATGGAGAGTGCAGAAGAAAATAACCTATCGCTCTCTCTATATTTTACATTAACATTATCATATATAAATAAAAACCTTATATAAGTATTAAATGTAAAAATATTAATAATAATTATATAAATATATATATTTATTTTTCTCCTTACGATTTTTTAGAATATTTTAGTACATCTATAATAACTATTTACGTTAATTATTAATATTTTTCAGTATTTTATATTTAATAAATACATAACGCACCTTAAAGGGACACTGAACCCAAATTTTTTCTTTTGTGATTCAGATAGAGTATGCAATTTTAAGCAACTTTCTAATTTACTCCTATTATCAAATGTTCTTCATTCTCTTGGTATCTTTATTTGAAATGCAAGAATGTAAGTTTAGATGCTGGCCCATTTTTGGTGAACAACCTGGGTTGTCCTTGTTGATTGGTGGATAAATTCATCCACCAATAAAAAAGTGCTGTCCAGAGGTCTGAACCAAGAAAAAAGTTTAGATGCCTTCTTTTTCAAATAAAGATAGCAAGAGAATGAAGAAAAGTTGATAATAGGAATACATTAGAAAGTTGCTTAAAATTTTATGCTCTATCTGAATCACGAAAGAACAAATTTGGGTTCAGTGTCCCTTTAATATAATTCGTGTTAGGTTAACACACATGAAGAATTAGTGTACTCCTGTCGGCTTTAAGATTATAGTTGAAAATGAGAATTAAAATATAGGTGGGCAATGTCGTTGAACGTTTTAAGAGCAACGAAGAATAAGTTAAAAGTAATTCTGCACTACTTTCCCTTATAACACTTTTATGCAAGCTGATCTATATCAGAGCGAGAGTGCTTACTTTTTTTTCAGTATCACATCAGTTTCCTATGTAAATACAGATGACAAGGCTGTGTGAGCTTCTGTTTGCAAGATTTGAAGGCGAGTTTAGAGCCAAAGGTGACACTAAGGCAGCAAGTTTATTGAGTGCTAGCTAGTGATGCAACACCCAGGTGAAGATAACAGAATGAGAAGTATCACATAATTGAAGCTTTGAAGTGATTTAAGGAGAGGACATATAGATTTAAATGACATCAGCATAAAATAGACTGGAAGCCAAATTAGTTCATCAACATATCCAATGTTCAGAGAGTTACAAAGAAAATATGGTAAGAGAGAACAAATACTTGGTAAGTACTATAAAGAAAGTGCATCATAGATGGAGTCAGAAAAGGAAACACTGAATAAGTGATGATAGGTAGGTGGAGAATCAAAAGTGTTACAAGGACCAATAGACTGTTGAGGGTGAAAATAAATATAAAAGGAAGCAGTGAGGAGTTGGAGAAGAAGAAAACTGTATTTTAGATTTTGTGGGAAGAAAATTGTTTGTACTGTAGTAAGGCTTGTTAAAGGTTGGGGGTGATACTGAAATGGTAATGAAAGAAAGAAAATAATCTTAAAGACAAGAAGAGAAATGAGCCAGTAGATGGAGAGATAAATATGTCAAGGAAGCTCTATTTAGAATAGGTTTAATTAAAGCGTGTTTAAATTAAAAATGGAGGTATATCAGTAGTAATAGAAATAGAAAATATATGTGCTAGAAAAGAACCTGCGATAATAAATGATGGAGATGAGAGGAAATATTATCAAGTAGACATCTTGCTTCTATGAACAGATACAAATAACTGTTTAGTAAAGGGTAGCAAATAGTAGGTGATAATATAAGCAAGAGAAGTATGACTTTATTCATGATATGATTTTCTGAATTTTGGTAATTACCCATTTTATTTTTAAATTATGCAGCATGGTCCTGAGAAACAGTGGTCAGTGAGAGCCTGTGTTCTGGTAGGCCGAGTAGAGATATTAATGTGGCAACAGTAAACTAAGATTCAGATTAGAACATACATATATTGTAGAAAATCAGTAATAGAGGGAGATAAGGAAGATAAAATGATGGGTATTGAGATTTTTTTTTTTTTTTTTAATTTTTCTTTATTGAAACTAATAAAACAACAATACCGGTTACAATATACATTGTGTAATACATTACAATACAAGACGATATAGTACGGGGAGTGATTCCAGATAAAGTGGGATCAATCACAATACAATCTGATCCCCTTAATTATATCCACAGTACATGACATAGTATATTCCTATTGGTCACTAGGTCAATTCTTGCATAGTGGTAGTACTACTACTCCCTCTGTCTGATGTGTTGTGTGCACTACTTTATGTAGAGTGGTAATATTCTTCCCATAGAAAGTTCATTGCCAGGAAATCATCTCATCTTTTTGTAATGTGGTAGTGATATTTTTCCATTGCTAGTGTATGATTAACTAATGAGCGCCATTCCTGAATTGAGGGAGGTACTGCCGATTTCCATTTTCTCGGTATTAGCCTTCTGGCACAATTAAGTAGTATGATTATAAGCTGCTGTCTCAGTTTGCATTTAATGGTTGGTATGTAATTAAATAAAAATATGATAGGGTCTAAGGGTATCTCGATATGAATTACCTGTGTGATGGCCCTGTGAATGTCTTTCCAATATTGGCCAAGGTGTGGACATGACCACCAGATGTGCTGGTAATTTCCCACTCCTCCACATGTTCTCCAACATCTATTATCATTAGTGCCATATATTGTAGCTATTTTAACTGGGGTCTTATACCATCTGCATATCAGTTTTATATTTGATTCCAATTGTGCAACTGATGAGGTGTGTGAGCACATGTTAGTGAATATCCTTGCCCATTGTTTTGGGGTTATTTGGATATGAAGTTCTTCCGACCATTTGTGTAGGGCGGAAGGTTTTTAGAGTGGTATTCTAGCAATAATTTATATATTGCAGAGAGTGATCCCTTTGAGTATGTCTCCGTACTACATAATGATTCAAAGGGAGATAAGGGTCTGCTAAAGTGGGTGTGTTTGATGTGTGTGGTAAGATAGTGATTTAGTTGGAAATATCTAAACCATGACTCAAAATAATTTCCAAATGCTTCTTGCAAAACATTCCTAGGTTTGAAGGATTTGTTGTCCATGGCAAAACTACATGGTATGGTGTCTCTTAAATTTAAATCCCTTACGTATTGATTGTGTTGAAACCCCTGAGCTTCATGATTATATTTCAGGGGTGTTAGAGGGGAGGGCGTGCTCAAAATCAGTGGGAAGTTGATAAGACATTTGTCCCAAATTTTGAGTGTGAGCCTAGTGATTTCCAATGTATTGGAACTTATAGGTCTATGAATGTGTGGTATCCAGCAGCTTGCTCCTAGTTGTGCAGTTTGTGCTAAATCGTGATCTAGCCCTACCCATTCCTTGTGAGTGCCATGTTTACATCAGTCTATTATTCGTGTTAGTGTGCATGCTACAAAATAGTAGTGTATATTTGGCATTCCCAACCCTCCCAGGGTTTTAGTACGGTAAATGACATTTTTTGCAATTCTAGGGCGCTTATTATGCCATAGGTAGGCGTTTAGCAAGTTTTAAAGATTGTTTAGAAACGTTTTAGATAGTGTGAGTGGGATGGTCTGGAAGGTATATAAAATTTTAGGTAGGATAGTCATTTTTATGGCGTGTAACCTGCCTAACCATGATAAAGTCTTGTTGTGCCAGGATTGTAGCTCTTTTTGTATCTTGTTTAGAAGGGGGGTATAGTTTGCCTTAAACATTTGCTGAGGGTCGTTTGTGATATTGATTCCTAAATACTTTAAGGAGTATTCCTGGAATTTGTATTGGTATGTTGACTGTATGTAGTTTAAGTCAGATTGTGGGGTCCCTATTCCTATAAACTCAGATTTTGAGGAATTAATCTTAAAATTTGATAATTTACCATATGTTTGGAGTTCACTGTGAAGTTCAGGCATGGAAGTAAGCGGATTAGTTACGGATAACAGAATATCATCCGCATACATTGAGATTTTATAGTTTTTTTCATGGATAGTTATGCCAGTGATACTCTTATTGTTCCTTATTCGTGCTGCCAGGGCCTCCATGGTTAGGGCAAACAACAGTGGGGACAGGGGACATCCCTGCCGGGTGCCGTTATGTATAGTAAAAGATTGGGATATGGAGTCGTTTAGTTTAATTTTTGCATTTGGGGAACTGTATAGGGACATAATCTTAAATATAAATTCGTCAGGGAAGCCAAATTTGATTAATATTTGCTTAAGAAAGGTCCAATTTAGACGGTCAAAAGCTTTCTCCGCGTCCAGGGACGCGAAGATTGCAGAGACATTTGTCTTTGATGAATAGTCAATCAGGGTTTGTATTTTGATGGTATTATCTCTAGCCTCTCGATATGGGGTAAAACCGACCTGATTATAATGGATTAGTTGAGGAAGTAGTTTGTTAAACCTGTTTGCTATTATTTTGGCATATATTTTGGTATCGATATTCAGTAGAGAGATGGGGAGAAAATTAGCTGGTGAGTTGGGAGGTTTGCCTGGTTTTGGCAGGACTATAATATATGCTGCTAACATTGAGGGGGGAGGAGGGTTAGGAAGTGACATGTTATTGAACAAATTGTGCAAAACGGGGGTAAGGATGGGGGCAAATGTCTGGTAGTATTTGGCGGAAAACCCATCTGGGCCTGGGCTTTTGCCCGGTGACAGGTCTTTAATGGCTGCCAGAATTTCGCTTGGGGTAATTGTTGATTTTAACTCTTCTTGTTGTTCTGAGGAGATTGAGGGGAGTTGGCAGGAATCTAAATATGTTTGAATGTCTTACACATATTGGCCTAGATTTGGAGTTTGGCGTTAGCCGTGAAAACCAGCGTTAGAGGCTCCTAACGCTGGTTTTAGGCTAACTCCGGTATTTGGAGTCACTCAAAAAAGGGTCTAACGCGCACTTTTCAGCCGCAACTTTTCCATACCGCAGATCCCCTTACGTAAATTGCGTATCCTATCTTTTCAATGGGATCTTTCTAACTCCAGTATTTAGAGTCGTGTCTGAAGTGAGCGTTAGAAATCTAACAACAAAACTCCAGCCGCAGAAAAAAGTCAGCCGCAGAAAAAAGTTTTAACTTTAGTAATTTAGAATAGGGTAGGGCATTTTTTATTTTGGGGGGCTTTGTTATTTTATTAGGGGGCTTAGAGTAGGTGTAATTAGTTTAAAATTGTTGTAATATTTTTCTTATGTTTGTAAATATTTTTTTATTTTTTGTAACTTAGTTCTTTTTTATTTTTTGTACTTTAGTTAGTTTATTTCATTGTAGTTATTTGTAGATATTGTATTTAATTAATGTATTGATAGTGTAGTGTTAGGTTTAATTGTAGGTAATTGTAGGTATTTTATTTAATTAATTTAATGATAGTATAGTGTTTGGTTTAATTGTAACTTAGGTTAGGATTTATTTTACAGGTCATTTTGTAATTATTTTAACTAGGTAACTATTAAATAGTTCTTAACTATTTAATAGCTATTGTACCTGGTTAAAATAATTACAAAGTTGCCTGTAAAATAAATATTAATCCTAAAATAGCTATAATATAATTATAATTTATATTGTAGCTATATTAGGATTTATTTTACAGGTAAGTATTTAGCTTTAAATAGGAATAATTTATTTAATAAGAGTTAATTAATTTCGTTAGATTAAAATTATATTTAACTTAGGGGAGTGTTAGGGTTAGACTTAGCTTTAGGGGTTAATACATTTATTAGAATAGCGGTGAGCTCCGGTCGGCAGATTAGGGGTTAATGTTTGAAGTTAGGTGTCAGCGATGTTAGGGAGGGCAGATTAGGGGTTAATACTATTTATTATAGGGTTAGTGAGGCGGATTAGGGGTTAATAACTTTATTATAGTAGCGGTGCGGTCCGCTCGGCAGATTAGGGGTTAATAAGTGTAGGCAGGTGGAGGCAACGTTATGGGAGGCAGATTAGGGGTTAATAAATATAATATAGGGGTCAGCGGTGTTAGGGGCAGCAGATTAGGGGTACATAGGGATAATGTAAGTAGCAGCGGTTTAGGGGTTAAAAATAAAATGCAGGTGTCAGCGATAGCGGGGGCGGCAGATTAGGGGTTAATAAGTGTATGGTTAGGGGTGTTTAGACTCGGGGTACATGTTAGGGTGTTAGGTGCAGACTTAGGAGGTGTTTCCGCATAGCAAACAATGGGGCTGCGTTAAGAGCTGAACGCGGCTTTTTTGCAGGTGTTAGGTTTTTTTTCAGCTCAAACAGCCCCATTTTTTCCTATGGGGGAATCGTGCACGAGCACGTTTTTGAGGCTGGCCGCGTCCGTAAGCAACTCTGGTATTGAGAGTTGAAGTTGCGTTAAAAATGCTCTACGCTCCTTTTTTGGAGCCTAACGCTGACATTATATGGACTCTCAATACCAGAGTTATTTTTATGGTGCGGCCAGAAAAAAGCCGGCGTTAGCTACGCAGGTCCTTACCGACAAAACTCCAAATCTAGCCGATTGTGTTTTAGACACTGAGGTATTATATTGTAGGTTATAGAGATTTGAGTAATACGTATAAAACTGGTCCAGTATACCTGGGGCAGTATTTACGGTAGTGTTGTGAGGAGCCTTTAGTTCATGGATGAATGTTTTTAACCTAGTTCTCTTGAGAATTCTTGCTAACATTTTCCCCGTTTTATTACTTTCATGATAGTATAGTTGTTTTATTTTCATAGCCGTTTTCTGATGTTCTAGGGCTAGGAATGTATCTAGCTGTTCTCTAACCTTGCCTATTTCATCTAGAATTAAGGTGTTTTTGGGATCTTTTTTATGTGAGTAATCTAGTTGCCCTAGTCTTGTGGTCAATGTGGTATAAAGTTGTCTAGAGGTTTTATGAAGATGTGCTTTATATTTTATAAGTTCTCCTCTGAGAGTGCATTTATGGGCTTCCCATATTACATATGGGTCGCCTACTGAATTGTTATTGATCTGAAAGTATTCCTCCATAACCTTTGAAAGGTGGTCTACAAGGGATTGATGTGTTAATAGTGAATCATCAAGTCTCCAAAGGAAGGGGCTGGTAGGGGTGTTGGACCAATTGATTTGCACTGTAACCGCCGAGTGATCGGACCAAGATGTGGGGGTAATTGTGGAGCTGGTTATTAAGGAGAGGCCTGCTTGATTTGTGAGCAAATAATCTATTCTGCTGTAGGATTGTGAGGGGTGGGAATAGAAGGTATAATCTTTTTCCAAAGGGTGTGAAAAACGCCAGATATCATATAAATTGTAATCTCGTAGAGCTTTCCATAAATAAGTCAGAGTGCGTTTTGATGTCCTAGATTGAGGATTAGAGGTGTCCATGGAGGTTTGAAAGGGGAAGTTGAAGTCACCTCCAAGAAAAATTGGTCCTTTAGTGATGTCTAGTAGTCTACGGAACATTGTTTTAAAAAAGGGCATATGTTGAGTGTTAGGGGCGTAGATGTTAATTAGGGTGATTGGTCTACCATACATTAACCCTGCTATTCCTAGAAATCTACCTACACTATCCTTGACTGTTTGTAGAGCTGTAAAAGGGATATGTTTGCGAACAAGAATGCTGACCCCACAGTGTTTGGTTGGCGCGGTGTTGTGAAAGTGTTGAGTGTAATGTTTACCGAAATATTTAGGAATTTGTGTTTTTTTAAATGTGTCTCCTGTAAAAATAATATGTCAGCCTTTTTCTTGTATAGATCTGATAGAGCTTTTGACCTTTTACATGGGGAAAGAAACCCTTTCACATTTTGAGTTAATATTGTAATTGGAACAGCTGTTCGTTTAGTGTTGATTGTATAAATTAATAGGGTGATGTACTCTTGTCATGAGCCTTACACATATAAGATAAACATATTTCAGGTACTGGGACATTAGTGTAACTTTCATCATCGGCAACCTGTGTTCAATAACATAACATAAAAAACTGTAAATACAAAAAAAACATTTTAGTCCTGGCTTAAATAGCCTGGAAATAAGAATGCAAACCATTAGCGCAGGCAGAGTTACTACCTTTACACCAATATAAATTCTTAACTAGGGGGGAATAGGCATAAGCCTGTATTACTAAGCAGAAAGGCTTTGTCGACATATAACAATTTAACATATCAAAGGATTTAGTATATTATAATATTTAGGATAACTAATGTAATCAGAGAGTTCTTAACAGTCATTAGCTGGATTTTGTCTATTATTGAGTTCCTCAGGCATTCTCTGGGAATCTTCTATTAGGCAACAGTTAATCACTGATAAAGCAGATATACTCACGGGTCCGTCGTTTATGACCGGGTTTGCAATCTGTGAATGAGTGAGAATAAATACCATGATATCACAAAAAAGAAGCAAATGTGAAATAAATGTGATAAAATAATAAACAAAGGATGAAGACTAACAAAGTGTACTATAATATAAACTAAATACTCATAAAAAGTTCTTATAAGGATATGTGTGTGATTTTCGGAATCTTCAATCTTCTATTTTCTTTTGATCCTCATATAAAAAGAGAGAAAGAGATGCCACATAGCGTGATTCTGTGATTATTCAAAATGCAGAATGCGTGTTTACAAATGCTTACTCACATGAGGTGGAGCTATAGCCTAGCTCAGGTTTATGCGCACACCCGATATTAGACTGTTGGGTAAACAGTTGCTTGAACCGGATTTTAGTAAAAAAGATTTATTAAAATACAAGTGTAAAAAGCGTCACAAGAGCTGCAAGGAACACCAAATATACACAGGGTTGGCAATACAATTAAGTAATTGCTCGCATTGAGCTTATACACAGTACTAGAAACCTTGGTAAGGAGTGCAGAAACTTAACCACACAACCTTTCCATTCAGAGTCCAGCATATGTTGCTCCTTTGCGAAACGTACGTCGGATACATTGTTTCTTACCCTTGGCGTCTTTCCAAGAATCTGCACACCAGTAAGGAGAGCAACATATGCTGGACTCTGAATGGAAAGGTTGTGTGGTTAAGTTTCTGCACTCCTTACCAAGGTTTCTAGTACTGTGTATAAGCTCAATGCAAGCAATTACTTAATTGTATTGCCAACCCTGTGTATATTTGGTGTTCCTTGCAGCTCTTGTGACGCTTTTTACACTTGTATTTTAATAAATCTTTTTTACTAAAATCCGGTTCAAGCAACTGTTTACCCAACAGTCTAATATCGGGTGTGCGCATAAACCTGAGCTAGGCTATAGCTCCACCTCATGTGAGTAAGCATTTGTAAACACGCATTCTGCATTTTGAATAATCACAGAATCACGCTATGTGGCATCTCTTTCTCTCTTTTTATATGAGGATCAAAAGAAAATAGAAGATTGAAGATTCCGAAAATCACACACATATCCTTATAAGAACTTTTTATGAGTATTTAGTTTATATTATAGTACACTTTGTTAGTCTTCATCCTTTGTTTATTATTTTATCACATTTATTTCACATTTGCAATCTGTGAATGGTGTTTCCACAAACTTTCAGAGTAGTAGACTCTGGAAGAATGAACACCGTACATGGTAGTTGAGAGTCCCCATAGCCATGCTGTAATTGGGACAGTTTAAGGTCCTCGGCTGCTCAGGTTCCAACAGCCAGGGCTCTTGCAGCTGCGGGGCATTTCTGTGGTTTAGCTGGGGTAAGGGACCAGCTGTTTCGCTGACTTTGCTGGTTGGTGTTTGTCGGCCCTGTGGTGATGTGGTTTTGAAGTTCCGGCTGTTCTAAATGCAGTATTTCACAGAATCTTGCAGCTTCTGATATGTCATCACATATCACTCTCCTTTCTTAATGTATAACTACAAGGTGGGTAGGAAATCCCCACCTGTACGGAATTCGTTTGTTGCGTAGGAGCTGTGTCAGTGGTAGAAATTCTTTATGCTTCTGGAGGGTTCTTTGCACCAAGTCTGCATAAAATTGTATCACTGTGCCTCTAAAGCGAATAGGCTGTTTTTTTTCTGGATAAATTAAGGATCTCCTCTTTATCCCGATAATTTTTTAATTTAATAATAATATCCCTGGGTGGGGCTGAATCTGGTGGCCTAGCTCTCAGGGCTCTGTGATCCCGGTCCCATGGGATCTCTTCTTTAGATGTATTGCCATGTAGGTGATTAAACAGGGCAGGCAGGTATGTAGGTAGGTCTTTAGGTAAGACTGATTCAGGTACCTCCCTGATCCTTAGATTTTTCCTTCTGCTTCTGTTCTCGAGGTCCTCGATTTTTGAGTGCAAGGCCTTGATAGTTGAAGTAATATTATCTGTTTGATTCTGTAGACTGTCTATATCTTCCCTCATGGTATCATTGTTTTCCTCAAGGGCTTCCACTCTAAACCCGATGGCATTGATGTCTTGCTTTAGGTCCGCAAGTTCTTCACGGACACATGCCCGGACTATGTCCACTATATCTTGTTTAGATGGGAGTGTTGCCAATACATTTGAGGGGATCTGTATCAGATTTGATTGTTGTGCGTCTACGTGTGTTGGCTGTGATTGTGGAGACGCCATTGTTGATGGAGGTGTGCTATTTGTCTGAACGTTAGGATGTTCAGTGGAGTTAAAGTATGAGGCTACTGTGGAAATCTTGTTTAGTTGTGGCTTAGACAATTTGTCTGATTTGGTGTTCCGCTTAGAGGCCATTTGACTTAGTAGAGTCTCTGTTACTGTATTGCATAGGTTAATGTGATGAGGGCGCTCTTACACGTGGCTGAGCTGTTTGACTCAATAAAATAACCTGTGTCGCTGGATAGGGCGTTAAAAATGTATCCCACTTCTGGGCTTTCAACAGCGTGTATTGAACGCTTGTTTTTTCTTATATCCCAGTATGTTTCTTTATTATTTTCCTGTGCGCCTGCTCCTCTGATTGTGGACAGTAATAAAGTATGCCCTGTCCCATGAGTATCCACACTATCATTAATATTACACTAACTTATTGTATTATAGTCCTGCGTGTACTTTTATATGTCTGGTGTCGTGTGGATTAATTACCGCTCTGTTTTAGGCCTCTGATCTTGTGGTCCGTTTTCAGGTTGTGTGCCTCGTTTTTCTGTGTAATCCAGACCGTTGTCTTTGTTCCGGTGCTAACAGATCTGCACTTATGTCGGAGCTGTATTTATGTTAGGCCGCCATTGGAGTCACGCGTCGCTGCTTGTTCTTTGCCTCCTCAGTATCCTCCGCTAGCCCCAACGCCTGAGATATTGCTCGATATGACTAGTGTATGTCGAGTCTTACTTCTTTCAATAAAGTTTAGATGTTTAGCCTAAGCGTGATGGCATTTATGCCTCCAAGTGATAGTGGCTTGCACGGAGCTCGGAGTTTATGCGACCATCTTAGTCGCTACCGGCTCCGCCCCGGGTATTGAGATTTTGAAGAGATTTGTAAGTGTAACTAGAAATTGCTGTAGGTGTGAGTATAGTAAGAAGAGCAAAGAATGTGATGATAGGAAAGTGAAAATTGTGTGTTGGAGATGGAACAGTATTGAGGGAAAATATTTGTTGTGGGCAGGAGTGTTCTATTAGGAGATTTCAGATGAAGAGGTTAAAAAGAGGAGTTTGGAAGTAGCAGAGTCATTGGGTGGCAGGTTACATCACAGTGAATGATACCTGATGTAGGTATCAAGTTAAAGGACCAGTCAACACAGTAGATTTGCATAATCAGCAAATGCAAGATAACAAGACAATGCAATAGCACTTAGTCTGAACTTCAAATGAGTAGTAGATTTTTTTTCTGCCAATTTTAAAAGTTGTCTTTTTTCACTCCCCCTGTACCATGTGACAGCTATCAGCCAATCACAAATGCATACACGTACCATGTGACAGCCATCAGCCATTCACAAATGCATACACACTTATTCTTGCACATGCTCAGTAGGAGCTGATGACTCAACAAGTGTAAATATAAAAAGACTGTGCACATTTAGTTAATGGAAGTAAATTGAAAAGTTGTTTAAAATGACATGCTCTATCTGGATAATGAAAGTTTAATTTTGATTGAGTGTCCCTTTAATTGTTTGGGATCAAGCAGTCATAAATAAACAAAATATTTTAAAATGGTATATATTAACACTGAAATATCTTCAGTGAAAGGGAAAGGATGTCCTTGAATGATATTGCATGTGATATGTTCTGTATCAGATGTTACGCATTTCCAGTTATTCAATATTATAAACATGCAGGTTTGTCATTGGTGGGTTGTGTAAAGTATGGGTCTGTCCAGGGAAAGTGGTGGTGGGAATAAACTGGGCAGGATGAGGACAGTTGGGGGCACATGGAGATGCTTACATTTGTAGTGCCACTCCCAGACTGCCCTCCTGTCTTCCTGTATTCTAATGTCTGCTGCAGTTCCACTCACAGACTACCAGCCTGTGCTCCTGTGCCAACAGCTGATCTACTACTGGATTGCTGCCCTTTGTTCCAATATCTTCCCCAGTTACCCTCACAGACTGCTAACATGTTTATTAGTTTCTCTGTCAAGATGATAACGAAAGGGTTAAATGCACACATCATTTATTTAGGCTGCTTATGAGTCTGTTTTATGTATGTGCTATCTTTTTAATCCATTTAGTGTCATTTTGTACTACTCATGTACTATGAGGCACAGATCTTGGTGGCCATTTACAAATAAATACATAATTATTAATAATAATAATAATAATAGAAGAGTATAACAATGAGTAAGCATAAACACAAGGCTTCAGCAAAAATGCAATTTTTTTTTATTAATGTTTTTCTTTTTCATTGGCTGCTATTTTTTATGCTTTTGTATAGTTCTGCATAAAGCCTAATAACATGCCTATTATACCAATTTGTATGTTTAACACATTTGGAATTATCACTGATTGATATAACCAAGTAAATTATAACTATTAGGGCCGGATTATGAGTGGTGCACTAGCAGTTGCGCACGTTTGAAATCGGGTTTAACGCATCTGTTTGTGAGTGCAGGATGTAGCGCGCGCATTACAAGCTGAAAGTAAACGCGATTGCTTTAGCACAATTGAATTTAACACGCTGCGGGATAGAGTGACCTCAGAGCTCTGGTTAACTAATACGCTCAAATAAAAAGTGTCACAATACACATCAAAAATACATTTAAGAGTACAGCTAGACTCATAATAGCACTATCTAATTATAATAATAAAAAATATTGCATAAAAAAGTCAGGTATTAGAAAACAAGGACTGCAAAGGGCGTTAACATAGAGATACATACATACGTATGTATCTGTATATATATATATATATATATATATGTGTGTGTGTGTGTGTGTGTGTATAATATGTGTGTACAAATGTATTTATATGTGTATTTATGTATTTACAGACATATGTACACATATAAACACATACACACACATATATATATATTTATATAACCACAAAAAAGGAAGATTGAGTCTCCTGTAGAACAATAATAGATTTCTTCTGTTATGTGTGATCAGTCCACGGGTCATCATTACTTCTGGGATATAACTCCTCCCCAACAGGAAATGCAAGAGGATTCACCCAGCAGAGCTGCATATAGCTCCTCCCCTCTACGTCAGTCCCAGTCATTCTCTTGCACCCAACGACTAGATAGGATGTGTGAGAGGACTATGGTGATTATACTTAGTTTTTATGACTTCAATCAAAAGTTTGTTATTTTACAATAGCACCGGAGCGTGTTATTACTTCTCTGGCAGAGTTTGAGGAAGAATCTACCAGAGTTTTTTACTATGATTTTAACCGGAGTAGTTAAGATCATATTGCTGTTCTCGGCCATCTGAGGGAGGTAAAAGCTTCAGATCAGGGGACAGCGGGCAGATGAATCTGCATTGAGGTATGTAGCAGTTTTTATTTTCTGAATGGAATTGATGAGAAAATCCTGCCATACCGTTATAATGACATGTATGTATACACTTCAGTATTCTGGGGATGGTATTTCACCGGAACTACTCTGTTAAAAGTCACTAATCCTTTTAATAAGTATTTATCATGTTAAACGTTTTTGCTGGAATGTAGAATCGTTTACATTTCTGAGGTACTGAGTGAATAAATATTTGGGCATTATTTTCCACTTGGCAGTTGTTTGGTTTTAATTGTGACAGTTTCGTTTCTCTTCACTGCTGTGTGTGAGGGGGAGGGGCCGTTTTTGGCGCTCTTTGCTACGCATCAAAAATTTCCAGTCAGTTACTCTTATATTTCCTGCATGATCCGGTTCATCTCCGATAGATCTCAGGGGTCTTCAAACTTCTTTAGAGGGAGGTAGATTCTCTCAGCAGAGCTGTGAGAATTTTATATTGACTGTGAATAAAAACGTTGCTCTGTAATTTTTATGTCAAATTTAATTATTGTTATGTTGCTAATGGGAACAAACCTTTGCTAAAAGTTGTGTTGTTTTAAAGTTTGATGCTATAACTGTTTTTCAGTTCATTATTTCAACTGTCATTTAATCGTTTAGTACCTCTTTGAGGCACAGTACGTTTTTGCTAAAAGAGATTATAACCAAGTTGCAAGTTTATTGCTAGTGTGTTAAACATGTCTGACTCAGAGGAAGATATCTGTGTCATTTGTTCCAATGCCAAGGTGGAGCCCAATAGAAATTTATGTACTAACTGTATTGATGCTACTTTAAATAAAAGTCAATCTGTACAATTTGAACAAATTTCACCAAACAGCGAGGGGAGAGTTATGCCGACTAACTCGCCTCACGCGGCAGTACCTGCATCTCCCGCCCGGGAGGTGCGTGATATTATGGCGCCTAGTACATCTGGGCGGCCATTACAGATAACATTACAAGATATGGCTACTGTTATGACTGAAGTTTTGTCTAAATTACCAGAACTAAGAGGCAAGCGTGATCACTCTGGGGTGAGAACAGAGTGCGCTGACAATACTAGGGCCATGTCTGATACTGCGTCACAGCTTGCAGAGCATGAGGACGGAGAGCTTCATTCTGTGGGTGACGGTTCTGATCCAAACAGATTGGATTCAGATATTTCAAATTTTAAATTTAAATTGGAGAACCTCCGTGTATTACTAGGGGAGGTTTTAGCAGCTCTCAATGATTGTAACACCGTTGCAATACCAGAGAAACTGTGTAGGTTGGATAAATACTTTGCGGTACCGGCGAGTACTGACGTTTTTCCTATACCTAAGAGACTAACTGAAATTGTTACTAAGGAGTGGGATAGACCCGGTGTGCCGTTCTCACCCCCTCCAATATTTAGAAAGATGTTTCCAATAGACGCCACCACTCGGGACTTATGGCAAACGGTCCCTAAGGTGGAGGGAGCAGTTTCTACTTTAGCTAAGCGTACCACTATCCCGGTGGAGGATAGCTGTGCTTTTTCAGATCCAATGGATAAAAAATTAGAGGGTTACCTTAAGAAAATGTTTGTTCAACAAGGTTTTATATTGCAACCCCTTGCATGTATCGCGCCGATTACGGCTGCGGCAGCATTTTGGATTGAGTCTCTGGAAGAGAACCTTAGTTCATCTACGCTAGACGACATTACGGACAGGCTTAGAGTCCTTAAACTAGCTAATTCATTCATTTCGGAGGCCGTAGTACATTTAACCAAACTTACGGCTAAGAACTCAGGATTCGCCATCCAAGCACGTAGGGCGCTGTGGCTAAAATCCTGGTCAGCTGATGTTACTTCTAAGTCCAAATTACTTAATATACCTTTCAAGGGGCAGTCTTTATTTGGGCCCGGTTTGAAAGAAATTATCGCTGACATTACAGGAGGTAAGGGCCACGCCCTACCTCAAGACAAAGCCAAAGCTAAGGCTAGACAGTCTAATTTTCGTCCCTTTCGGAATTTCAAAACAGGAGCAGCATCAACCTCCACTGCACCAAAACAGGAGGGAGCTGTTGCTCGTTACAGGCAAGGCTGGAAGCCTAACCAGTCCTGGAACAAGGGCAAGCAGGCCAGGAAACCTGCTGCTGCCCCAAAGACAGCATGAACCGAGAGCCCCCGATCCGGGACCGGATCTAGTGGGGGGCAGACTTTCTCTCTTCGCCCAGGCCTGGGCAAGAGATGTTCAGGATCCCTGGGCGCTAGAGATCATATCTCAGGGATACCTTCTAGACTTCAAATTATCTCCCCCAAGAGGGAGATTTCATCTGTCAAGGTTGTCAACAAACCAGATAAAGAAAGAAGCGTTTCTACGCTGTGTACAAGATCTGTTATTAATGGGAGTGATCCATCCGGTTCCGCGGTCGGAACAAGGACAAGGGTTCTACTCAAACCTGTTTGTGGTTCCCAAAAAAGAGGGAACTTTCAGGCCAATCTTAGATTTAAAGATTCTAAACAAATTCCTAAGAGTTCCATCGTTCAAAATGGAAACTATTCGGACAATCTTACCCATGATCCAAAAGGGTCAGTACATGACCACAGTGGATTTAAAAGATGCTTACCTTCACATACCGATTCACAAAGATCATCACCGGTATCTAAGGTTTGCCTTCCTAGACAGGCACTACCAGTTTGTAGCTCTTCCATTCGGATTGGCTACGGCTCCAAGAATCTTCACAAAGGTTCTGGGTGCCCTTCTGGCGGTACTAAGACCGCGCGGGATTTCGGTAGCTCCGTACCTAGACGACATTCTAATACAAGCTTCAAGCTTTCAAACTGCCAAGTCTCATACAGAGTTAGTTCTGGCATTTCTAAGGTCGCATGGATGGAAAGTGAACGAAAAGAAGAGTTCTCTTTTTCCTCTCACAAGAGTTCCATTCTTGGGGACTCTTATAGATTCTGTAGAAATGAAGATTTACCTGACAGAAGACAGGTTAACAAAGCTTCAAAATGCATGCCGTGTCCTTCATTCCATTCAACACCCGTCAGTAGCTCAATGCATGGAGGTGATCGGCTTAATGGTAGCGGCAATGGACATAGTACCTTTTGCACGCCTACACCTCAGACCGCTGCAATTGTGCATGCTAAGTCAGTGGAATGGGGATTACTCAGATTTGTCCCCTACTCTGAATCTGAATCAAGAGACCAGAAATTCTCTTCTATGGTGGCTTTATCGGCCACACCTGTCCAGGGGGATGCCATTCAGCAGGCCAGACTGGACAATTGTAACAACAGACGCCAGCCTACTAGGTTGGGGCGCTGTCTGGAATTCTCTGAAGGCTCAGGGACTATGGAACCAGGAGGAGAGTCTCCTTCCAATAAACATTCTGGAATTGAGAGCAGTTCTCAATGCCCTTCTGGCTTGGCCCCAATTAACAACTCGGGGGTTCATCAGGTTTCAGTCGGACAACATCACGACTGTAGCTTACATCAACCATCAGGGAGGGACAAGAAGCTCCCTAGCAATGATGGAAGTATCAAAGATAATTCGCTGGGCAGAGTCTCACTCTTGCCACCTGTCAGCAATCCACATCCCGGGAGTGGAGAACTGGGAGGCGGATTTCTTGAGTCGCCAGACTTTTCATCCGGGGGAGTGGGAACTTCATCCGGAGGTCTTTGCCCAAATACTTCGACGTTGGGGCAAACCAGAGATAGATCTCATGGCGTCTCGCCAGAACGCCAAACTTCCTCACTACGGGTCCAGATCCAGGGATCCGGGAGCGGTTCTGATAGATGCTTTGACAGCACCTTGGAACTTCGGGATGGCTTATGTGTTTCCACCCTTCCCGCTGCTTCCTCGATTGATTGCCAAAATCAAACAGGAGAGAGCATCAGTGATTCTAATAGCGCCTGCATGGCCACGCAGGACTTGGTATGCAGATCTAGTGGACATGTCATCCTGTCCGCCTTGGTCTCTACCTCTAAGACAGGACCTTCTGATACAGGGTCCATTCAAACATCAAAATCTAACTTCTCTGAAGCTGACTGCTTGGAAATTGAACGCTTGATTTTATCAAAACGTGGTTTTTCTGAGTCTGTTATTGATACCCTGATACAGGCTAGGAAGCCTGTTACCAGAAGGATTTACCATAAAATATGGCGTAAATACCTATACTGGTGCGAATCCAAAGGTTACTCCTGGAGTAAGGTTAGGATCCCTAGGATATTGTCCTTTCTACAAGAAGGTTTAGAAAAGGGTTTATCAGCTAGTTCATTAAAGGGACAGATTTCAGCTCTGTCCATCTTGTTACACAGGCGTCTGTCAGAAAATCCAGACGTCCAGGCTTTTTGTCAGGCTTTAGCTAGGATCAAGCCTGTGTTTAAAGCTGTTGCTCCGCCATGGAGTTTAAACTTAGTTCTTAACGTTTTACAGGGTGTTCCGTTTGAACCCCTTCATTCCATTGATATAAAATTGTTATCTTGGAAAGTTCTGTTTTTAATGGCTATTGCCTCGGCTCGAAGAGTCTCTGAGTTATCAGCCTTACATTGTGATTCTCCTTATCTGATTTTTCACTCAGACAAGGTAGTTCTGCGTACTAAACCTGGGTTCTTACCTAAGGTAGTCACTAACAGGAATATCAATCAAGAGATCGTTGTTCCATCCTTGTGTCCAAATCCTTCTTCAAAGAAGGAACGTCTTCTACACAATCTGGATGTAGTTCGTGCCCTCAAGTTCTACTTGCAGGCAACTAAAGATTTTCGCCAAACTTCTTCCCTGTTTGTCGTTTATTCTGGACAGAGGAGAGGTCAAAAAGCTTCTGCTACCTCTCTCTCTTTTTGGCTTCGTAGCATAATACGTTTAGCCTATGAGACTGCTGGACAGCAGCCTCCTGAAAGAATTACAGCTCACTCCACTAGAGCTGTGGCTTCCACTTGGGCCTTTAAGAATGAGGCCTCTGTTGAACAGATTTGCAAGGCTGCAACTTGGTCTTCGCTTCATACTTTTTCCAAATTTTACAAATTTGACACTTTTGCTTCTTCGGAGGCTATTTTTGGGAGAAAGGTTCTTCAGGCAGTGGTTCCTTCTGTATAATGAGCCTGCCTATCCCTCCCGTCATCCGTGTACTTTTGCTTTGGTATTGGTATCCCAGAAGTAATGATGACCCGTGGACTGATCACACATAACAGAAGAAAACATAATTTATGCTTACCTGATAAATTCCTTTCTTCTGTTGTGTGATCAGTCCACGGCCCGCCCTTTTTTAAGGCAGCTAAATATCTTTTAAATTATACTCCAGTCACCACTTCACCCTTGGTTACTCCTTTCTCGTTGATTCTTGGTCGAATGACTGGGACTGACGTAGAGGGGAGGAGCTATATGCAGCTCTGCTGGGTGAATCCTCTTGCATTTCCTGTTGGGGAGGAGTTATATCCCAGAAGTAATGATGACCCGTGGACTGATCACACAACAGAAGAAAGGAATTTATCAGGTAAGCATAAATTATGTTTTTCACCCGCTTAGTTGAGGATAAGGCAGTTGGTGTTTCGCCAGCCTCAAACATGCCAGCCACAGTATGTGTAATATGAGACAAACGAGTTATCCAAAAAACTATATGCAGGATTCAAAAGCAACAATGCCAAATAAGACTATTTCAAGAAATAAAAATAAAAAATGTATTATGAGACTTTAAAACTTACATAGAGGACACAAATGAGTGTAGGTAACTGGGAACACAACCTACGTCATCTGATGCGTTTCACGCCGTTATAGCGCTTTCTCAAAACAGTGTAGTGGAAGCAGGCCCGCTACTGCCTTTAAAAACACAACAGGACTGCCCAGCCTTGACCACTGACCAATCACCTTTCAAGAAAGGGACCAGCCTGCACAACACTGTATTGCGTAGGTTAACCATCAACGTATTGGACATTAAGAACATATTAGAAACAAACACAAAAATGAAATCATTTAGACAATGGCCTCTAGTGATCAAGCCGTCAACCGCAAATACGCTGGAATTCCGCAGCGTATTTGTGGCGAGGCTGATTCGCCTTAGTTATCAAGCCCTACAGCCCGGCAAAAATAGAATCTAGTGACGTAACCTACGATCCGCCGGACTCAGTCCGACACAGATCGATGGTTACGTCACTACAGATGTTCCGAACGCAAGTTCGGCACAATCTGACTACTTTTGGTAGTTATCAAACTACTACCAGGTATGCTCGCCATTATTCCGGGCCAGCGTACCTGGATTTCAATCCGCTGCCCTGGAGGCGGCGGATCCCATAGGAATCAATGGGAGTCTGACCATGGCGAAAGCTCATGTTCGCTGCTGCCCGATATCCCATTGATTCCTATGGGAGATGTCTGCACCTAACACCCTAACATGTACCCCGAGTCTAAACACCCTAATCTGCCCCCCCTACACCGCTGCAACTAAATAAACTTATTAACCCCTAAACCGCCGCTCCCAGACCCCGCCGCAACTATAATAAACATGTTAACCTCTAAACTGCCACTCCCGGACCCCGCCGCCACCTACATTATACATATTAACCCCTAATCTGCCGCCCCTTATACCGCCGCCACCTACATAAACTTATTTTATCTTGCGGATCCCGTACCCCGCCGCAACTAAATAAATTGTTTAACCCCTAAACCGCTGCTCCCGGACCCCGCCGCCACCTATATTAAAGTTATTATCCCCTATCCTGCCCCCCCTATACCGCCGCCACCTATATTAAAATTATTAACCCATAAACCTAAGTCTAACACTAACCCTAACCCCCCTTAACTTAAATATTATTTTAAGAAATCTAAATAATGTTACTCTTATTAACTAAATTAATCCTATTTAAAACTAAATACTTACCTGTAAAATAAACCCTAAGATAGCTACAATATAACTAATAATTATATTGTAGCTATTTTAGGATTTATTTTTATTTTACAGGCAACTTTGTATTTATTTTAACTAGGTAGAATAGTTATTAAATAGTTATTAACTATTTAATAACTACCTAGCTAAAATACTTACAAAATTACCTGTAAAATAAATCCTAACCTAAGTTACAATTAAACCTAACACTACACTATCATTAAATTAATTAAATAAATTAACTACAATTACCTAAAATTAAATTAAATTAAATAAACTAAACTATAGTACAAAAGAAAACAAACACTAAATTACAGAAAATAAAAAATAATTACAAGAAGTTTAAACTAATTACACCTAATCTAAGCCCCCTAATAAAATAATAAAGCCCCCCAAAATAAAAAAATGCCCTACCCTATTCTAAATTACAAAGTAACCAGCTCTTTTACCAGCCCTTAAAAGGGCTTTTTGCTGGGCATTGCCCCAAAGTAATCATCTCTTTTACCTGTAAAAAAAATACAAACCCCCCAACATTAAAACCCACCACCCACATATCCCTACTCTAACCCACCCAAACCCCCCCTTAAAAAAACCTAACACTAACCCCCTGAAGATCACCCTACTTTGAGCCGTCTTCACCCAACCAGGCCGAAATCTTCATCCAAGTGGCACAGAAGAGGTCCTCCATCCAGCAGAAGTCTTCATCCATGCGGCGTCTTCAATCTTCATCCATCCGGAGCAGAGCCATCTTCCAAAGAGCCGACGCAGAGCCATCCTCTTCAACCGACGACTGAACGACAAATGACAGTTCCTTTAAATGACGTCATCCAAGATGGCGTCCCTCAAATTCCGATTGGCTGATAGTATTCTATCAGCCAATCGGAATTAAGGTAGGAAAAATCTGATTGGCTGATCGGAACAGCCAATAGAATGCAAGCTCAATCCGATATTACTCAATTAGTTATCTACACTCCTCTGTTTAAGTCCTCTGAACTATGTAAGTTTTAAAGTCTCGTAATAAATTTTGAATTTTTATTCCTGAAATAGTGCTATTTGGTATTGTTGCCTTGAGCTTTTGAATCCTGCATATAGTTTTTTGGATAACTCGTTTGTCTCATATATATTTATAAGTGCATTTGAGCCCTTTGCAGTCAAGTTGATAAAAACATGTAAAAGAATATTAATGCAATATTCCTATTTAATAAAGTGTAATACTGTGTATTTACTTTAAATATTTCACATTACAATGTACTGCACATAGCAGAATTTGTTCTATTTATTTATAAATAGATATTCCTATATCTATCTGTATATATCTATACTTATATATAATCCTATATATATATAGGTATAGGTATAGGTATAGATATACATTGTGCCAAATAAAATCAGATATATGTAGAAATATATATATATATATATATATATATATATATATATATATATATATATACTTTCAAATAGATAAAGCACTCACTGGACTGTAGACATCAGTGTTAAATCCAAACTTTATTGTGACATTTTGGGACCAACAGCGTCCCTTCCTCTGACGCTGTTGGTCCTGAAACGTCACAATAAAGTTTGGATTTAACACTGATGTCTACAGTCCAGTGAGTGCTTTACCTATTTGAAAGTTTACATTCCTTGCTACAGCACCCTGGCAAGTTGGAGCTTGTTGGTGAAAGTGCACATACTACACAACCTGGTTCTATATATATATATATATATATGAATAAATAGAACTTATTCTTCTATGTGAAGAACATTGGAAGACGTAATATTAATATATTCATGTCAGATTAGCGCATTTGAGAAAATGCAATCGGCTTAATGCTTTCTTGCTACATTGACTTTTATGGGGGAATACATAAACGTGGTCACGATATTCGAAGTTCAAGTTTTTATGAACGTTGGGTGAATGCGTGTGCGAAAACTATTTACCTTCAACTGTTAAAACGAGCACTACTTGAGGTGTGCAAAAAGCTTACTTCTAGCGGAGTTAGCGCATGAGCGGGAGAGATAAAAAGTTTATTCAACTGGGTACTAATCTTATGTCCCTTTTTTTCACTAACAGCTTCTCTGTTTTCATCACTTCATATTTTACTCTATATACTCTATTCACTAAAGCTTACTTGCCTCCCCCTTTTAAATTATTATACTAACTAAAACATATAGACATTGCTAAAACCATGAATCTACTAATATTTCTCTATAGTTTTCCTAGCTTCATATTGCAAATTCTTATATTTTTGTACTTTTTATATCTCAAAAACTTTAGGCCTAGATTTAGAGTTGGGCGGTAGCCGTCAAAACCAGCGTTAGAGGCTCCTAACGCTGGTTTTTACCGCCCTCTGGTATTTGGAGTCAGTCATAAAAGGGTCTAACGCTCACTTTTCAGCCGCAACTTTTCCATACCGCAGATCTCCTTTCGTCATTTGCGTATCCTATCTTTTCAATGGGATCTTTCTAACGCCGGTGGCTGAAGTGAGCGTTAAAAATCTAACGACAAAACTCCAGCCGCAAAAAAAAGTCAGTAGTTAAGAGCTTTCTGGGCTAACGCCGGTTTATAAAGCTCTTAACTACTGTGTTCTAAAGTACACTAACACCCATAAACTTCCTATGTACCCCTAAACCGAGTTCCCCACACATCGCTGCCACTCTGCCGACCGCCACCTACGTTATACTTATGTACCCCTAATCTGCTGCCCATAACACCGCCGACCCCTATATTATATTTATTAACCCCTAACCTGCCCCCCACAACGTCGCTGCCAGCTACCTACAATAATTAACCCCTAATCTGCCGCTCCGTAAACCGCCGCTACCTACATTATCCCTATGTACCCCTAATCTGCTGCCCCTAACACCGCCGACCCCTATATTATATTTATTAACCCCTAATCTGCCCCCCTCAACGTCGCCTCCACCTGCCTACACTTATTAACCCCTAATCTGCCGACCGGACCGCACCGCTACTATAATAAAGTTATTAACCCCTAATCCGCCTCACTCCCGCCTCAATAACCCTATAATAAATAGTTTTAACCCCTAATCTGCCCTCCCTAACATCGCCAACACCTAACTTCAATTATTGACCGCTAATCTGCCGACCGAATCTCGCCGCTACTGTAATAAATGGATTAACCCCTAAAGCTAAGTCTAACCCTAACCCTAACACCCCCTAAATTAAATATAATTAAAATCTAACGAAATAAATTAACTCTTATTAAATAAATTATTCCTATTTAAAGCTAAATACTTACCTGTAAAATAAACCCTAATATAGCTACAATATAAATTATAATTATATTATAGCTATTTTAGGATTTATATTTATTTTACAGGTAACTTTGTATTTATTTTAACCAGGTACAATAGCTATTAAATAGTTAAGAACTATTTAATAGCTAAAATAGTTAAAATAATTACAAAATTACCTGTAAAATAAATCCTAACCTAAGTTACAATTAAACCTAACACTACACTATCAATAAATAAATTAAATAAAATACCTAAAATTACCTACAATTAAACCTAACACTACACTATCAATACATTAATTAAATACAATACCTACAAATAACTACAATTAAATAAACTAACTAAAGTACAAAAAATAAAAAAGAACTAAGTTACAAAAATTACAATTTTAAACTAATTACACCTACTCTAAGCCCCCTAATAAAATAACAAAGCCCCCCAAAATAAAAAATGCCCTACCCTATTCTAAATTAAAAAAATTCAAAGCTTTTTTACCTTACCAGCCCTGAACAGGGCCCTTTGCGGGGCATGCCCCAAGAAATTCAGCTCTTTTGCCTGTAAAAAAACACATACAATACCCCCCCACCAACATTACAACCCACCACCCACATACCCCTAATCTAACCCAAACCCCCCTTAAATAAACCTAACACTAAGCCCCTGAAGATTTTCCTACCTTATCTTCACCTCACCGGGTATCACCGATCGGTCCTGGCTCCAAAATCTTCATCCAACCCAAGCGGGGGCTGGCGATCCATAATCCTGTAGCTGAAGAGGTCCAGAAGAGGCTCCAAAGTCTTCATCCTATCCGGGAAGAAGAGGCAATCCGGACCGGCAACCATCTTGATCCAAGCGGCATCTTCTATCTTCATCCGATGAGGAACGGCTCCATCGTGAAGACCTCCAGCGCGGATCAATCTTCTTCCGACGACGTCCAACTGAAGAATGACGGTTCCTTTAAGGGACGTCATCCAAGATGGCGTCCCTCGAATTCCGATTGACTGATAGGATTCTATCAGCCAATCGGAATTAAGGTAGGAAAATTCTGATTGGCTGATGGAATCAGCCAATCAGAATCAAGTTCAATCCGATTGGCTGATCCGATCAGCCAATCAGATTGAGCTCGCATTCTATTGGCTGATCGGAACAGCCAATAGAATGCGAACTCAATCTGATCGGAACAGCCAATGGAATGCGAGCTCAATCTGATTGGCTGATGGAATCAGCCAATCAGAATTTTCCTACCTTAATTCCGATTGGCTGATAGAATCCTATCAGCCAATCGGAATTCGAGGGACACCATCTTGGATGGCGTCCCTTAAAGGAACCGTCATTCTTCAGTTGGATGTCGTCGGAAAAAGATTGATCCGCGCTGGAGGTCTTCACGATGGAGCCGTTCCTCATCGGATGAAGATAGAAGATGCCGCTTGGATCAAGATGGTTGCCGGTCTGGATCACCTCTTCTTCCCGGATAGGATGAAGACTTTGGAGCCTCTTCTGGACCTCTTCAGCCGCAGGATTATGGATCGCCAGCCCCCGCTTGGGTTGAATGAAGATTTTGGAGCCAGGACCGATCGGTGATACCCGGTGAGGTGAAGATAAGGTAGGAAGATCTTCAGGGGCTTAGTGTTAGGTTTATTTAAGGGGAGTTTGGGTTAGATTAGGGGTATGTAGGTGGTAGGTTGTAATGTTGGGGGGGGTATTGTATGTGTTTTTTTTACAGGCAAAAGAGCTGAATTCTTTGGGGCATGCCCCGCAAAGGGCCCTTTTCAGGGCTGGTAAGGTAAAAGAGCTTTGAACTTTTTAAATTTAGAATAGGGTAGGGCATTTTTTTATTTTGGGGGTCTTTGTTATTTTATTAGGGGGCTTAGAGTAGGTGTAATTAGTTTAAAATTGTTGTAATATTTTTCTAATGTTTGTAAATATTTTATTAGTTCTTTTTTATTTTTTGTACTTTAGTTAGTTTATTTAATTGTAGTTATTTGTAGGTAGTTTATTTAATTTATTTATTGATAGTGTAGTGTTAGGTTTAATTGTAACTTAGGATTTATTTTACAGGTAATTTTGTAATTATTTTAACTATTTTAGCTATTAAATAGTTCTTAACTATTTAATAGCTATTGTACCTGGTTAAAATAAATACAAAGTTACCCGTAAAATAAATATAAATCCTAAAATAGCTATAATATAATTATATTGTAGCTATAGTAGGGTTTATTTTACAGGTAAGTATTTAGCTTTAAATAGGAATAATTTATTTAATAAGAGTTAATTTATTTTGTTAGATTTAAATTATATTTAATTTAGGGGGGTGTTAGGGTTAAAGTTAGACTTAGCTTTAGGGGTTAATAAATTTATTAGAGTAGCGGTGAGCTCCTGTCGGCAGATTAGGGGTTAATACTTGAAGTTAGGTGTCGGCAATGTTAGGGAGGGCAGATTAGGGGTTAATACTATTTATTATAGGGTTATTGAGGCGGGAGTGAGGCGGATTAGGGGTTAATACATTTAATATAGTAGCGCTCAGCTCCGGTCGGCAGATTAGGGGTTAATAAGTGTAGTTAGGTGGAGGCGACGTTGGGGGCGGCAGATTAGGGGTTAATAAATATAATATAGGGGTCGGCGATGTTAGGGCAGCAGATTAGGGGTATATAGGGATAATGTAGGTAGCGGCGGTGTACGGAGCGGCAGATTAGGGGTTAAAAATAATATGCAGGGGTCAGCGATAGCGGGGGCGGCAGATTAGGGGTTAATAAGTGTAAGGTTAGGGGTGTTTTGACTCGGGGTGCATGTTAGGGTGTTAGGTGCAGACGTAGGAATTGTTTCCACATAGAAAACAATGGGGCTGCGTTAGGAGCTGAACGTGGCTTTTTTGCAGGTGTTAGGTTTTTTTTCAGCTCAAACTGCCCCATTGTTTTCTATGGGGGAATCGTGCACGAGCACGTTTTTTAAGATGGCCGCGTCCATAAGCACCGCTGGTATCGAGAGTTGAAGTTGCGGTAAATATGCTATACGCTCCTTTTTTGGAGCCTAACGCAGCCATTCTGTGAACTCTAAATACCAGCTGTATTTAAAAGGTGAGGCCAGAAAAAAGCCAGCGTAGCTAACGCACCCCTTTGGCCGCAGAACTCTAAATCTAGGCGTAAGTTTTTCAAGTATGGTAAGGAGAAAAGATTATACAGATACCTTTTGACCTATGTTGAATTTCAACATAATCTCATATTGTACAGTATTTTGTTTCTGTTATGTATTTAAATAAACATAAAGTAAAAAATATTACAATGTGCTTACTGTTACTTTAAAGTTCAAATTATGGTTTTAAGTTAAACATTGTTTTTTAAATAATTATAACTTTAAAAAAAGTGGCATTAGTAGCTGAAATACAGTAGAATAACTCAGATTATCTAGGATAAATATCAACTTCAAACTTTGAAGGACGATTTAGTATGCATAAATTAGTTAGCAGCTTTACTGGACTGACAATTAAGTATATCTAACTAATGAAGTATGGCACCCATCTAAGTGATGATAATTATTGTTAGATATGTCAGTTTCATTTTGTTCCGAATCGAAATTCAGACAAATTCACCAAATTCGGAGATTCAAATCAATTAGAATTTCCTAATTACCCTAGCAACAAAACTAAACTAATCCGAATGCATTTGTAACAAATAAATCCGAATTAGTTATTTGTTACATTCGAATGGCCATGGACTAATCACAATTCAGTATAAAAATTAAATTTAGTGAGATTTAGTGAGATAGAACAGCGAAATAATTCCATTTGTGTAACTTGGAACCATCTGAATCAACATAACACATACCGAACTTCCGAATTTACAAATCGAATCCAAAACTAATATATCTAAATAAATCCGAATTTATTCGAATTCGAATGAATCCGAAACAAATACATTTGAATGTATCCGAATTTGAATTGATCAGAAACAAAATTCAAAAAAATCCAAATCGGTCCGAAACGAACTAAAACAAATTTTTCGGCTGTGCACATGTCTAATTATTGTATATTAGTTGTTTAGGTACAAAATATTAATCAGACCAAAGGGGAGAGAGAGAAAAGTGGATACAAAGGAAATAAGAGAAAGTGGAGGAAAAAGAAAAAAACCCTTAGGCTGTTTCCCCACAGACCTCCAATCAACCATTATGCCCCCCAGGCTATACTACCTAGTTCAAAGCCACCAGTGACTGGCATTTCACATTGTAGGGCAGAGAGTCCCTTTTGTTTCAAAAACACGCTCCTCTATAGTTTTATATAATCAATATTGTCTACTACCTTCCTTCATGTTGGAAGAGCAAGGATTCTCATTAAGGAAAGCAAAGAGTTAATGAATGTCATCAACTTGGGCTCTCATGTGGTTTCCAGTCTGTTTCCCCACAAAATTTGCCCACTACACAGAGATCTGTCCAGGGTGTGCAGGATGAAGGCAATACAAGATACTCTGGATCGCAAGAATTAGCAAATAGTAAGTGCCCTCCCAGTGGTAATAGCAAAAAGTATGCCACCAATCTAAGCACCCTTTAACTAGTCTATTTACTATATGTAAGCAGGGGTTGTGATGTTGTGGAATCCACAATAAGATTAACATTACATGGCAAAGATGCTTGTTCTAGCTCACACCAACTGTGGACTTGTCTGGACTTGTCTTCCAGTCCCCCATGCCAAAGTATGTGATAACATTTTTGCCTTTTTGAAAAAAATTAACATATTAGGTAAGTTTTAAAATAGTTTGAATGCATTAACATTGTCAGGAACCAAGCCTCCAGATTAAAAAGAAAAAGAAAAGGTCTGGGAGGCATTCTGCTAAGAAGGGCTCTGTGGTTACTATTCCTGTGTGCTTGTAAGTCGGTTTGCTTGTGTGTTGAGCCACAGCCAGTTCTAGGAATAGCAAGGAACTTAAAAGATCTGATCAGTAACTATTTGCCTTACTTGTTATTACACCTGTGCACACACAGGTGTTCTCAATTCTGGAATTAATCAGAACCAACCCTGTGCAAAACCTCCCTATTTAAGGATGGCTTTTAGTCTGCATTGGTGTCTTCACATTGGATCTGTTTTGTCAAGTCAGAACCTGTTTCCTGTACTTCTTTGGAGAAAGATTTCCTTTGCACCTGTTTACAAGGTATTACCAGGAGAAAGCCTTTACCTTTAAACCTGTTACCAATCTACAAGTTTGGTTCCTGCTTTATGCAAATTCCTGCACTCAGCTATTGCCAGGAGAAAGACTTCACCTTTGCACCTGTTTACAAGGTATTGCCAGGAGAAAGCCTTTACCTTTAAACCTGTTACCAATCTACAAGTTTGTTTCCTGCTTTATGCAAATTCCTGCACTTGGCCTTTGCCAGGAGAAAGATTTCCTTTGCACCTGTTTACAAGGTATTACCAGGAGAAAGCCTTTACCTTTAAACCTGTTACCAATCTTCAAGTTTGTTTCCTGCTTTATGCAAATTCCTGCACTCAGCTATTGCCAGGAGAAAGACTTCACCTTTGCACCTGTTTACAAGGTATTACCAGGAGAAAGCCTTTACCTTTAAACCTGTTACCAATCTACAAGTTTGTTTCCTGCTTTATGCAATTCCTGCACTTGGCCATTGCCAGGAGAAAGACTTCAGCTTTGCACCTGTTTACAAGGTATTACCAGGAGAAAGACTTTACCTTTAAACCAGTTACCAGTTCACAAGTTTGTATCCTGCCTTGTGCAATTCCTGCACTCAGCAATTACCAGGAGAAAGACTTTACCTTTAAATCTGCTACCTGTTTACAAGTTGTTTTCTGCCTTGTGCAAATCTTACATTTCAGTTATTACCAGGAGAAAGACTTTCCTTTTTGAATCTGCATCTCTGCTTACTTTGTTTGTTTATTTTCACTCCTGCTGTATGTGGTCTTAACATACCTGAGTAGCATATTTAAATATTCTGCAAATATTTGCTTAAACAAAGTATTTTGTTGTTTAAATAAATTTGTTTTAATTTTCAATCAGTATGGCTTCTACTAATCTTCCTTTAAAACAACTGTTCCAGACAATGAGGCTCTCACATGATATCCTGAGACAGAACATGACAGAATGTGAAGACCTTAAAAGAGAGCCCTCTGGGATTATTGCTGTATTGGAATCAGTGTTAAAGTTTATTAAGGACATACTGATTAACTTCATGGAGCTGGTGGAAATGTTATCTCTCCCAACCAAAACCTTGTCTGAAGTTACCTCCCAAACAAGGAAAGGGTTTAAAGAACCCTTAACAGAAGAGGAAAAGACTCGGCGAAGACAGCTTAACCTCTGTTTCTATTGTGGGGGAACTGGTCACCGCATCACAGGGTGTCCAGTAAGACCCCCTAGAGGATTAAGTCGAGATACAGCCAAGTCTAAAATGGACTCTGATGTTAAGGGAACAAATTATTCTTCCACTAGCAAACTTAAAGATACCCCTGGAGAGGATCCAGCTACTGAGAATACATCTATTTTACAAGCAACCGTTTCTAACACGCTTCAAGAAATGGTACCTGATTTGAAACAGATGGTTGTTGGCAGTACAACTTCAACAACATCCACTACCCATGCCACTGCCTCTGTTTCTGCATCTACCACATTGGGGAACTCTGCAAAAACACCTCCTGGAAATCCTGCACATTACCTTGTTTCTGCCTTGGTTGGATATCCATCTAACAAAAGTCACTCATCAGACATAAAAGTGACAAATCTTCCAGCTGAATCAGACCCTGACAAAGTCTAAAGTTCCACACCTCCCTGCACCACCTTCACCCAGCTACTCATTGACTGAGAAAGAATTGAATGAGATGGTTGAATTGGATATAAATGACACAGAAAATGAATTCCTGGACTCTGAAGGAGAGGTTATACTTTACCCGGAGGTACTCTGCCCATCAGCCAGTCCATTGCAAGCTGCTGGGTATAATCAAGAACCTCTAAATCAAAACTGTCTTGGTTTTTCAGCTCTTGTTATGTCTACAGGGATATCTTCTAAGGGTCCCCAATCTCAGGCAGCTGTTCCAAGCAAAGAATCCATTCCGTCTGATTGTATTAGGGCTTCAAATGGAACACTTGTTAGAAAATCCCACCTTCAGATGTTTGAACAGGCTTTGAGCGCCCAGAGTGCGCTCTTTGGAGGGGGCATCTGTCAGGAACCAAGCCTCCAGATTAAAAAGAAAAAGAAAAGGTCTGGGAGGCATTCTGCTTAGAAGGGCTGTGTGGGGATTTGAACCTGTGGCTCTGTGGTTACTATTCCTGTGTGCTTGTAAGTCGGTTTGCTTGTGTGTTGAGCCACAGCCAGTTCTAGGAATAGCAAGGAACTTAAAAGATCTGATCAGTAACTATTTGCCTTACTTGTTATTACACCTGTGCAACACACAGGTGTTCTCAATTCTGGAATTAATCAGAACCAACCCTGTGCAAAACCTCCCTATTTAAGGATGGCTTTTAGTCTGCATTGGTGTCTTCACATTGGATCTGTTTTGTCAAGTCAGAACCTGTTTCCTGTACTTCTTTGGAGAAAGATTTCCTTTGCACCTGTTTACAAGGTATTACCAGGAGAAAGCCTTTACCTTTAAACCTGTTACCAATCTTCAAGTTTGTTTCCTGCTTTATGCAAATTCCTGCACTCAGCTATTGCCAGGAGAAAGACTTCACCTTTGCACCTGTTTACAAGGTATTACCAGGAGAAAGAATTTACCTTTAAACCTGTTACCAATCTACAAGTTTGTTTCCTGCTTTATGCAATTCCTGCACTTGGCCATTGCCAGGAGAAAGACTTCAGCTTTGCACCTGTTTACAAGGTATTACCAGGAGAAAGACTTTACCTTTAAACCAGTTCACAAGTTTGTATCCTGCCTTGTGCAATTCCTGCACTCAGCAATTACCAGGAGAAAGACTTTACCTTTAAATCTGCTACCTGTTTACAAGTTGTTTTCTGCCTTGTGCAAATCTTACATTTCAGTTATTACCAGGAGAAAGACTTTCCTTTTTGAATCTGCATCTCTGCTTACTTTGTTTGTTTATTTTCACTCCTGCTGTATGTGGTCTTAACATACCTGAGTAGCATATTTAAATATTCTGCAAGTATTTGCTTAAACAAAGTATTTTGTTGTTTAAATAAATTTGTTTTAATTTTCAATCAGTATGGCTTCTACTAATCTTCCTTTAAAACAACTGTTCCAGACAATGAGGCTCTCACATGATATCCTGAGACAGAACATGACAAACATCTTGTTTGCTGCAATCACTTTTCAATAACCAAACTCTTCCCACAATTTGCCTTATATGGAGAAGATAATCAGGACTTGTTTTTGGAGAAGACACAGCTAGCCAGAGTCATTATGCTTTGTTTTGCAATTCTTATCTAATCATATGTTCTGAAGCCGATATATAAGGACAGATTTATGACAGTGTCAAGGAAGGTTATCTTGTTCAGTTTCAGCTCTTAGAACTGGAAAAAGTAATTTTACAGGAGATTTATTTTACAGGAGAAGGGGGGGAAATAAACTATATTGAAAATCTGTTTTACTAAGCATAATTAAAAATTTTGGGCTAGATTACAAGTGGAGGGCTAATTTATCTTGCACCCGTAAACAGGCAAATTTGCTGGTTTACCGGCATGCAATAAATAACCAGCCATTACAAGTGGCTGTTTATTGTTAATGCTCAAAAAATTAACCAGAGATCAGATCTCTGGTTAAATTTCTACACATCCCCCAATTGCCCCCAAAATACACTGTATGTCATGGTCATTAAGGATTTAAATAATCTCACGAACCCAGAGTCCTTTAGGTTATTGGGCCCCTAGACTTATGAACATTGAATATTACTTTTTTTTTATCAAATCTATAGAAAGTGTCCATTGAATTAAATATATTCAAACTGTACAGGAAATAATGTGATGTGACTTATTTATCTACAGCAATTCATTGTTTTACGTTTTGTGAGGTAAATATTTCATGCTATGTCAACATGTATCTTATTCAAGATTTATCTTAATTTGTTGGGGATTATTTTTAATTAGATTAGAAAACTAAAAAAAAAAGTGCATAATATTTATGTATACTGTATCTCAACTTCCTTGGCTGTAATAGGCTCCTTGGTTCCTCTGTTTTTTTGACTTGATAAAAACAATATCCTATATTTTCTTTCACAAATATTTTGACGAAAAGGCTCAATTAATGAAACCTTTTTAACAGTATGTAGTACTTGTTAATTTATCAACTCCCATCTGAAGTGAGACTTCTTTTACAACAAAAAAATGTGTCAATCTAAGATAAAAGCAGACAAAACACGTTAAAGAGTCTCACTGTATATTTTTATAACTGTTGAGGAAAAAGTAGTGTAGTGTTGCTAACGTAAGCTGTACAAGCTAAATATATACACTTCTGATTTGTGCTTACATCACGCTGAACAATCTCCTCTGCTAATGAGTAACTGACAGTCAAAGGAATTACAGATTTATAAATAAATTACTATGACTGTAATATGTTTTCCTTACTTGATATTTAAGTGTAATGATTCACTCTATTTTTTTTCAAATTTTCTGAATTCTTGCTTTTTAAAGAAGGCAATTATCATCAATAGTCTCCAGACTAATGTACCTCTCTTTGAATAAACATTTCTCAATTTACGATTCCTGTATTGAGAAATCCTTGAAATCCTGTTCAAGGCAAAAATAAAGGGCTAGATTATGAGTGGAGCAATATTTAGCGCTTTTGCTTGCACGCTAACTACGCTAGAAGTAAACTTTGTCTGCACGTCGGGTATTGCTCATATTACAAGTGGAAAGTAAACTGTTTTTACTCAGGTGCTAACACGATGTGCTCAAAAAGCCGAACTTAGAATATCGTGCGAGCGTTAACTTATTGACCCTATAGAAGTCAAAGGGGGGAAAAAACACCATACTCGTGCACTAACGCCTTTTTATGTGAAAACACACAAGTGAAAAACAATGGCCTTGTCCAAACTTTTTGGGTCGCACAGGAGCCTTTTTCAATGAAGGCCTGTCTGCACGGCCTCCATTGAAAACGGCTCCTGCGTAAGTCGAAACAAGGCCCTTGTTTTTCACTTGTGTGTTTTCACATAAAAAGGCATTTTAAATCCCTGTCTCTTGTGCCTGCTTTGGGGGTCCTAATACGCTGGAGTCAAGCGTGGATCTCTACAGAACTTTAACTATACCTATATGTATGATTAAAAATAGCTATAGATATTAATAACTAGTATTTATATTGCACCTTTCTCCCAGTGGGACCAAATCGGCAGCTGAATAGTAATAGTTGTTATTATTACCCAATCTAATGGTACTTGTTTAATCGACCTCGGAAGGATGAAGGGCTGAGTGAGCCTTGCTGAGATTTGAACATGTGACCTTGGATCTTTTAAACAGGCTTTTTTTAAGTCAGGGCATTTACTAACTGAGCTACCTCACCGGCATATATATACAGATATATATACAGTATAGGAATATCTATTTATAAATACATAGAGCATATTCTGCTATGTGCAGAAAATTGGAATGTGAAATATTTACAGTAAATAAATAGTTAAAACCTTTATTAAATATGAATATTACATAAATATGATTTTACATGTTTTCATGTACATAACAGCAAAGGCTCCAATGCACATATATATATATATATATATATATATATATATATATATGTGTATTTATGTATACATATGTATCTATGTGTTTATATGCGTATATATGTCTGTAAATACATATATAGGCATGTTAATGTATAAATACATATGTATACATAAAAAGACATATATATATATATAACGAAGTGTTGAAAAGCAGGGTCAGATGAGCAGCTACTAATTTGGCTGAAATTGTGATGTACCTGTTATTATACATGTACTTTAATAAATTATTGCACTTTTACTAAAGAAATGTTTTGCTCGGACTGTCTCTGTTTATATTGAATGTTGATGCTGCATATACATCTTTAGATATGTATATATATGTATGTTTATGTTAAAGCCCTTTGTCTGCTTTTTTTTTTCTAACACACGAGATCTCATATCTTTAAACCCTTATAACTTTTGTGTGCGATATTTTTTTTAAATATTTTTTATTAGACAGTGTAATTATAAGGGGGCTTTTTAATGTATTTTGTATGTGTTTGTGACACTTTTTATTTTCACCAAACAGTTAACTACAGCTTTGAAATCGCGGTAATGATTCTAGTGTAATCACGAATGCACTCAACTTGTAATATCAGCACAATTTAAACAAAGCGCAAATGATCGCAAAAACCCTCACAGATCTCATACCTTTAAGTCTTTATAACTTTTTTGTGCAATATTTTTTTTAGATAGTGTTATTATGAGTGTAACTGTACTTTTACATGTATTTTTTATGTTTTGTGCAACTTTTTATTCGAGCGTAACAGTTAACCGGAACTCTGAGGTTCGATTATTTATTTTTTACCATGGATCCTTTTTCAATGAATTTCAATGAAACAATGTGGGAACATATTTTGGTTAAAATTAAATCAGGATAGGAATATAAGTTTTAATTTATATATATATATATATATATATATATATATATATATATATATATATATATACTGTATGTATACACACGTTAACCATTTCTCAGATTTCTTATACCAAAATGTGTGTGAAATATAATAACTTTTCTGTAATTTTAGACTGAGTTTCACCCAAACAATTACAACTATTTTTTTTAAATCCATCAATATTCTATAGTCCGTCAGTAATGGGCAGGGCATACCTTTTATATGTGTTTATATTTCATAACCATAACCAGATCTGTAGGAAACATGAGATAACGGAAGTCACAACCGTAACATTGCTGAATGTCGAGCGCAATATTGTGCTTATGCAGAGTTGGGAAGCAATGAATATATATATGTATATGCTCATATACATATATATGTATGTGTTTATATGTGTAAATACACATATTAACACATAAATATACATGTATATAAGCATATATATATATATTTATAGTGAAAACACAGTCCCCCATTGACCTCCATGTAAGGGCACTTTAGGTGCCATTTTTTTTTCTTCTAACACCTCACATCCCCTCAATTTAACTCCTTATGTCTGCTTTTGTAAAGTTTTTTTTTTTTTAAATATATAGATGTTCATATATTTATCTTATGTTCATGTACTGTCCTCTCTTTGTTTTGGGAGTAATTGGGCAACTTTTTATTTTTAACCAGAGGTCTGACCTCTGGTTAATTGAGCTTAGCACAAAATAAAGCCGCAAGCTTGCGGAAGCAATAACCAGCCACTTGTAATGGCTGGTTATTTAATGTGCGCTCATAAACGGGCAAATTTGTCCCTTTATGGGCGCTCGCAAGATATCGCTCCACTCGTAATCAGGCCAATAATGTGCCATTTATATATAAAAGTTTAGATATAATTTAAGGTATAAAGAAAGATCTAAAAATATATAAAATAAATAAATAAATAAATAAATAAAGATACACATTTTTTACCATTACATTGAAATCAAAATAAAAATGACAAATTTGATATACATACAAAAAATATGCATTCATCGTTATTGATGAAACAGAAATGAGACAGAAAATTGACATTTTAATAGTTACATGGTGACATTTTACATTTCCAAACCATAATAAATATAAACTTTAACTTATTAAAATTGTAATTTATTTTATTTGAAAATTCATAGTATGTTCATTAGAGACATGCATTTGTTTCATTACACATTCATATTTGTAACAACAATATAGATATTCATTTCATTTTAACAAAGTAGAAGGTCTTTAGCGAAGGCTGTGGGATCCACTGCACTAAGCCTCCTATTAGCGCAGGCTATTTCCAGGGGCCGGATTTATGCTTGTGAAAGATTACCACACTAAGATCTGGAGAATCAATCCGGCACTCAAAATAGCCAAAGTCCGTGAACGACTGCCTATTTTAGCATTTGCAGCTAACAAAGCCGCACAATGCCCATGCCTACTTGTAATGTTGGAGGTCATGGTTAAAGTGAATGGGATTGAGACAATAGAGTCAGCCATTTGAATTAAATGAAATAGGGTGAAAGTTGCAGTTATGGTTAATTGCAGTATAGGGCATTGCAACAGCTTGTATATGGTCATTTTAGATGAGGGATATCATGGTTTGGGTTGAATGTGGTGGGTAGATTGGGTAAGCACCAGTTAGGGTTAATTGGTTATAACACTGGTACACTATGCCCAGCTGACAGAAGCCACTAAAATGCAATGACATATATAGCTCTTTGTCACTAAACAGAACCTTTGGAAGTATGATCAGATTGTTAAAATGGAACAACTATTTAGCTGTCCATCTAAGTCTGGTGTAAGTCATAAGACAAAACTTGGCTTATCAAATATAAAGCTACATAAAGATAAACAATGTATTTAAAATGTAAGAAAAAAAAAAGATAAATAATGCCTTTACTACCCATTTCCCAGCTTTGCACAAACAACATTCTTATATTAATATACACTGATCAGCTACAACATTGAAACCACTGACAGGTTAAGTGAATAAAATTAATTATATTGCCACAATGGCATCTGTCAAGGGGTGGGATATATAAATCAGAAAGTGAACAGTCAGTTCTTGAATTACATGTTTTGGAAGCAGGAAAATTAGGCAAGCAAGAAAATCTGAGTGACTTTGACAAGGGCCAAATAGTGATGGCTAGACAACTGGGTTAGAGCATCTCCAAAATGGCAAGTCTTGTGTGGTGTTCCCGGTATGCAGTGGTTAGTACCTACCAAAAGCGGTGCAAGGAAGGACAACCAGTGAACTGGCGTCAGGATCATGGGTGCCCAAGGCTCATTGATGCATGTTTGGAGCGAAGGCTAGCCCGTCTGTTTCAATCACACAGAAGAGCTACTGTAGATGACATTGCTGAAAAAATGAATGCTGGCCATGATAGAAAGGTGTCAGAACACACAGTGCATCACAGTTTGCTGCATAGACTGATCAGAATGCCCATAATGACCCCTGTGCACCACCCAAAGTACCTTAAAAGGGGACAAGAGCGTCAGAACAATGGAAGAAGGCTGCCTCATTCAGCAGGATAATGTACCCTGCCACACTGCAAAAAATTGTTCAGGAATGGTTTGAGAAACATGAAAAAGAGTTTAAGGTGTTGCCTTGGCCTCCAAATACTCAATATCTCAATCCAATTGAGCATCTGTGGTATGTGCTGGAACAACAAATCCGATCCATGGAGGCCCCACCTAACAACTTGCAGGACTTAAAGGATCTGCTACTAATGTCTTGGTGCGCGATCCCATAGGACAGGTTCAGAGGTCTTGTGGATTCTTTGTGGTCGATTTAACAAACAGCGGATTCTGCTTCCAACCCCGATCATTACTGGTCCTCCAGAAACAGAAGTTAAGAAGCAGCGGTCGTAAGACGATCGGGATGATTGACAGCCCCTGCTAGCGGCCGATTGGTTGCCGGTGAGCAGTGGCAGCATTGCACAAGCATTTCCCTAGAAATGCTTGTGCAATGTTAAATGCCGACAGTGTATGCTGTCTGCATTTAGCGAGGTTGAGCGAACAAGATTCGCTACAGCGAATCATGTCCACTCGACCCTACATAAATATACCCCCATGCCTCAATACATTAGAGCTGTTTTGGCAGAATTAGGAGAACCTACACAATATAAGACAGGTGGTTATAATGCTGTGACTGATCAGTGTACTTTATAACCTCTAAAACTCTAAATTTCTGCCTGTTTCTAAGCCCCTGCAGGCATCTTATCTTAATGCATTTTATTAGCATTTCACAGCAAGACAATGCTCGTTCATGTGTTGCCATAAAGATAACAGTGTGCTCTCTCCCATGGAGTTATGCAGGAACCAGCACTAATTGGCTAAATTGTAAGTTTGAAAAAAGCACTGAAATAAGGGGGCATTCTGCAGAGTCTGAAAATTATTTTACTATAACAGTGATGGTTGTACAAAATTGGGGAATGGGTAATAAAACATTATCAATCTCTTTACACAATAACATAACAGGTAGAATGTCCCTTTAAAGTAATACTCTTTGGAAATTGATGCTTGATCTTTTAAATAACATATCTTTGTAGTTAAAAAAGAGAAACAAATAAAATATATTTCAATTAGTACTCCATGGAAATGTCAAATAAATCTATTAAATAATATATCTTTTTTTTCCCCCAAAGATATAAATGATTGCATTAAATTAATAACTCTTCACTACTAATTATTGTACCTTCCTAAATTTCTATATTGAAAGATGAAAATCTTGTTTCAATTCATGACCAGTAAATCTTTATTAATGTTTACAGCAGGGATTACGTATCTATCAGATAACAACACAAGTGTTTTACTTTATTTTGGAACAAACTGTCATATCATGAGCAGAAGAAGACTTTAAGACCAAGGTTGACAGAAGAAGAATAGGCTGGGCGAGAAAGCTGTGAAATGTTGGTTCAGCAATCGAAAAATTCTATGTCTGTGAGTGTTAGCATATGGTGTCTCTCTTTAAGGTTTGTGTATGAATCTCAGCTGGTAGGTGACAGAGATCTTTTTGCCTTCCATACACACTTCATTAAAATACCAGCTGGAATCCAAGTTTAAAATCCCACAGTTGTGTTACTTGATAAAACTCAATTGCTGCTAATTGCTTTTGCTGCCCCTTTCAAATAATATTATTGTTATCATAAAAGTTCCATCACAAAAGATGACTAGAACAAAAAGAGCGTGCTTGGAAATACGGAAATGACCAGGTTCTTACATTTTTATAACTTGACTAAATGTAATCTTTCACTATTGGTTAGACAGCTATGTCAGGTTTTTTAAAAAATTCCATGGAGTAGAAATTATCTGTAATTGAATCTATCTGTAAACACTTCACTTAAAATAAATATGACTAAACACATTTAAAATATTTTTTTTTCTGTAGCACAAGGCTTGGTTTGAAATTAAAAATTCTCTCATATTCAGTGGCATATCTACAGCCAGTCCCAGAAAAATAAAACCTGTACATTTATGTGACATAATCTCTTATTCCTCTTGATGCCTCCTAACATTTAAAGAGCTATTATAGTGCAAAAATTACACACTGTAATTTGTAAGAGTATGTAATTTTAACACTAGCTGTGAAAGTCTTATATATATATATATATATATATATATATATATATATATATATATATATATACTGTATATATACAGTATATATATATATATATTCATATATATATATATACACACACAGTATATATAAACATACACGCACACATACACATACAATACTATTAAAGTATAGGAAGAATAAAAAAATAAAAATAAACTTTCTCAGGTATGTAATGTGGTTTGCTTATTAAGAAAATATATCCCAGTGTATAAATTTGTTATGGAAAGGGCAGAACTATTTTCACATGTATGGATAGTGTTCCCATATTTGGAACACCTGAATTATCTGTTTTTTTTGTCATTGAAAAATCTAAAATTAAAATATATGCATAGTGATTCATCAATACAATGTTTTCAGGAATCCCTTTTAAAATAAAGGTGTCTACTGACAAATCTGTCTATGTGAAAATGTTAAAGGGACATTAGTCTTGATTCCAGTCTTAGGGACCTATTTAACAAAGGTCTGTCAGACCTGATCTGACAGTGCGGATCAGGTCCGACAGACCTCCCTGAATGCGGAGAGCAATACACTCTCCGTATTCAGCATTGCACCTGCAGCTCTTGTGAGCTGCTGCTGCAACGCCGCCCCCTGCAGATTAGCAGCCGCCAGCAGGGGGGTGTCAATCAACCCGATCGTACTCGATCGGGTTGAATTACGGTGATGTCTGTCTGCCAGGTTATGGAGCAGTGGTCTTTAGACCGCTGCTTCATATCTGCTGTTTCTGGCGAGCCTGCAGGCTCGCCAGAAACACGGGCCCTCAAGCTCCATCCAGAGCTTGATAAATGGGCCCCTTATTCTTAAACGTTGAATATTACCCTGATGTTTTAAAAATAGTATTTCAATCCTGTTCCATTACAATAGTGTTTGTGTTAAACATCAGTAATATTTCTTGCAATGTAGGGCACCCGATGCTAAAAAAGTGTTTTTTCAACACTGGAAAGTAATTGTTCCTAAAAATATCCCATTACTTTTCAACATCTAGACTCTACTATTAAAGGGACAGTCAACTCCAAAAATGTTATTGTTCAAAAAGATAGATAATCCCTTTACTACCCATTCCCCAGTTTTCCATAACCAACATGGTTATATTAATATACTTTAAACGTCTGTGATTACTTTGTATCTAAGCCTCTTTTGACAGCCCCCTGGTCACATGGTAATTTATTTATTATCTGTTGACTTACATTTTAGCCAATTAGTGCTGTGTCATCAACAACCCACAGGCGTGAGCACAACGTTATCGATATGGCTCACATGAACTAGCAGTTTCCTGTTCTGATAAGCTAATAAAAAAGCATGTGATAAGAGGCTGTCTGTAGTGGCTTAGAAACAGTCAGAACTTTAGAGGTTTAAATGATATAAAGTATATTAATAATTTAATATAACAATGTTGGTTGTGCAAAGCTGGGGAGTGGGTAGTAAAGGCATAATCTATCTTTTTAAACAAAAAATTTTTTGGTGTTGACTGTCCCTTTAAAGATTTTTGAGCAAATACAGGCATTACTTCAACATAACCATGGGAATCTCTCATAACAGTTGTTCCTCTCCATGGCAACTATTCCCCTATAGCTAATTAACCATGTAACCACTGAAATCACCATTGCAGGTACTCCTCTATAGCTAATTAACACACTTAACATTAAAATACATATTGCAGCTTCTCCTCTATAGATAATTATCTATTTAACCACTGACTTCCACATTGCAATTATTCCCCTATAGCTAATTAACCACATAACCACTGACATCACCATTGTAGTTACTCCCCTATAGTTAATTAATGACTTATGCACTGAAATCCCCATTGCAGTTACTCCCCTATATCTAATTAACAACTTGACCACTTAAATCCACATTGCATTTACTCCCCTAGGCAATCAACTACCTAAACACTGGAATCCCCATTACATTTACTCTCCTAGCTTATTAACTACTTAACCACTAAAAATCCAATTAAAGTTATTCCCCTATAGCTAATTAACCACTTAACCCCTGAAATCCCCAATTACATGGGGGTAGTGACAGTTTAGGGGTTAAGTAGAGTGGGGAGTTTATTGTGATAGGGGTGTGATGGGTTAGGGGTTAAGTAAAGATGGGAGTTTATTGCGGTGGGGGTAGTGGTGGTGGGGTTGGTGGTGATATAGGGGTTAAATAGTATAAGGGGTGGAGGGTGTAGGTGGGAAAACATTATTATCTTTTTTTTTTTTTTTTTTTTTTTTTTTAAACAAGCTTTATTGAAGTGTAAAGGTTACATTAACAAAGTCGGGTATAATAACAAATTGGCGTAATGTATAATACAAGAATAAAGCAATGAGGAATCTATGCAATTTGAATCAATGCCCATAAAGATTGTACACTTCAAAATAATGTAAACATCATGCTCCTTGACACACAGCAGGAGCATGAGAAATTAGATGAGAGCGATTTCTGTTTTTGAACGGTTAGAGATATACAGAGGGAAAGAGAGGGTAGAAAGGAATAGAAAAGAGGGGGGGATATGATGGGGAGGGGGGGGAAGTGGAGAAGAAAAAAAAAAAAAAAAAAAAAATTATAAGTACTAATCAGAATATTCTTTTTCTTTTGTGGGTAGTATGCTCTAACAGTGGGATATTTAATTAAATAGTGCCCTGCCACAGTGCTCGCATGAGCTCATATTCGTCTATCTTATGGTTTTTAAGGTAAAAGTATCTTTCCATTAGTAAGACTTCCTCGACTTGCGAGTGCCACTCTTCTAGTGTAGGAGGGTTTTGTTTCTTCCATTTTTTAGGAATCAATTTTTTCGCACTAGTGAGCATAATTAGCAGTAAGGCAAGGTGTGTTCTGCTTTGTGTTTTAGGGAGTTCTAAAAACAGTAGAGCCTCGGGAGTTTTTAGAAGAGGGATATTAAGGATTTCAGCCATTTTATCGAAAATTTCTGACCAAAAGGGCGTTATAGTTGGGCAAGACCACCATATGTGGAGTAGGGAGCCGTTTCCCCCGCACCCTCTCCAACACATGTGGCTAGCTGTTGGAAATATCTTATGGAGTCTGACTGGGGTCAGGTACCATCTGCTCAAGAGCTTGATGTGGAGCTCCTGAATGGTAGACGATACAGACGATTTTTTAGTTAAGTTAAAAGCTTTTAGCCATAGTTGCTCATCAATATCTATTCCTAATTCGGTGTTCCATTGTGTGACATAGGACGGTAGTGTGTCTGTGTTCTGAGAGGAGACTAGTTTGTATAGGAGGGATATTAGATGTTTTGGTAGGGAATCCCCTGAACACAGCTTCTCAAAAGGGGTAAGAGACCTGCCCAGATCCTGTTTCTGTCTGTGGCCGGATATAAAGTGTACTAGCTGGTTGTATTGTAGCCAGGAGGAGAAGACTTTGGGGTGAGCGTCCCTAAGCGTATCATGTGGGATTATTTTCCCGTTCTCGACTACTCCATGAACCGTGCCCCCCCTGAGTTTATATGGTGCGGATCTAAAAAATCCTATTTTGTGATAAGGAATTTCAGGGTTTTCAAGGATTGGTGTTAAGGGGGAATGTTTTGAGGAAATGTGGGTGGAGGTTGCTACGGTTGAGTCCCAAATGTTAAATATTTCTGTTAAAAGATGGTAATTCTTAATTATGTTAGGCCGTTGGGAAGGGGGAAGCCACGCTAAAGTGCTTACATTATTTGTTTTGAGGATTTGCCTGTCTAGATCTATCCAGGCTTTATGCTTTTCGTTTTGTGCCCATTCTACTATCTTTTGAAGACTAATCACTTTTTTGTATAGGGAGATGTCAGGGAGCCCAAGCCCACCTTTGTCCCTTGGTAGGTACATAGTGCGTCTAGGGATTCTAGGCTTGGTGTCTGCCCATATGTACTGTTCTATAATTTTTTGTAGTTGAGGAATAAATCCCTTAGGAAGAGTGATAGGCAGGGTCTGAAGGAGATAGAGGATACGGGGAAGGATATTCATTTTAATGACCCCTATTCTGCCAAGCCAAGATGTGTATTTGCTTTTCCAAGAGGAGAGATCCGCTGAGATCGCGTTCCTAAGGGTGACGTAATTGTATTTAAATAAATCGGAAGGGTCTGAGGTTAAGTAGATGCCTAGGTATTTTAATTTGGATTTAGCTAAAGGAATCTGGTGTGTCATTTGTATAGAATGTATGATCTTGGGGCAAGTGTTGATGTTCAATAATTCAGACTTATGTAAATTCAGGGAGAAGCAGGAGGCTTTGCCATATTCCTTAAGGACGTCAAGGAGTGCAGGGAGGGATTCAGAGGCGTTTGTTAAGGTGTAAAGGACGTCATCAGCATAGAGTGCTTGCTTGTATTCTGTGTCTCCTACTTTAATACCTGTGATATGGGGGGAGGCCCTGACGATACTGGCTAGAACTTCTATGGAAAGGGCGAATAGTAAAGGGGATAAAGGGCAGCCTTGTCTGGTACCATTTTTAATATCAAAAGAGTCTGACAACGTGCCGTTAATCCTAATTTTAGCGTTAGGGTTAGAATAAAGGGAAAAAACTAAATTTAGAAAGGGTCTACCAAATCCCATTCGTTCCATTACCTGACGCAGGAAGGCCCAGTTCACTCTGTCAAAGGCCTTCTCTGCGTCTGTGGAGAAAAGCACTAAGGGAAGACCTGAGACCTTAGCGTGATTAATTAGCTGTGTGACTTTGATAGTGTTGTCCCTGGCCTCACGTCCAGGGACAAAGCCTACTTGGTCATTGCCTATTAGATCAGGCAAGAATTTATTTAGTCTGGTCGCTAGGATCTTCGCGAAAAGCTTCATGTCAGAATTAATGAGTGAGATAGGTCGAAAGTGGCTGGGGCGGTCTGGGGTCTTTCCCGGTTTGGGAATAACCGTTATGTGTGCTTCCAGGAGGATCCGGGATAGACGAGGGTCCTCTCTAAGGTCGTTAAATAAATCTAGGAGTGGGCCTGCTAAGATCTCTTTAAATTTTTTGTAATAAGCTGACGTGAATCCGTCTGGGCCGGGGCTTTTACCATTCGGGCAATTTTTAATGGCTAAAAAAAGTTCTTCAACGGTTATCGGAGAATCTAGGGATTTGGAGTCCTCCGTGGATAGAGAAGGGAGGTCTACTTTATTTAAATATGCATTTATAAACTTTTCGTGTTGGGGACCTTCTATCAAGTGGTTTGGGTCAGAGGGATAGTTATGTATATTGTATAGGGAATGATAATATCCGCGGAATTCTGAGGCTATTTGGTCGCTGCTACACAGCAAGCGGTCGTTAGTAGCTTTTACTGAATGAATGTATGAGCTGAGCTGTCGTTTTTTAAGGGTTCTGGCGAGGATGCGACCTGGTTTGTTTCCTCCTTCATAATATTGTTGTTTTAAGTGAAGAGCAATTTTTTGATGCGATTCTGATAAATGTTTATGAAATGCGGTTCTTGTTTCTTTTAAGAGAGTGCAAGTAGATAAACATGAGGGGTCTGCTTTGTGCTTAATTTCTAGTGTATTGATTTTAGTTTGTAAGTCATTGTATGTGGTTCTATATTGTCTGTTAAGGAAGGCCTTATGTTTGATCATAGCACCTCTAACAACACTTTTGTGGGCTTCCCAAATAATGGCGCGTGAAGAGGGAGGGTTAGCATTAATCTCAAAGTATTCTGACATCGTTTTAAGTATGTCTTTATAAATTAAAGGGTTGTCTAAGATAGAGTCATCCATTCTCCATGTTTTTTGCATGAATGGTATGTCTGGCCACAGTATTGAGCAAGAGACCGGGGCATGGTCTGACCAGGTTATATGATCAATGTTAGAGTGGTGTGTGAGAGAGAGTCCACAGGAGTCAGAGTAAATGTAGTCAATCCTGGAGTAACTATTGTGTGGGGCTGAGTAGAAAGAGTAATCTTTGGAAGTTGGGTGTAGGGTACCCCAGATGTCATGTAGTGTTAGTTTTTGGAGTGAGTCGTTTACTTGTGTGATTGTAGAGAGAGGAGTGCAGGAAACCCCACGTGATGTGTCAATTACGGGGTCTGCGACAATATTGAAGTCTCCACCTAAATAGGTGATACCTCTAGAAAGTTCCATGAGGAGGTCTAAGGTCTTTTTGAAAAATATATCCTGGCCGTGGTTAGGAGAGTATATTGAAGCTAAGGTGATTTGGTGACCATATAATGTACCTACAAGGATAAGGTATCTGCCGTTTGGGTCTTTCTCAATATGTGACATTTTGAAAGGAACTGTTTTGTGAAAAATGATACCTACTCCTCCTTTCTTGGTTTGACCAGAGGCAAAAAAAGCTAATGGAAATTGGGAGTTGTACCATTTGGGTTCCTTGCCTTTTTTAAAGTGTGTTTCCTGCAACAGGATTATGTGGCTTTGAATCTTGTTTAGTTCTCTAAGCGCAATAGAGCGCTTACCCGGGTTATTCAATCCTTTAGCATTTATGGTAGTGAGATTGATCGAGTGATCAAAAAACCTTTTAGATTTTTGGCTCGTAGCCATGATAGGCAAAAAAAAAAAAAAAGAAGGGGGGGGGGAAGTTAGGGTAGGGGAAGGTTACTAGAAGGGGGATATGAGATAGAAGGGGAAAGTGAAGGTGGTGGGAGTAGGAGAATAAGTGTTATGGGAAAGGTATAGTATTAGAGGTCAGAGTAAACACAGAAAATGGATCACTCTGGAGGAAAATTCTATATACAAAAAACTGTGCAACAAGCTTTGGTTAGGGGAAAAGCCCCTTTACTGATGTAAGTTGTAGTAAGAAAAAAGTATACTTATAGCATAACATTATGTTAGAGCTGTCCAGTTAGAATGGAAAGATGTAGTCTATTAGGAAGCGAAGTCTTATACCCTAGGTCTGTCAATTAGTCAGCTGAGTCAAATGTAGTGGTTGTCGTTTCGAAAAACTCCTATATATAAAGGGAAAAATCATTGTCACAAGGGAGCCAGATATTTCAGGGCCATTTTTGGCTTTTGCATAAGATATGGGTTTATTTAAGGGGGGGTCCCGTTTTCAAGGTGACTGTCTGACAAAACAGGTTTTAAGTAGGTGTGCAGTTGGTTAGGATATAGAATCGTTTAGGAAGGGACTATATGGGTTTGCTGAGTGAGACCTTATTTGCATACTATGTGGATAATAGTGTATGTACATCAAGGGTGTTGCCCTATATAGTGTTCTAGTAATATGTACTTATTTGCTAGTGGGTAATTGGTGTGTTTACGTGTATCGTCTGTAAAGACTGTTTTTAATTAGGAAGGCAAGGTGTATTCTGGTTACTGTTTTTTGTGCATGAAAGTAGCCTGTCTGTGTCAGAGGAGAAAGAGTGTCTATAACAGTCCTATGCAGATAAGACAATTAATTGTAAAGACAATACATACAATTATGCAAAATTCTTAAATGTAAACATTTCAACTCGTGGGGGAGCACATGCAGCGGTATATGCAAATATTTACAAAGAAAGTGGGATAGGGAAACAACTGGGTGAACAGGCTGCCGTGAGCTGCAATATTTAGAACAGATTAGGTGAAAGAGTCAGCCTAAATGGATCAAAAATAAAGTGTCCATCATCAATTCAATGTTAAAAGTCTTTGATTTACGGATTGAAGAGCTAGTCACAACACCTGTAAATTTTATATTAGATTATAAAGGGCGGGGGAAAACTTGCATCTTAACGCAAATAAAGAGTATAAAAACATATGCAACGTTTATGAAAACATGTTAACAATCACAACATTTTCATGAGTTCAGAAAGGATATTTTTCTGTAAAGTAATGAGAAAAAACAAAGAACAATAAACCTGTGCTTAGAGAGTCCAGCAGTACTTTACCCTCATAAGTCACTTTCAGGGCGATCAATTGGAGGACGGGTTAGCTGAGGTTGTCTTCCTGGTTGAGGATCTCTGGTGGTAGGAGCCGGAATGGCCAAGTTTTCAAAAAACTCAGTGTGGTCCATCTCTGGCCTGAAGATGAAAGTTTTGTTATTGTTGGTAGCGATAATTGAGACTGGGAAGCCCCATCTGTATGGGATTCTGTGGTTTCGTAAAACAGATGTGATATGGTTTAAGTCTCTTCTTTTTTGAAGGGTCGCTGGAGAAAGGTCAGAGAAAACCTGGATTTCTTCGCCTGCATGTGTGAGTGGTGATTTCTTACGGGTTCCTTGAAGAAGGTCTTCCTTATCTTTATAGCTCAAGAATCTGACTATTATGTCTCTCGGGGGCGCTTTATTTGGTGGTTTAGGCCTGAAGGCCCTGTGGGCCCTTTCTATGGGAATGTCAGGTGATGAAGGAGAGTCTTTAATGATGCGAAATAAGGCTTGTAAATAACCTTCTATGCTCTGTGGGTGGACTGTTTCAGATACCCCGCGGAACCGCAAGTTGTTCCTGCGGCCCCGGTTATCCAAATATTCCATTTTATCATTCAAAAATTGTAGGTTGTCAGCATGGTTTTGGAGATCAACAGTATGTTGCGCCCCCAGTTTTGCGTTGTCTTGAGAGGTCTTTTCAATCTTCAGGACTCTAGTTTCTAGTGCGGAAAAGTCCTTTCTGAGATCACCAAAGAGGCTCCTCATTTCTGTCAATACCCCCTGGATGTCCTCCTTAGAGGATAAATGATTAATGTCGTCTTTAGTAACGAATTGGGGGTTAGAATCAGCGTGATATGGGATAGAGGGTGCTGGAGGGTCTTGAGGGTTGTCCATGATAATGTCAGGGGCCTCTTTTGTGTGGTCCAGGGGTCTCAGGTAATGGCTCATAGACTTGGGGGCAGTTATCTTTTCTGCTTTATTGTTCTTTTTGATAGGCATACCCCTGCAAGTATATGTTTGTTTAAGCAAAAGTTCTCCTTTTTAGGTTTAATGCGCAGGTCTTGTTAAATGCCCTGTTATTCATGCATTTATTCCTTATTTGTGCCCTGTGATAACTTTAGAGAATAAAATGTGGTAAGCCACGGGCCGCAAAGTAATAGGTACTTAACGAAGTGTATGCCGTAAGGGCCGTGATACCTTTCTTTATGGGTCTTGCTTAGGCCTCGTTCTGTTTTAGTGGTGTGAAGATGGCGTGTAGTCTTTGGCAGAGCGCCTGAATATAGACAGCTTACCCGTTCCGGTTCTCCCTTCGTGAGGCCTTGTAGGCTATCTGAGGTGTTACGGAGACAGCTGTGCTAGGGCCACTGTTTTGTGCACACTTCTCTGCCGGACCTGTTGAGAGGGAAGATCCGGAGGCTTGAGTTGCCGGAGACGGCCCAAAGTGTTTTCGGGACCCGAGTGGCATAGCTGCGTCAGTTCCACAGCCAGGTTAGTGCTGTATCTCCGGTTCAGGTCGATGCTTTGCGCTGGAGCTTACGGGTCTAGGATTGTACCTGAGTTCGCCGGGAAGCTTCTTTAAGATGTATGAGAGGTCCGGTAAAGTCTTATGGGAGCGATGAGCGGTTTGAAGGGGTATTCTCCTAAATAGGCGCCATTTGTAGGCAGGCTAAGGAGTGGCGGGGTAATTATAAAAAGCTCAAAGTTCCTAGGGCTAAAATATTTCAGTTGTGAAGATGTTCTGTTAAGCTGGATCAGTCATCTCAGAATTAGGGTTTTTATAGAGTGCTTTTAAGCTATTTAGAGCTTATTTATCAGTATGAGAGGCAGGAGCCTTTCTAGTGTGTGACCATCTTCCAGCGTGGTCAAGCTCCGCCTCACATTATTATCTTTTTTGTGTGTTTAGTGTAACTTTACACAAACTTTCAAATTGCGCAAAAAGCTTCAGCGTAAAATACGATTGCGTTCGAACAATCTCATTTACTTTAAACCTGCAATTTGAGTGCACATTTACACTTTACCCTGCTCATAGAAAATATGGAGAGTGTAAATTACAGCGGGTTTGCACAAAAATCGTTTGCAAAAATGTAAACACCATGTCACTTGTAATGTGGATTTGAGAGCAAAATGTTAACGACATATGTCAGAAAGTGGAGAACATCCATATTTTATTTACTATTCATTTTAATTTATTAAGGGCATTTAATATTCAAAATATGGAACTATGGAAAATAATATACTGACTTTAAAACATATGTAAAAGAAAGATAGAGTTTGTTGTAGTAGATAAAACGTCCATTTTATTGAATCATATAAAAAAAAAAGATGCGTGTAAGCTCCAGTCTTACGCGTTTCGGCTGGGGTGCAGTATTCATAGACCTAAGGAACAGTTGTGTCTTACACTGTTCAAAAACACAATGCAATCATCTCATTGGGTGTCTAATTACACACAAATTCTTTAACCCTTCATTGTATACACATGTTCAGTACGGCAAACAAACCAGGGGCGAAACTACAGGGGGTGCAGAGGTCGGAACTGCGACTTGGCCCCTGAGGGTGGGGGCCCAGGTTAAAAAAATAAATTCCCCCAATAAAAAAACGTTGACCTGCCACTGCCTGCACTGATATCATGTGAGTGTGAAATGATGCCTCACTAGTGTCTCTGACTACAGGGGTTAGTGTTTCTGTTTTACCCATTGGTGTTTATGTGTGTGTGTGTGTATGTATGTATGTGACTGTGTGTGTATTTATGCATGTATGTGTGTATGTTTGTGGAACCAGCAAATTACAGACCTTGTTACTACAGTATGGGGAGCGGGGGGTAAACAATGTCACTATACAGTACCACTATATACAGTACATGGGCTGGACTATGTCACAGACTACTGTGGTCACTCTATAAAGTACTGGGGCGGGTAGGGTCAGGCCAGCCATCTCACCGGCAGATTACAGACTGTGTCACTAACTCACTATATACAGTACTGGTTGGTTAAACAGTGTCACTATATACAGTAATAGGGGGTCAGACCATCTCACAGACTGTGGGCACAGGGCACAGGGTACCTCCTTTTGCAGACATGTAATCTGATTCTCATTTTTTTTTGGTGGGGGGGGTCTCTTCTTAGATTTTTGCACCTGGGCCCTGTGATTTCTAGTTACGCCTCTTAAACAAACTGTAGATACTGATTAACTCTAAACCAACACTATAACATTCATGAAGTCTGATATGAAAAGAGTAATGTATTCATAATTGATTCTCTTATCATAGTGAAACAATATATTACATTATATGTGTTATAAGAGTTTATAACAGCCCTGGTCATAAATATGTTTGATCATATACATTATATACATTATCTTATACCTATTGACAGTGTCAATGTGCTTAATATTACCAAATTGTACATATAAAGGACTCTGGAAGGACTCTGGAATTCTTCATTAATTCTTAGTTAATAAAATCTAACCACCATGTATAATGTTGATGTCCTATATATTGATTAAAGTGATGGAACTTAGTGCTAGAAAGATCTTTTACATTTTAACATTATTTACATCTCATATAACTAGAGCTACAAAGCTTGAATTTATTCACAGAAGTTGATGATATCAAATTCTGAGTTGAAACCAACTGGTATCAAAGTATCTAATTTAAAGATCCAGTAGGTCTCTTGTCAAGTTAGAAGTTGAGCTTTATCACCACCCCTAGCCGGAGATCTGATGGTTTCAATTGTACAACATCTTAGAGTAGACACATCTGTAGCATGCTTATCAAGGAAGTAGCAAGATAAAGCTGAACATCTTTGGTCGTTAGCGATGTATTAATATATATGTATCTAGCATTTTATGTTAAGGTTAAATCTTTTCTCACCAATGAAACAGTGAAGAGACAAATGTATGTGAAGATGCTTGGTATCATACTTAGTTTAGAGAATATAATTATACTTGGTTCCATTTTGAAATGTTACTTATGTCCATGAAACTCCCATGGAATGCCAACTCTTACAACTACACAATGCGTTGCACAGAACACATAGATCAATTAAAAAAATGTTTGTGTTATTTATATTTAATTATCAAATGTGAATTGAATTTAATACGCAATATTACATGAAATAAGAATGAGTAAACACTATGAAAACAACAGCAAAATAAGGATGTTTAAATAATATTTATATAGCTGCAGCATACGCTATCAAAAAAATATTAACTGTTACAATATAGCTTAGGTAATTACTATAGATATTTTTTCGCCTTCACATTGAGACAATCAATGTACATTTAATTACCTAAAAGAAACAAAGTTGCGCCAAATAGTGTGATACCGTTAACACAGAGTAGATAAAATATAATTTCCACAGCGGTTACAAAATTTTACAAAATCACACATTGTAGCCTAATACAGTATATATATATATATATATATATATATATATATATATATATATACACACACACACACAAATACTGTACTGTGCTGTCATGCCATGCCTCCTACAACCTATACGTGACAATTATTGACATTCATTCACAAACAATCATAATGATTGTCTGTGCATGAATGTCAGTATGTCATGGTTGTAAATGATGGCTGCCTGTCTGCCTGATGAGCCTGTCACATACCTCCCAATATTTCAAAATTTGAAAGAGGGACATCCCCGCACTGGGAAAAGTTGTCCCCCCTCCCCCACAAACTGGGAAAAGTGGAGCACAAGATTATATGTGGAGCATGGTATACTGTTCTGGAGGAGGAGAAGCAAAACTGCGCCAGCATGCATGGGGGATTGAAGTGTTGCGTGGTGCTGCGTGTAGAGCCGGCACTAGGCACATGTGGTGTGGGGGTTCCTTAAAAGTGTGAACACGGGTCAGGGAGGTGAGCTGCCACTGCACAGTTACCCTCAGTCATCATCTCACTCAAAATAAAAAAACGGCCCAGAGTAAAAAACAAGCAATATTTAAAAAATATGTCACACTGTTGTCAGTCTGCCGTGGCACACCTGAGGAATTCTTACGGCACACTAGTGTGCCACGGCACACTGGTTGAAAAACACTGCCCTAAGTCATGCATACTAAGGGGATCAACCCCGAAACATCGCAGATTTTTATGCTTAAATAAAGTGCTTTGAATATACTGGTGCTGTGGACTATCTGTTGTGGAATCCTATTTGACGGGTAATAGACAGTACCCCATGGCTTAACGTGCACCTTACTTTGAAAGTGCTGTACCTACTTGAACCATTATTGTGTCAGTAACCACTGTGGAAATTGTATTTATCTACCCTGGGTTTATGGTATCATGCTATGTGGACCCCTTTGTTGCTTTCAGATGTTGACAGAAGTGGTTTCCAGACCTTAGAAGAGGAAGCAGACTATTGGGTAATACAAGAATTACCAGAGGTTTGTTTGTTGAACTTTACATTTATTAAATTTCTTTTTTTTTTATTTTATTCAATTGTGGACTGTTAACTTTATTTTTACAGTTGAGCGCCCCCTATAGCTGATAATTCATTATTGGCTATTTTGTTGTAGATCATACATTTAATTAACCAGTTATAAACATTATATTATTTCTACATATATGATTCGGCCATCTTACATACTCTTTTTGTGAACACACCATTTTGCTCGACTGTATTCACTATCATTGTGTAAACAATTGGAACAGCACATTTGGCAAACAAAATCAATACTTTTACAGAATCTCAAACAATGAACAACCTTTTAGAGAAACTTGCTAACAGGTTTCGAGATGAAATCAGCCTGCTATAAACGTTTTATGAATATTCTTTTCTACAAACATCTGTAACTTCGTAGTTCTGATTTTAAAAAATCCAATAAAGTTCTTTAATCCCAAACTGATAAAATATAATACTATTTCGCTAACACTTTGGATTTAGTATGTATTCTATACAGAATCAGTGAATCTAAAGGTATTTTAGTGAGCATTCGTATTGTCTTAAAGATTATACAAGAAAGATTTAGTTCTAAAGTAATCCCTTAGGATACTTTTTTTATAACGCACCATTTTTCACAAAGCTTTTAGCTAGGTGAAGCCTAATGGCTGTGCCGTACATTAAGAATATAAAGTAACTATGTTTATGTTTCAGTGACAGACCAATACGTCTATATTATTGAATAATTTCTGAATCAAAGCAATAGTTCTTAAATGTAAAATGACTCAGTGTAAAGCATTCAATACTCTCACCATTAAATATTAGGATATTAAAAAGTAAGTTTTTTTTTGTTATCTCCCCACATTAATACATCGGGTTTACCTATGATCAAAGGTTGGTTATTAGCTGTGGTTTATATTTCGAAGGTCAAGTTGCTGTTTTTTTTTTTTCCACAGGAAAAAAAAGAACAGATGTGACCGGAGTTCACATAGAATGTGTCCAGCATAAAATGGCTACATCCCACATCTAACCTTTACCTTTTTTCTCCATAACACCGCAAATCTAGTGTAATACACCATCTGGTGACAATGGTTAATGCACTAGCCATGTTCTTAATTAAGTTAAGAGAAGTATTTTATATATAATCAATGTTTGCTTAAAACCTCACACCAGGTGTCTCTTAAAGTAAGTATTAAAAGTATTGCTGCTGAGCAAGGTATAATACAAATATAGCATATTATATGACCTGTACAGTCCATTAATAGACATTTTATTATGAAATATATAAACATCATTTTTCTAGGATGAGAAAGGACTTGAACAAAAGTAGATGACAATATTTTGCAATAAAAGGGTACAGAAATCAAAATTTAACTTAAGCTCATTTCTACGGGCGGGTACTGAGACACTAAAGCTCTTTTTTCGTGAGCAATATATTTTACAAACATTGTTGCAAACACTGCTTCATCATTTTAGCCTAAAAATGAAAGGTCCATTGAATACATTAGAATTGCAGAATCAACAAATGCATAATAAAAGTACAATGCAATAGCACCTACTCTGAATTTCAAATGAATTTCAAAACAGATTTTGTTCTGAGCGGTTTTGAAATTACTTTTATTCCCCCCCCCTTTGTACCATGTGACAGCAAACAATCAATCCCAAAAATGCATATACCTATATACTATGACTTCTTGCACATGCTTATTAGGGGCTGGTGCCTCAGAAAAAATTTACACATTTTGATAACTGAAGTTAATTGCATATGTTTTTTAAATTTCTTGTTCTATCTGAATCAAGAAAGTTTAATTTTTACTCTTTAAATATGTTCATTAGAGTGAAATTTTAAGATTGCAATGAAGTGTTTTTCAACATGGTGATTCTAAAATTTACACCATGGCCTTGATTCAATAAAGCCATTTATGAAACAAATATATTGTGTAAAAAAACATGCAGGAACATAACAATTCAAAATTTGCACAATGTAAAGAGATTTGTACCGTCCCCTTATTGCATCTACAAGTTGCAAATTATTCTCCATTTTAATCAATGTAGCAGCGTCTATCTCACAACCATTCACGTCTAAAAGCATAAAGCAACTCCATTGTGAAGGATCACACTTTTAAAACATTAAAAGAACAAAGAATTAAAATCAGGGAATAAAACACCCTCTATAAAGCAGAATTTATAACGAAAACCTGAAAAAAGTTTAAAAAAAAAATCAAGACAAACTAAACAACTTTGAAATAGTGAGACAAGATTGTAGGCTAAAACACTTAAAGGGACATTAAACACTAAATACATTCTAGATAGGATGATGCATTAAAATAAAAGATTAGTCTGTGAATAACTTGTAGATGTATTATTTAAAGTTTCATTAGCTGTTTAAATAGTGACAAAATAAGTGTAAAGTTTTAGTGTCTATAAAACAATGGGAGCTGCCATGTTGCAACTTAGGTTACCGTCCCTATTGTGGTCAATTAGGGACAGTTATAAATAAGTCACTAGAGTTGCAGCCAATGGCTGTGTGGAATATAACAGTGTTCTGCACTTCCACTTCTAACAGGAACTGAAATGCTCACAATTTTAGAATAGAATTACAAGAAAAGGGGACACAATTAATAATGAAAGTATATTGCAGAGTTCATTTTTATATGTACAATTTATCATTTTGTATTACATCTCAATGTGTTTAATGTCCCTTTAACAATTGTAATAGCATTTTATACATTACACCCATGGAATGCCGTGAGATGCCCACAATCAGCCCTTGTTTATGCCTGTGAGGTTTCCAAGTCCCCTCTTGTTCTATCCATGGGGGTAGATTTATCATACCCCTGGCAGACATGATTCGCTATAGCGAATCATGTCCGCCTTGCATCGCTAAATCCCGTCAGCATACGCAGTCAGCATTTAACATTGCACCACAAGCAGTTCTGGTGAACTGCTTGTGCAATGCCACCCCCTGCAGATTCGGGGCCAATCGGCCACTAGCCGGGGGTGTCAATCAACCCGATCATATGAGATTGGGCGGATTGCTGTCTGCCGCCTCAGAGCTGGCGGAAGAGTTAAGGAGCAGCGGTCTTATGACCACTGCTTCTTAACTCCTGTTTCCGGCGAGCCTGAAGGCAATATGGTCCTTAATAAATCGGCCCCATGGAGTCTACGGCCCTATACCAATTAGAAACATTTACTTTAAAGGGACAGTCTACACCAGATTTTTTATTGTTTTAAAAGATAGATAATCCCTTTATTACCCATTCCCCAGTTTTGCATAACCAACACAGTTATAATAATATACTTTTAACCTCTGTGATTATCTTGTATCTAAGCCTCTGCAAACTGCCCCTTTATTTCAGTTCTTTTGACAGACTTGCAGTCTAGCCAATCAGTGCCTGCTCCCAGATAACTTCACGTGCATGAGCACAGTGTTAACTATATGAAATACGTGAACTAACACCCTCTAGTGGTGAAAAACTGTTAAAATGCATTCTGAAAAAAAGGTGGCCTTCAAGGTCTAAGAAATTAGCATATGAACCTCCTAGGTTAAGCTTTCAACTAAGAATACCAAGAGAACAAAGCAAAATTGGTGATAACAGTAAATTGGAAAATAATTTAAAATTACATGCACTATCTGAATCATGAAAGTTTATTTTGGCCTAGACTGTCCATTTAACAACTTTTAAGTGTGTTTCCTGAAATTGCTTTAATTGCAGTTGTTTAAAGGGAAATGAAACCTAAAACGTTGCTTTCATGATTGAGATAGAACATATACGTTTAAACAACTTAAATTTTGCTTAATTCTCTTGGTATCTTTTGTTGAAGGTGAGACAATGACAAGAGGCATATATGTGCAGCCACCAATCACCAGCTAGTTTCCAGTAGTGCATTGCTTCTCCTGAACCTACATAGGTATGTTTTTTAAAAAAGGATTCCAAGAGAATTAGGTAAATGAGATAATACAAGTAAATTGGGAAATGGTGTAATATTGCATGTTCTCTCTGGATTATGTTTAATTTTGAGATTACTGTCCCTTCAACTCCTTTTTCTTTCATGTGCACAATTTCATTTTTGATGCACCTAAAGCATCAACAGATATTAATTGTAGAAAAACACCCACTAAAAAATGTCTGGAGAAAATAAATGAATGAAATCAATGAATTGTCTATCATGACCTCACCTTCCTAATGAGGCACATCAGCAACTTTATAAGTATTTATGAATATAGTCCAATGCCCATAAGGGCTAGTCTAATAGGTTTAGATAAATGTTACACACATTATTCACTAGATTTATGAAAATAAAATATGAAATAAGAAGTAGAAAATAGAAGTGAGAAAGTGAGAGAAATAATAATATTTTTGGACTACACTAGTATTTCAGTAAATGAAAAGAAGTTTATTGTAAATATCTATATGAAAAATGTTTTAAAGCTAAATGCAATGTTTAAAAAGTAGCCAATCACTTTGTTTTAAAGGGTCATGGGAGGTAATAGTATGTTGTATTCAAAGAAATAGTTCACATGATCAAATTAAAGGTAATGGTATAGTCTGGTATAAATAATATACTGCTCATTTAAAAAATGTGTTTGGCCAATCAAATTGCAGAAACATACTTATTCACTTGTTCAGCACATAGGCAATAACGAGGGTTATTTGCAGCCAATCATTTTCTTACAGAATGTGCACAATCCTTTCTACAACTATTGGCAATTCTCACACCAATTCATTTTAATGTTTATATTTAGATTATACCTAAATAGCCAAGTGATTGTAATCAGTAGGAACTTCTATTGGCAGACATGCATTATTGGGTCAGGGCTAAAGTATTCAAAAGATGATATTCTCTAAAAATTAAAAAGGAAGATGTTCTCTGTAAATGAAGCCTGCATATTAAACCTATATTTATAGCTCTGTGGAATCTGTTGGTGCTCTACAAATAACAATAATATAGGCCCAAATTTATTAAATCAGAAATAAGTTGAATGTTTGTGAGGAGAATATACTTGCCAAGCCTAAAATCACTTGAAATTCCAATTTTTGTAATGAATAATCAAAATCATTTGCACCAGTCTTGACACAAATATTATCATATTAGTGATAATTCCAAAGTACATCTAAATAGCACATAAACAACAGGAGCAGCTTAAATAAATGGTCCTATTCAATCAAAAATCCGGCAGTATTCAGACACATGAGGTAGCATGCAGTGAGGAAGTATCTAATGACTTGGATTTTTTTTATTAGGTCAGCTGTATAATTTATGACTAAACATTCCATGGTTAAAATAAGCTTATATTGCTCAGAAACTGGAAGAAAACTTTTACTATCTGTTCCTAACTTTCTAATTTGTATTCAGAGACACAAATCTCTCTTGTACCTTTCTATGAAGTGTACAGCTTCAGAGGTAGCAAGTGAACATTTTCACCCAGAGTGTTGTTTTGGTAGCATAAGTAAATTGATAAATCTGGATGAAAATCAATCTTCTCTGACCACAAAGCAAAAATAAAGCCTGAAATGATTCTAATATCAAATAGATGCAAAATGATGAATGTGTGCCATTTTTTAAATGGGAAGAATGGTTTGTTTTCTATGGTACTTATTTTTATTATTATTATTATTATTATTTTTATTATTTTCATTTTTTTTAATATACCAGAATGTATTCTGATTAGGGATGGGCGAATGTGTAAATTTCCGAATTCGAATGTTAGAACGAATGTTATTACCGAAATTCGAATTATAAATCCGAATGTTAAGAATGAATATTCTTAAAAATTCTATAATCGAATGCTATTTACAGTTTTCGAATGTCACTTTCGAATTTGAATGTTTATAATTAGATCGAATGTCCACATTCGAAATTTCAAATTTAACATTCTATTTATTTAACAAATACTATTCAGAAGTTCAATAGTTCATGTGGTAGGGAATCTAGTAAATTGATATATAATAGATACAAATATATCATTTCGAATGTTTCTATTTCGATCGAATATTGCATAATTCGAATATTACATTTAAAGAAAGCATTAGAAATACTATTACAAACATATAAATTCAAATTTTTCTAAACTAATATTTTCGAATGTAATCGTAAAATTCGAAACCGAACATTCGAAAATCGAATGTTAGAATGTTATGTAAACATTAGAAATTCGATTCGAACGAACGAATGTGTCAAAATTTGTTTCATTTTTCAAATGTTGCAAAGCATTCGCCAATCCCTAATTAGGATGTGAATTTTGACTAAAATTACAAGCTGCATGTTCTGTTTATTGTTTGATATATTCAGGCTCTAGTCATAAAAATGTATATAACCTATTTGTAATTTATGACTTGACAATATATCGATGGGTGTTTTGCTCCTTTCCATCTTGGCGTAGTTACTACATGTATGTCATACTACTTATATATCTCTGATACTACTGTTTAGTATAGTTTATTGTCATGCAAAAAAGCAATTTAATATATCCTGTTTGAATTGTGCCCCCATATTAATTTTTATACACATACTTGTTTGTTTTGTTTAACTTTCATTTAAATTTTAATAAAAATTGATTGTTCTAAAAAAATCCATAAACCCAACTTTGACAGCTAAGCCATCAAGACTAAGAGGCTTAGAAATGGATAAAGCTCATAAATAAAGTAAATCTTGGAAATTGCTAGACCAGGGGTGTATCTGGGCTTATGCCAATAGACCTCTGTCTATGGCTGCATGATTTAGAGGGACAACACATTTTTAGTAGTTCAATGGCATAATGCCATCCTGCTCCTTTGTATTCCAAAAGTTTTATTTCAGTACAAATCTATATTCTCTAATGGTCCAGTGGTGATGTCTGGCTCATCCATATGTCTCCAACTGTAAGAAATATAGGAGACACAGATAGGTCGCATTCACATAGTTGTTGATAGTTGTTGATAATGAATTATCCATGACTTATTTAAAGTTGCACCTTTTTCTCTTGTTTAGCCTTTTTACTTGTTTAGCGTTTCCTAAATATCCTCCAGAGTTGACTTTTTTTTTATCTCCCCTTTAAATCAATGGGAATCGATAAATTATAATTTGCACTAGACTTGTGCACGGCCGAAAAATTTGTTTAGTTTCGGTTCGGATTGATTCGGATGTTTTCGAATTTTGGTTCGGATCGATTCGAATTTGGAAAAATTAGAATGAATTTGTTTCGGATTCGTTTCGGATTCATTCGGATTCTAATAAATTCGGCTGGATTCGGTTCGGTTTGATTCGGAAATTCTGAATTTCGGTATGTGTTAGGTGGGATGTGCTGTGTATTAGACTAGTATTATGCACTGTATATTAGGTGTAACCCATAGCAGAGTGATATAACCTAATATACTGGACAATACTAGTGTAATCCATGGCCATCCGAATGTAACAAATAAATCCGAACTAATTCGGATTTATTCGGTAGATTCAGTACTACCGTAATTCAGTAATTCGAATCTATCCGAATCTCAGAATTTAACAAATTCGTCCGAATTTCGATTCGGAACGAATCGAACCGCACATGTCTAATTTGCACCACGTATACACTACTCGCAGTTTTGTTTTACCACTGCATATTTTTGTCCAGAAATTACACCTCACAAAAGGAGATGCTAAGGCACAATAATAGGGAAAATAGTGGGGAAAAAATGTACTACAAACCTGTGATGTTTGGATTGATCCCTTTGTACAACGTCTAAGGAAAACAATCATATGTAAAATTAAAGGGATATTAAACCCAATTTTTTTCTTTCATAATTTAGATAGAGTATGCAATTTTAAGCAACTTTCTAATTTACTCCTATTTCTCGCTTAAAATGGCTGCTCTATCTGAATCATTAAAGAACAAATTTGAGTTTATTATCCCTTTAATTATACATATGATTTGTTAAGCAATCTGAATAGCATTTATTAATGGACATGATGGCTATACTGGGAATGTTCACCTAATTCATTTTTTTTAATATTTCATTTTTTTTTAAATATATCTTTTAAAGTTTTTTCATTCATTGAGAAAAGATTATTTTCCAAATTGGCAAGGCTTTCATTTGAAATCAAGAAAAGCCCTGCAGGGAACTGATTTGCTAAATGATTAATGTGACTGCAACATCTTTTTTAATGGGATTTTCATAGTTCTTAAACTGTAAATAGTAAAACTGCTAAATTACGAGGTTGAAAATATGATGAAACAATGTTCTAGAGATTGTAAATTGGGATTAATCCAAATACAATTTTTGGGAATTTTGAAAAACCTACGCAAAAGATTTTGGTCACGAACAAACAAGATAGAATTGATATTGTGATCATTATTTCTATTATATCGCATTTTTAATAAAGAATAACAAGGGAACAAAGCAAATTTGATAAAAGAAGTCATTTGTTTGTTTAAAATGTTATGCTCAGTTTGAATCGCAAAAGTCCATTTTTGGGGATCATATTACTTTAAACTCACCTCTTATGTGAGTGAAAATGCTTACAGAAGTCCAATCTGAGCGTAGTTGAAAACATAATATTTTGATTAGAAGAACATTTTTTATCATTCAGTAAACTGGGGATTTGGGGAAAATATTCACCTTATATTTTACGCACAAATCAGGTTTCAAGTTTATCAAATAAAAACTTCCAAAATCGTATTCAGTTATTGACTGCACTCATTTGATTTTTGCATTAATTTAGGAACACATCTGCCCGTCCTCCTTGCATTTGGCAGCTTTTCAAAATTATCAATTATTGAACAAGCGCTTTTATGCTTAGAATGACACATTTAGACAACATTTTCACATCCATTCGCCCTTAAAGGGACAGTCTACACCAGAATTATTATTGTTTAAAAAGATAGATAATCCCTTTATTACCCATTCCCCTGTTTTGCATAACCAACACTGTTATAGTAATATACTTTTTACCTCTGTGATTACCTTGTATTTAAGCCTCTGCACACTGCCTCCTTATCTCAGTTCATTTGACAGACTTGCATTTTAGCCAATCACCGCTGACTCCTAGGTAACTCTACGGGCATGAGCACAATGTTATCGATATGGCAAACGTAAACTAACACCCTCTAGCTGTGAAAAACTGTCAAAATGCATTCAGATAAGAGGCAACCTTCAAGGGCTTAGACATTAAGCCTACCTAGGTTTAGCTTTCAACTAAGAATACCAAGAAAACAAAGCAAATTTGATGATAAAAGTGAATTGGAAAGTTGTTTAAAATTGCATGCCCTATCTGAACATATTTTTAATAATAATCTAAAATTCAAATGTCTTATTGAAGCTTGCAGAAAATAATTATTGGTTAATTTTGTACTTTTTGTTCACTTATTTAAAAAAGAGAAAAAAATAATAATCATAGTATAAGAAAAATAAACTTTTACTCCATTCTATGAAAGTCACTTATTTTTAGCAGACAAATTACTTGTGTATTTAGTTATACAGCATCTAAAATACTGAGTATATTGGCATTTTATGGAGATTAGCTTAAAATGAAGTGTCAACCAAATACCATTATATTGTGCATCTATTTATAATGGATTCCGCTCAGTAGTTAATCAACATAGTAATTTAACATTAAAAATGTTATCCCCTGCATTTCGCAGATCAATTGCATGATCATCACCTCCAGGTACAAATCACCATTCTGTGTCACTAGAGGTGTTTATTATTGATTGATGTTAGAAGAGATGCGCCTGCTGAGGTCAGCAGAAATACTTGCCCCTTGCCATTAAAGGTGAATCATTTAAGGAAAAGTAACAGGAGATGCCAAGTGCTTTAAGTGGAAAAGGAGTGTAGAACAAACTGGTTTTCATGAGATAGAAAGGGGAGAATAAAGTGCATCAGAACATGTTGGAATCAATACAAAAACATAGATTTTTTTCTTCTTCAAGTGAATTAAATGCTCATGAATGGTACTGAATTAATAACACTGGGGCAGAATGTTCCATCTATACATAGAACAAGAATGTGTTAAGTCATTCCTTATTCCAACTTTCTGTAGTATCTGCAAATCTCTTATTTGTTACTATATAAATCTCTTATGCGGGTTACTATTATTAGGAGTTATAATGTCATATAATGCTTTCTTTCTATGATACCTGTATTTTTTTAAAATTTGAATGTATTGCCGCTACTAATGTACCCAGCACTAAAAATTGCTGGTACTTTACAAAATAGTAACTACATTTTTAGTAGAATGTTATATTCTAATAAATAATATTATTGCTAATAAAAGATATAACTTTATTTCAGCTAGAATAAAACTGAACTAAATATTTAACATATAATACTAGATTGTTTTAAAATGATATAATTCAAAATTAAAAGGATTCTAAATCCATTTTTTTTCTTTCATGATTCAGATAGAGCATGCAATTTTAAGCAACTTTCTAAGTTAATCATATTATCAATATTTCTTCATTCTCTTGCTATCTTTATTTAAATCTTAGGAGCCAGAACATTTTTGGTTCAGGACCTGGGTTACGCTTGCTTATTGGTTGGTTGAATGTAGTCACCAATAAACAAGTGCTATCCAGGGTGCTGAACCTAAAATGGGCCAGCTCCTAACCTTTTAATAAAGATAGCAAAAGAACGAAGAAAAAATGATAATAGGAGTAAATTAGAAAGTTGCTTAAAATTGCATGCTCTTTCTGAATCATGAAAGAAAAAAATTGGGTTTAGTATCCCTTTAAAGGGACACTGAACCCAATTTTTTTCTTTCATGATTCAGATAGAGCATGACATTTTAAGCAAGTTTCTAATTTACTCCTATTATCAAATTTTCTTCGTTCTCTTGCTATCTTTATTAAAAAAGCAGGAATGTGATGCATAGGAGCTGGCCCATTTTTGGTTGAGAACCTGGGCTATGCTTGCTTATTGGTGGGTAGATGTAAGCCTCCAATAAGCAAGCGCTATCCATGGTTCTGAACCTAAAATGGGCTGGCTGCTAAGATTTACATTCCTGCTTTTAAAATAAAGATAGCAAGAGAATGAAGAAAAATGTATAATAGGAGTAAATTAGAAAGTTGCTTAAAATTTCATGCTCTATCTGAACCATAAAAGAAAAAAATTGGGTTCAGAGTCCCTTTAAGCTTTCATGATTCAAATAGAATATGCAATTTAAAATGACTCTCTTTTACTTCTATTATTACATTTGAATTGTTCTCTTGGAATCCTTTGATGAAGAGTAAACCTAGGTGGCTCACAGAACCTCAGGAGAGTACACTTAATGTCAGCAGTGTTTGCAACTTTGTATAACATTGCTACAAACATTATTGTACTAAAAACACGTGCATGCTCCTAATCTCCTATTAGCCCACCTAGGTTTACTCTTCAACAAAGGATACCAAGTGAAAGAAACAATTTTGATAATGGAAGTAAAATGGAAAGTTGTTTAAAATTATAACTATCTAGACCATGAACGTTTAATTTTGACTTTAATGTCCCTTTGATCAACCCATAAAAAGTATAAGAAAATAAAACAACATTGCAAAGTGCATTATTATTGCTTTTGCTTTAAAATACTGAAAACTATGCTTATTCCATTGAATCCTGAGATGTTTTAGGGATTCCATCCCATCATTTCACACAGTGATTGGTTAGATCAGAACATTAGATCAATTATCTAATTGGCCACAACAAAGAGACTGGGAAAATGGTTAAATGATGCTAGCAGGCTTTTCAAGAGGAAAATACCTCAACTGCTCTTAATTTGCAAAAATAAATCAAATGCCAACATAATGACAGCATTCAAAAATATTTCCTATGAAAAGCAATTCTTAATTGCTAATATATGTTTTGAGTTTAATGTGCCTTTAAAGGGATATTGTACTCTAAAAGTTACTCCACTCGAATATGTTCTCAGTGGTCCATTTTACATGCTGGCATGTATGTAATTGTTTGCAAACTGATCCTTAGTCTTTATTTTTTATTTGAAATAGCTGCTTTGGCCTACTGTATCCCACCTACACTGCAAATATGAATGACAAATATTGTTATTTGCATATTCAAGACATGCAGAATAAAAATAACACCATGAATTTCAAATGAGCAGTAATTTTTGTATCTATACTATAATCATGTTTGTAACGTGTCCGTCAGTGTCGCCGGTTGCGCACGCATCCTCAAAGGAATGTTGGCTGCGTGAGGCAGCCAAAAAAATGTTGACTTCACATGCAACCAAAAGAATCCACCAAGATGCGGACATCGGATGACGAGGAGCCTCCATGCCGTCGAGGACCACCGCCGCTACAGCTGAGGACCGCCGCCATTGAGGACCGCCGCTGAGGATCCACGCGTCGGGGAAGACAGCTCCGCACCCCCGCTCTGTGCCACTGGTGAGGACCGCTGCTGAGGATCCACAGCTCAGCACTGCGCCGTCTTCGCTCCGGATGAAGATAGAAGATGATGGAGCCGCCTGGAAGAAGACCTTCTCTGCCGGACTTCAGGAACGGTAAATACCTAGTTGGGGCTTAGTGTTAGGATTTTTTTTGGGGGGGGTTATTTTTAAGATTAAGTATTTAATGGGTGGAAAAGAGCTGATTGCCCTTTTAAGGGGAGTAAAAGAGCTTAATGCCCTTTTAAGGGCAATGCCAAGACAAATGCCCCTTTAGGGGCAATGGGTAGCTTAGGTTTTTTTTAGTGTTAGTTTTTATATTTCGGGGGGTTTGGTGGGTGGGTTTTTTTTACTGTTAGGGGGTAATTGGTCATTTGTTTAGGTAAAAGAGCTGTTTAACTTAGGGCAATGCCATAGAAAAGCCCTTTAAGGGCTATTGATAGTTTAGTATTAGATTAGGGGATGTTTTTATTTTGGGGGGGATTTTTTTATTTTTATAGGGGTATTAGTTTAGGTTTAAAAAAAATTGTTTTGGATAGCGTTGTTTGTTTTTTTCTGAAATTTTATATTTTTCATTTTTTGTAATTTTAGCTTTGGGGTTGTAGTTTTTTAATTGTTATGTGTTTTCTAATTCTGCTAACTAGCAAACAACTTCTCATTTTGTATCCCATTTTTTTTTCAAAAGACTCCTCTGGGAGCTTTATAAAATGTTAGTTACATTTCTTAGAAAACAATTTGGTAAATGTCCCTTCGTGAGCAAATATTTCTATGAATCATATATCTTATAAAAAATACATTGCTATAACACAGCACTTCACATGCACTTGCATGATGAAAGATCTAATGGTTTTATGCATGAATATAAGTAGATTGTGTGACAATATATTTTCTTTCACTTGAATACTTATTAGAAAAGAGCAGACTTTTAAAAAAATAACGACTTTAAGAGATGCTATTAAATAAAACAGATCCATGGTTATATTAGCTTTCCTATGAATTTGTCAAATATTACTTATCAGGTTTCACAAAACTGTAGTACTAACGGAATTCTTACATTTCTTAACCTCAGTTGTGCTTGTTTTATTATAACCCATGACTGCTGTTCTTTTTAATGGAATAAGAATTTACAAGTTCCTACTGTGCAATCACTTGCATAAACTGGCAATGCTGAATTTCGATTTATCAGCTCTTTTTTTTTTTAAATGGATGCCCTTCAAGGACAGAACCCAGGTCATTGCAGTAAAGGTAGGTACATTAATCATCTTCTCCAGGAAAAATAACAAAGAAGAAATAAATAAAGGACAATATCACATGATCAAGTATGCAGAGGTGATTACAGGTCACACCCACATTAGAAATAAATGAAGCTGTCAAGATAAATGCTCTGTGTTTTTCAGTAAAAGGAGTTTATAAAGAAAGCATTTAAGGTTCCCATTTTTTAATTGGAAAAAAAAAATTTGTTTATAAATGAATGGTTTGTATTACACTTTTTTTTTTTTTTTAAATTAATTAAAATATTATGGGCCAGATTACTTGTGGAGCGCAAATGTTTGTGAGTGATTGTTATTGTGTTTTCTATTGTTTGTGCACCAGTTAAATTGCACTCATACAACAAATTGACAGTAAACGCAACCACTTGAGCGCAATTGAAGGGTTAGCGCTCACTCAGAGCTGTGGTTAACTGTATTATGAAACAAAATAGTGTCACAAAATGCATAAAAAATACATTACACAATACAGTTACACTCATAATAACACCATCTAATAAAAAATATTTTTAAAAAAATATTGCAGTAAAAAGTTATAAAGGTCAAACATATGAGATCTTAGGTGTTAGAAAAAAAAAAGGCAGGCAAAGGGTTTTAATACAGAGATACATACATATGCATGTCTAAAGATGGATATGTATTAATATATATGCAGTACTGTGCAAAAGTCTTAGGCCACCATTATATTTGTTATTTTAGCAAAGTTTTAATCCATATTTATTTTTTGGTCTCTATATTAAGATACAAACAGAAAATACAGGAAATATCTACATAAAATATAAAAAAACACAATTTCAGAACAAAATGGCTTCTTTAGGCAAAAGTGGGGAGACTCAGGGGCGAAACTACAGGGGGTGCAGAGGGCAAAATTGCGACTGGGCCCCCAAGGGTGGGGGCCCAGCTTCAAAAATTTTTTTTTTATACAATAAAAACGTAGACCTGCCACTGCCTGCACAGATATAATGTGAGTGTGACATCATGCTTCACTAGTGTCTCTGACTACAGGGATTAGTGTTTCTGTTTTACCCATTGGTATTTATGTGTGTGAGTGTGTGTGTGTATGTATGTATGTGACTGTGTGTATTTATGCATGTATGTGTGTGAGTGTGTGTGTGTGTATGTATGTATGTGACTGTGTGTGTATTTATGCATGTATGTGTGTATGTTTGTGGAATCAGCAAATTATAGACCTTGTTACTACAGCATGGGGAGTGGGGGGTAAACAGTGTTAGTCTATACAGTACGGGGGGGCTGGACCATGTCACAGACTGGGGTGGGTAGGGTCAGGCCAGCCATCTCACCGGCAGATTACAGACTGTGTCACTGACTCATTATATACAGTACTGGTGGGTTAAACAGTGTCACTATATCCAGTAATAGGGGGTCAGACCATCTCACAGACTGTGGGCACAGGGTACCTCCTTTTGCATACATGTAATCTGATTCACATTTTTTTTTCTGTGTTTTAATTATATATATATTAAAATATATATATCAAATTCACTTTTTTGGGGTGGGGTGGGGGAGCCCTTCTTAGATTCTTGCACCTGGGCCCTGTGGTTTCTAGTTACGCCTCTGGGGAGACTGTACTGAAGTTGTCAGTAAAATGTCCTGAGGCTTTAAGTAATCTTCTGGTATATTATACCAGGCTTCTTTCAGCGCTTCCCAGAGTTCTTCTTTAGATTCAGGTTGTTTTTTATTTCTTTCTCTGTCCAGGTGATCCCATACTGCATCTATAATATTCAGGTCTGGACTCTGTGAAGCCAGTCCATGACTGTCAGTGTTTTATCAGTTGTTATTCTCTCCAAATATGATTTTACTGCATTAGAAGTGTGCTTGCGGTGGTTATCATTAGGGATGGGCGAATGTTTCTAAAAATTGGAAATTTAACATGAATTTTGATACATTCGTTCGTTTGAATCGAATTTCGAATGTTTATATAACATTCTAACATTCTATTTTCGAATTTTCGTTTTCAAATTTTTCAATAAAATTAGAAAATATTCATTCGAAAAATAGAATGTTTAGCTATGTATTCATTCAATTTCGAAATGTAATATTTGAATTTGAATGTGACATTCGAATTTGAATGTGACATTCAAATTTGAAATAGTATTTCTAGTCTACAACTGCTTTAATAAATGTAATATTTGAATTTGAATGCTACATTCGAATTAGAATGTCACATTCGAATTTGAAATAGTATTTCTAGTCTTTTACTGTGTTTTAAATGTGATATTCGATTCGAATGTGACATTTGAATTCGAAACAGTATTTCTAGTCTAATAATGTGTTTTATAAATGTAACATTCAAATTCGAAAGTGACATTCGATTAGAATGTGATATTCGATTCGAATGTAATATTCGATTCAAATGTGACATTCGAAATAGTGTTTCTAGTCTACAATTGTGTTTTATAAATGTAATATTCAAATTCGAATGTAACATTCGAATTAGAATGTGACATTCGAATTTGAATGTGACATTCGAAAACTGTAAATAACATTCTAAAATCAAATTTTTAAGAATATTCGTTCTTATCAACATTCTATTATGTAAATCGAATTTCTACAATAACATTTGTTATAATATTCGAATTCGGATATAAACACATTCGCCCATCCCTAGTTATCATGCTAAAAAAATAAAACTATTCAGGCGCTTTCCAGAAGGAATGGCAGGATGAATTAAAACCTGTCTGTAATTTCCAGCATTCATGATCCCATCAATTCAGACAATATGGCCAATACCACTGGCAGAAATGCAGCCCCAAACCAGGACAGACCCTCCACTTTGTTTCATTGAAGGCTGCAAGCACTCATTCATCCATCTCTCTCCAACTCTTCTTTTCACATATTGTCGACGATTGGACCCAAACATTTCAAACTTGGATTTGTCTCTCCATAATAATCTTTCCATTAATCTTCATTCCAGTCTTTGTGAGCTTTAGCATATCTTAGCCTTTTCACCCTGTTCCCCTTCCAAAATAAAAGAGGTTTCTTGGTTGCTACCCTTCCACAAAGACCATTCCTGATCAAGCTTCTTCGGATTGTATCCTAGAAAACAAAACGTAGAGGGCGCCACATAGTGCAGATCAGGCAATCAAGGTGCACAACAAAAAAATAGCCAAAAAGCTACTCACGTGGTATAAAGCACAATTTTGTGCAATAAATCAAACCAGAACCTCAAGTCGTCCGGTAGACGCTCAGGCAGTAGACAGGAGGGTGGTCTCACAATTGTAGACAGGAGGATGGTCCCGCAGATGTAGTCACAGCATTCCTAGGTCCCACCAGGGGGAATCCGAGGGAGGATGGTTTGCAGGAGGATCAGGTTCCTTGGCTGTAACCCAAAATACACTTTGTCCCACCAGGGGGAGTCAAATGATATCCAAGGGAGTCCTTTCAGCTATGGCACAGTAGCCACTATGATTGTTGTAACAATAGAGTAGTGCTAGATTTTTCCAAAATTTAGCAAAGAAAAAATAGCACAGTGTAGCAGCAGGTACAAGAATAAAAAAATGTTTAATAAAAGTAAGGTTTAAAAAGCAACGCGTTTCTCCGTGTCATGGCATGGTTTCTTCGGACTGTAGCTGGGTCAACTTGGCATCCCAATGAAGCTGCCAGATGCTGAGCCAGGTCCTTGCTGGACGTCTTCCGGCTTCTCAAAGAAGAAACTCTGAGAAACTTCTTATCAGATTTTGAAAGTTTTCTTGGCCTTCCAGTCCTTTGTTGTCCTTGACCTCTCCTGATTTTCAAACTTCTTTATAACAGCTTGAATACCACATTTTGAGTATCCAGTTTGTTTGCCGATTTCCCTTTGAGAGTGGCCTTGCTGATGCAAAAGTATGATTTTTATGTCTGTCAAACTCTGTAATCTTTGGCATTTTGAATGGAATGATGTGATTGAAAGTTGGCCTTATTAGCAAGCTTTCAATGAATTTAACTCATACCACATGTTTATATAATGCTCAAGCATGTTTTGCTCAAACCTGGTGTAATAGACTTTTTTTACACAGTCATTTTGACATGATAGTAGGACAAATACTAGTGTTAGCAATGACATTAATTAGAGTTCCATTCCATTTAGGTTTACGAGAGCCAGGTTCCTGCACTTTCTCAAGTGTCACACTAAATACTTGCCACTTTAGCATATAGAAACTGTTTTTTCCGTTGTTTAATACTGCATACAAATATTCTGTATTTTTTGGTTGTATTCATTTTTAATAAAGTGTTATAGTGTATTCACTGTATATATTTAACATTATTTACAATGTGTTCTAAGTATTTATAAATAGATATTCTTAAATATATCAGTATATATCTATACCATTATATAATCATATTCTGCTTTGTGAAGAACATTTGAATGGGAAGTATTCATATTTTCATGTCAAGTTAACACACATGACAATATAGCATAAGGTTTGCGAGCGAGTGGGGAGTTAGGTTTTCTTGCATGCTTCGGGTTAGTGCGAGAGCTTTAACTTTTTACTTTCAACTCATAATACGAGCACAACAAAACTCGAGAATAAAGTTTACTTCTAGTGCAATTAGCGCTCTAGCGAAAACGCTAAATAGCATTTTTCTCGTAATCTGGCTAAAAAAAAATCAAAATCCTGAGCTTCTAAACAGAAGCCTTTATGAGTAGAATCGTCCACTTCCTGCTTTGGGCAAAATAATTGTATTGAAGGGATAACACTTTACAATTACAAGACATTTCTGATGTGTTGCTATAGTATAACATATCAGCCAAGTCTAAATGTTTTTAAAACAAATTAACATAATTTTAACTGCAGTTATTGCTCAGTACCAAACTCCACTCACCATTTGGCCTTTAGTTCACAAACAACAAAAATAAAAAGATAACAAGTTATAAGCAAAGCATGTTTAATGTGAGTTATTTTGTCTACTTTTTTATTTTAAAAGCTATAAATATTTTACAAGAACAAATGTTCTTTCTGGTAATCTGTTTCGTCTGCAGCATTTGGAATGTAGGATCAAGTTCCTTATATACTGCACTGTGATATTGTTCCATTGTAAAAAGACATTAGAAACTGTAACGGCTAGATTACAAGTTTTGACGGTAAAAACTTGCGGAGCTAACGCTCCTTTTTTTTCCAGCGCACACTTTAAACAACGCTGGTAGTACAAGTTTTCTGAATGGCTGCGTTAGCCTCAGAAAAGTGAGCGTTGAGCAAAATTTAGCTCCACTTCTACCTGTAATACCAGCGTTGCTTACGGTAGCGGTAAGATGTCTAGATACTACAGTATCTCAAATCGCTCACACAATGTTCCTACTGGCTCCTGGGTGCAAAAGGGTACCTAGCCAACCCTTAAATGAAAGTCTAAAAGTATGGAAAAGACCTAGGAGCGCCAAACATAGGCAGAGGAAATAAAATTAACTAATAACGGATGGGGTTAAACCATATATAACAAAATGGATATCAAGATAATAAGGTGGATAAACGGTGTTCTAGGATGTCACAAAGACTATAACAAATATGTCTTTCTGTTATCTTGATGAAGATAAATGCAAATTAAATACAATTTATTACAATTAAAACACAATGGGTAAAATCATGGATCCATGGTACAGTTTACGCAAGTTACATAAAACAAGATCATATAATATAAAATGCAGATGGAAATAAAATTAAAAATGATAGTTGAATAAATATAGCTGGAAATGGGAACGATATTCCCTTTACACAGTGCAAAAATGCATAAAAAATGCACAAGAAATCAGTGACAATAAGTGAAAAAATGAAAAAAAGAAAAAAGAAAAAAAGGGGGGGCCCCTCAAAAATCGAACATTGTGAAAGTGATCATAACTGTCCAAACAGAAAAAAACAAAAAAAGGAAAATATGAGAAAAAATGAGAAAAATTAGAAAAAAAAAAAATATATATATATATATATGTGTCCGTGGTAAAAAATTAAGTGATAAACAATGTTAGTGATACAAAGTTCCAATTTAAGGTGTGTGTTTGTGAATAAATCTTCCTTAAGTCTCCTCAAAAGAAGGTTCCAAATAATGTGAATGTGGTGGGTGAGGAAATGTCTGGTAAACCCTGAGTGCAATCCCTATATCCAACCTGTAAAAGAAATTCACAATAGTGCAATAATGCTAACAAATAAACATGTATTGTAGGAAAATAGTTCACCAATTCTGCCAACTCGTTTCGGCCCAAAACTGGGCCTTTTTCAAGACTATGGATGGTGTGTAATGGTGGCTCTATTTAAGACTATTGTTAACCAATCAATGATGTCAGTGTTTTGGCGCTTGTTATTTGGCGGTAAGATGGAAAAAAGTGCTTGTGTACGATTTACCCATAGGATTCAATGGGGCTGAGCTGGCTGAAAAAAACCCTAACACCGGCAAAAAAGCAGCGTTCAGCTCTAAACGCAGTCCCATTGTTTCCTATGGGGAAACACTTTCTAAGTCTACACCTAACACCCTAACATGAACCCCGAGTCTAAACACCCCTAACCTTATACTTATTAACCTTTAATCTGCCGCCCCCAACATCGTCGCCACCTGCATTATACTATTAACCCCTAATCTGCCGCTCCGGACACCGCCGCCACCTACATTATCCCTATGAACCCCTAATCTGCTGCCCCTAACATCGCCGACACCTATATTATATTTATTAACCCCTAATCTGCCGCCCCCAATGTTGCCGCCACCTACCTACAATTATTAACCCCGACCAGACATAACCACCACTATAATAAAGTTGGATCAGCCAATAGAATTGACCTTGCATTCTATTGGCTGATCCAATAAGCCAATCGGATTGAACTTCAATCCGATTGGCTGATTAAATCAACCAATCGGAATTTTCCTACCTTAATTCCGATTGGATGATAGCATCCTATCAGCCAATCGGAATTCGAGGGACGCCATCTTGGATGGCATCATTTAAAGGAACCATCATTCTTCGTTAGGACATCGGAAGAAGAGGATGGCTCCGCGTCGGCTGGATAGAAGATGGACCCGCTTTGGACCCGATTGATTGAAGACAGAAGATGCCGCTTGGATGAAGACTTCTGCTGGATGGAGGACCTCTTCTGCCTTGATCGGATGAAGACTTCTGGCCGGAACAGATGAAGACTTGTGCTGGTCCGGATGTCCTCTTCTGTCCCATCGGTGCCCGGCTGGCTGAAGACGGCTCAAGGTAGGGTGATCTTCAATGGGGTAGTGTTAGGTTTTTTAAGGGGGGATCAGGTGGGTTTTAGAGTAGGGGTGTGTGGTTGGTGGGTTGTAATGTTGGGGGGTATTGTATTTGTTGTTTTTACAGGTAAAATAACTGATTACTTTGGGGCAATGCCCCGCAAAAAGCCCTTTTAAGGGCTGGTAAAAGAGCTGATTACTTTGTAATTTAGCTTAGGATAGGGAATTTTATTATTTTGGGGGGCTTTTTATTTTATTAGGGGGCTTAGATTAGGTGTAATTAGATTAAAATTCTTGTAATATTTTTTTATTTTTTGTAATTTAGTGTTTTGTTTTTTTGTAATATAGTTTAATTTATTTACTTGTATTTTATGTTAGATAATTGTAGTTAATTTATTTAATTAATTTATTGATAGTGTAGTGTTAGGTGTATTTGTAACTTAAGTTAAGATTTATTTTACAGGTAATTTTGTAATTATTTTAACTAGGTAGCTATTAAATAGTTATTAACTATTTAATAGCTATTGTACCTAGTTAAAATAAATAGAAAGTTGCCTGTAAAACAATTATAAATCCTAAAATAGCTTCAATGTAACTATTAGTTATATTGTAGCTATATTAGGGTTTATTTTATAGGTAAGTATTTAGTTTTAAATAGGATTAATTTATTTAATTCTAGTAATTTTATTTTGTTTTATTTAAATTATATTTAAGTTAGGGGGTGTTAGGGTTAGGGTTAGACTTTGGGGGTGGGAGATTAGGGGTTAATAATTGTAGGTAGGTGGCGGCGATGTTAGGAATGGCAGATTAGGGGTTAATACAGTTTATTATAGTGTTTGCGAGGCAGGAATGCGGCGGTTTAGGGGTTAATACATTTATTAAAGTTGCGGCGATGTCCGGTCGGAAGATTAATTAATCATTTTAGGTAGGTGGCGGCGACGTTGGGGGGGGGCAGATTAGAGGTTAATAAATATAATATAGGTCTTGGCGATGTTAGGGGCAGCAGAGGGTTTATAGGTATAATGTAGGTGGCGGCGATGTCCGATCGGCAGATTAGGGGTTAAATAATTTTATTATAGTGTTTGCGATGTGGGGGGCTTCGGTTTAGGGGTTTATAGGTAGTTTATGGGTGTTATTGTACTTTGTAACACTGTATTCAAGAGCTTTATGTTCTGGCGTTAGCCCATAAAACTCTTAACTACTGACTTTTAAATGTGTTAGGAGTCTTGGAGGTAAAGGCTGTACCGCTCACTTCTTCCAAGACTTGTAATACCAGCGTTAGGCAAATCCCATTAAAAGGATAGGATACGCAATTGAAATAAGGGGATTTGCGGTATGGAAAAGTCGTGGAAAAAAAGTGAGCGGTACACCTGTACCTGCCATACTCGTAATACCAGCGGGCGTTAAAAAGCAGCGTTAGGACCCCTTAACACTGCTTTTTAAAGCTAACGCAGAACTCGTAATCTAGGCATAAAATTGTTAATTTAGTGCTTCATTGCTTACTATTCTTAACTGACATCCGCAAAAGAAATTTGATAACAGGCTTTTAAACCCAGGGAAACCTGGGTGCCCATTAGTTTATGGACACTAAAAGCCCTGTTTATCATAGAGCAGGCAGACAACGTTCCCAGTTAGGGAACCTGTCCACCTGTGTTAGTGGTGAGTGGGGAGCAGACACTGTTCATCCTGCATGCCTATTATTACACAAACAACTGATTGTGCACTGCAGTGCCGGCCCCTGCTCTTGCATGATCAATCACCCCAAACAGATGGGTATGGGTGAGTTAAAGCCACCACCTATGAGTTGGCAGAGAGGTTAAGAAGCCCTATCATATGACTGCTGTTTCTTAATTAGCTGTTGGCTGTTTTACATCAGGGAGCCTGCACCTCAAGGGCTCCAAAGTTTCCTCCATAGCTTGAAAGATAAAGCCCTACAACTTTTTTTTCATATTTCTTCAATATTATTATTTTGTATCTGCGTATTATTCGCAGGATAATTTCGGATTTCTCATACTTTCTAGATTACAAGTGGAGCTCAAAAATATTAGTGCTATCGAGTTTAAACATTTTACAAGGCAATCAATAATGCTTCTATTTTTTCACTCATATTGCAAGTCCAAAGTTAGTTTTTGCACTCGAGTGATACTCTAGGACATGCAAACATCTGCATGCTGAATAGCCCAGCATGCACTTAATCCCTCACATAATAGACCTCTAAAACTCATATTGGATACTAGTTGGATAATAGTTACTGTTACTGTGTATATGTACTGTGTATATGTTACTGTGTATTACTACATTCAAATAATTTGTTATTGCAGTGGGTGGGCTCCTGCCACTTTTATCTATAGGCTAGGCTTTGTCATCTAGCAGCATACCTTGCCTTTTTATTTTGCATATAATAGATAATAATAAAATAAGAAGTACTTAATGGCTAGCTATTGCACACAGTGCATATACAATTATAGAGTTACTTTCAGAATATATATGTAATTAAGAACATGTCCATGACCAATAGCTCAATAGCTTGTTCTCTGGCAAATTGCCACCCAGGACAGCCTCTGTTTGCAAGGCCCAAAGAGGACAAAAATATTGTCTGGTGTTGCTATGTTCCCCATTCAGAGGAGGATTGCTTGTTATTGTTGGGCTGAACGCACCTGTATAGGCAAGATCAGACTGATTTACTTCAGGAAAGTTCTCCCCTGTGAAAGCACAATTGGGCAAAAAAAAAGCTGTTCTCAGGTGGCAATTTGCCCGAAAAAAACGACTGAACTATCGTTCATTCTTGGTTGAGCGCTTCTACTTCAAATATTTTTTATTGCAGTGGGTGGGGTCTATAGGTTAGACTTTGTTGTCTAGCGGCAAACCTTTGCCTTTATTTTCTAAAATAAATAATAATAATTTCTTAGTGGCTTACTGACTGTTGCATATATAGCTTAAATTTAGTAGTGCTGCTATAAGTCAAGTATTTTTTATTGTGTTATGGGCATTATACTTACCAATGATACTAAGTGGGATCCTGCCTTGCTTTTCTGTTAGGTAGGCATTTTTAACCAAAATTTAAAAGTTCAAATCAAAGCAAACAGTATACAAATTCCATAAATCCCTTTGTGTGTGTCAGAGAGCCCAACAAAAAACAACTAGTAAATATTATATTATTTTGTAATACAATTGTTAGTCAGAGGGTACTATGTTTCCTGCTGCCATCACCACCAGTAGTACCACCATTAACATCACTACCAGTCTATGGGGTCTATCTATCAAGCTCCGAATAGAGCTTGATGCCCGGTGTTTCTGGCGAGCCTGCAGGCTCGACAGAAACAGCAGTTATGAAGCAGCGGTCACAAAGACCGCTGCTCCATAACCTGTCCGCCTGCTCTGAGCAGGCGGACAGACATCGCCGGAAATCAACCTGATCGAGTACGATCGGGTTGATTGACACCCCCTGCTGGCGGCCCATTGGCTGCGAGTCTGCAGGGGGCGGCGTTGCTCCAGCAGCTCTTGTGAGCTGCTGGTGCAATGCTGAATACAGCGAGCGTATTGCTCGCCGTATTCAGCGAGGTCTGGCGGGCCTGATCCGCACTGTAGGATCAGGTCCACCAGACTTTCTTAAATAGGGGCCTATGTCTGTTTCTTTCTTTCTATTTATAGGAAGTGGAACAAGCACTGTTGCTTCACAGAGTCAAATATCATTTTCAAGATCATTATCTGTTGCTCAGGCTCAAACATCTAGAGGAGCAGTTGCAGCAGCAGGGTCACCTTCAGCATCTACTGAGTAATCCCATGTCCACCAGGACTAAGACATATGCAGGGCCCACCACTACCAGGACTAGTAGCAGCTCCAGCAGTAACAGCAAGAGCCCATCCATAAAAGTAAAGCAGAGAGTGAGGGGAACTCAAGGTGTAGGTGCTGAACTGACTTTGGCTCCAAGTCTAGTAGTATGATTGGGAAGTGGCCCAAGGTTATCAAGTAGCCTTCATGTATACATCAGCTGTTTAGACAGTCTACTCCGTAAAGCACTATCTCATCAACAAGTTAAAAGCACATAATTATAGTTTTTTTTGTGATGAAGGGTGACAGCAATTGCAAAGGTGACTGAGCAATTAGTAGTTACAAATATAGACAGCTGCACATTTACTTGAAATGGAACAGTTTCAACTTTGTTGACCATACAGCTGAGCTGCTCTCTTTCATATAGTAACGTGCACGTTCTTCTTTAAACCTAGGCTGCAGTAACGGAGTGCACTCGGGTGCACGCTCTTCTTAGGCATGAAAATGAATGCATCGTGATTGGCTATTAGAAGCTGTCACCCTCAGGACATGGGCAGTCAAGCTGCTGCAGTGAAAATAAATTAGCAGCAATTTAAAAGTAAGTTTCTCAAAAATTAAAAATGTTCAAGTTTTGAAAATGTTAAACGTTGATACCTTTTTGGAACTTATCAGTTTACATTGTATTTAATGGCCCTTTAAGAATGACATCACTATTAGGTGAAACTCAAATTTTGAGATGGTGGAACATATTTTGGAACAGCAGAGGGCTATCAAATCAATAATTGGGATTGGGAGCCCATTAGGGAGAGATTAGTGAACCGTAATTGGTCAGTTAGTTGTAGTCCTAAAACCTTTTAGGGATGTCACTGAGAACTTGAGCCAAAATACTGCCAGTCTGGGTCAAGTAATACCCTTGTTCAGTCACCTATTAGGGATGATGGATCTCCTACAAGCAGCTGTTTTGGTTAGACTGTTTGGTGGCACCCTTTGAAGCCCACTCTGTAAAGTAGAGTGTACTTGTGTCTTATAAATGGTAAAGGTTTATATTTGCAAACATCCTTTTCCCCATACAGCAGACCCTTTGAGGTACTGTGATGACAGGAAGATTGGGCTCCATGTACGAAGCAGCGAAAGCGGCTCCGGAGCCTTTGCGTGGCAGGTTCGCATATGCGAGCCTGCTTCCCACAATGTAAGAAGCAGCGGTCATTAGACCGCTGCTTCCTACACCCTCCGCCACCTCTTAGCTGGCGAGGCAAAATCACCGAGAGCACGCTCACTCTCGGTGATTGACAGCCCCTTCAGTCGCGTGATTGGTCGCGCGATTGAAGAGGTGGGCATTACACACTCCGATCAGTGTGTAATGATACATACGGGCAAGCGGATCAACAGATCCACTGCCCATGTGTAGCAAAGGCGGGTGGACAGCTTCGCGAGTTGAGAAGCTGTCCGCCCGCCATTTAGTACATGGCGCCCATTGTGTGGTCTGCCCTGTCTACAGTAACTAAGGGCTACCTCTCATCCTCAGCCATCATGAACATTTTCATTAATTTTAATATACTGAACCCTCAGTGCTAGAGACAGTATTTCATGATGAAAACATAAACATGATGATACCACTCTTGCTTATAGTTGAAGGAATTTCACACGGTCTTTGCAGAATTGGTCTCCAAGGATAACTACAAACTTATTATGAAGCAGATGTGTGAGAAGGTGATACATGTGGGTACTTTATATTTTCTTCCACTTATGCTACTTTCACTCCACTTGTGTACCTTAATTTGCTGTCCTGAGCACTCTACTTTTAGTGCCATGCTACCTTCCCCACTGCTAACATATGGGGCGCGATCAAATATACGGTGCAGGTTTCGGCGCAAGCGTGGGAACCCGCGCCGCCTGTAATTTCACCTTGCACATCGGGGTATTACATATACTGCGCCGTTAGATGCTAAAGTGGCGTAAGTAGGACAAACTGGCGATCTTCTGAAATGTGTGCAAATACACATTTTAGTCGTCGCAAGTAACTTACGCCAGTATTTTGTCCACGGAAAGTGTCAGTAAAGAGTAGTTTTATGCAAATTAGGCTAACACTCATAAAAATGAACCGCTATTTCATATAAAAATGCAACACATAATTACGCTATTCAAAATTCATATATAAACCCATATATAAAGAGATGAAGGTAATACAATTATGATTTCCCATTGTTCTCTCCTCCAAGTATTGTTGATTGTTTTGAGAAGAAATTTAAAGTAAATAAGCAAGTATATGTCCACAATGTGATAAAGTACCTACAAGCTCAATCCATTTGATTATGTTGTGGCTTCAAACTATTTCAAATACACAAATAAACCTTAAAAAAACAATATCATAGTATACTATCCCTTTAACCTTGAGATGCTGCTTAAATGTATGTGTTTGTTAAGGCTTCCAGGGAGTTACGTTGCTTTTTTAGTCAGTGCAAGGGTTGATGCGCCTGCAGTACGTGGCGAAATGAGAATGGAGTAGATTTTCTGAATTCTGCACGCGTAAGTCCTTACGCTGTATATTGGATACCAAATTGCGCAGCTATTCTATGTTAGTCTATGGCTAAAAAAAATACGTCCGAAGGGTGAAATATACGCGCGTAACTTGTATGCTACGCTGTATATGTAATACCAAAATCTCGTAAAATCTGGCGGCGGAGGATTTTGTGGGCGACGCTGCATATGTAATGGAGGCCAGAGTGTGGAAGGAAGAATGAGTGAGTGCAGAAAACTATACTGTAAAAACCTTATCACTGAAGGGGGCGCTCAAGATGCAGTATAATCAATAATCTAGAACAAAAGTATATATGATGTAGCAATGTTAAACTATCTTAAATGAGTATAGACACAATAAAGGCAGAAAACAGTAAATTCTTAAATACTGTAGTGAAAGTTCACTTGAACTTGTGAAAAATTAGACAGTCCTTTATACGTTCTTCAAAGGATAGCGATTGCTGTAGCGGCTGCCTCCTCCTCACTGGATGGTCCAGGTGGTACTAGATAAGATAAAACAGAATGGAGGGGCGCCTCATGTGTGGTATCATCTATTAATCAACAACAAGTAACAGAACTATTGCCAAATGGGTACTCACAAATTTGGAGAGCACACTTATGTGCTGGTAGGGGCGGGCTGCAGAATTAGAAAGGTGTGACAGCTCACCCACTTGAAGGCGCTCTTAGCGTAAGATGATGGTGCTATAGGGGAGACAAGAAATGCGGGCACCACATGTGCAGACTATTACTGGTACAACCACAACAAATTCCTTAATGTGGAGAGTACTCACATATTCCCAAAGCACACCAATGTGCTTGTAGAAGCAGGCTGCAGATTGGTAGAGGTGTGGCAACTCACCCAAACTCTAGGTATCTTGATATTGGTGATACTGTTGTATGATAATGTGTTCCCTCAGGTGCTGGGCTGGTCTCTCATAGGTGAACAATGGCAGATGGTGGGTAGAAATTAATCCACTCAAAGGATAAAAGATGTATCCAAATTTATTTAAAAAAGCATAAAAGTTTAAAAACAACAGCACAATGATTGCTGATGAGAGTGGATAACAGGGTGTCCAATAATCACCCAATCATGCAATGCGTTTCACGGTTCACAGACCGTTTCATCAGGCATAAAAAATCATAATTATATGTACGCGCGTAACTTGTATGCTACGCTGTATATGTCATACCAAAATCTCGTAAAATCTGGCGGCGGAGGATTTTGTGGGCGACGCTGCATATGTAATGGAGGCCAGAGTGTGGAAGGAAGAATGAGTGAGTGCAGAAAATAAGATGATTGGGAAAGGTTTTATGGGTAGAAAGTAAAAGGTTAGAGGGGGGTGAGACAATAGGGTAAAGGAAAAAGGTAAAAAAAAAAAAAATATTATCACATGCTTTTAATTTAAAATTATTCTTTGAATTCTCTTTTTAAAATATTGTAGTTCTTGTATATTCTGTCTCAGATATCATTGAAAGAAAGGTTATTTTAATTATTGGCATTCCAGAATGTAATTAATTTGCTAAAATTAGTTTTCTATTGGCTTCCTATTTTGTAATGAACAGATTTCTTCACCGGATCTCATATGTCGAACTTCTATTTAGTTTTTATTTCTTAACAGCCATGTAGCGAACTGTTGTGTTATAATATGGTTCTCCCCAACTTCTTAAAGGATCAGTCCAGGGCTCAATTGAACTTATTAGATATTGAAGGGGAGAACTTATAAAAAGGGCTGAAATAGGTGTAAAAAGCAAAAAAAGGTGGAAAAGTTGATAAAGGTGATAGAAACGCCAACAGCTGCCTAGTAACTATAGGAGAACAATGTTAATGCCTTTACGGGTTCCCTCTATGTGGTATCCTAGTAATATTTGGTATATCAACATAATTTGACGTCTATGTCCATGTTCTATCGTCTCCATGAATTAACATTAGGGCACTACTGGTAGTTTATAGCTTGCAGAACTAGTACTTCAGTCGTTTAAATTAAAATTAGTGGGACTCCCATGTGTTAAAGGAAGAGTCAGCAAATAAGAGTTAGAAGACTTACACTATATGTCACTGGATTACTACATGTGTAGGCATTGGTAATTGTTTGGCGTGCTAATCTGGTAGACATTTGGGCCATATGAGACTTATGAGCATTTGCCTATAATAGCAGCAACTATGTAGGATCAGTGGGAGGGAGTATACCAGACCGTCCCGGCCGCAGACAGCCCAGTCACTCCAATCGCCTCTGCCTTCACTTTAGAAGAGGAAAATAAATATTAATTTTGGCCTCAAATAGCGCCTTGCCAACAAAAAAATAAATGTATTAGAGGATTGAGCAAAGATGAGTAGTTAATGCTCTAGGGGTGCTCTTAATAACAAGCAGACTGGTAAGCATATAATTTAGCCAACGTGCCTAAGAGATCCTATGCGTGTGAAAAAGTTAACAATCGTCATACGCCATATACATGAATACATAAACAACATGTATGAAAGATAAATAAAAAACATACAAAGAAATAAAACCCCACAAGAAACTCTTATACTGGAGAGTAACATAGTGAATAACTGTTCCAGGGGTGCCTTTAAGAGAGAGCATACTAGTGAAAATACCATATTACTATTCACTCAAAGGGAGTGTTCTTTTAGTTATAGAAGCCACAGTACATGTCCTATTAATAAATACTCTATGAAGAATAGGGATTTTAAAAAAAATAGCGCTGTAACATGCTGCATCTCCCAGCTAACAATCCAGCTACAAAGATATGGTAATTATGACCTATGTGTCAAAGTTTATGCAAACATTAAAATTAATAGACTAACTTCTTATATTGGAACATGCAAATAGTTATGTTTTAAAGTAGTACAGTAGGGAAATCACAAACACGTTTAGAACACTGAGGCCTAGATTTGGAGTTCGGCGGTAGCCGTCAAAACCAGCGTTAGAGGCTCCTAACGCTGGTTTTGGCCGCCCGCTGGTATTTGGAGTCAGTGATTAAAGGGTCTAACGCTCACTTTACAGCCGCGACTTTTCCATACCGCAGATCCCCCTACGCCATTTGCGTAGCCTATCTTTTCAATGGGATCTTTCTAACGCCGGTATTTAGAGTCGTTTCTGAAGTGAGCGTTAGAGCTCTAACGACAAGATTCCAGCCGCCTGAAAATAGCAGGAGTTAAGAGCTTTCTGGCTAACGCCGGTTCATAAAGCTCTTAACTACTGTACCCTAAAGTATACTAACACCCATAAACTACCTATGTACCCCTAAACCGAGGTCCCCCCACACCGCCGCCACTCGATTAAAATTTTTAACCCCTAATCTGCCGACCGCCACCTACGTTATATTTATGTACCCCTAATCTGCTGCCCCTAACCCCGCCGACCCCTATATTATATTTATTAACCCCTAACCTGCCCCCCACAACGTCGCCGCCAGCTACTTACAATAATTAACCCCTAATCTTCCGACCGCAAATCGCCGCCACCTACGTTATCCCTATGTACCCCTAATCTGCTGCCCCTAACATCGCCGACCCCTATATTATATTTATTAACCCCTAATCTGCCCCCCTCAACGTCGCTGACACCTGCCTACACTTATTAACCCCTAATCTGCCGAGCGGACCTGAGCGCTACTATAATAAATGTATTAACCCCTAATCCGCCTCACTAACCCTATCATAAATAGTATTAACCCCTAATCTGCCCTCCCTAACATCGCCGACACCTACCTTCAATTATTAACCCCTAATCTGCCGACCGGAGCTCACCGCTATTCTAATAAATGTATTAACCCCTAAAGCTAAGTCTAACCCTAACACTAACACCCCCCTAAGTTAAATATAATTTTTATCTAACAAAATAAATTAACTCTTATTAAATAACTTATTCCTATTTAAAGCTAAATACTTACCTGTAAAATAAATCCTAATATAGCTACAATATAAATTATAATTATATTATAGCTATTTTAGGATTAATATTTATTTTACAGGCAACTTTGTAATTATTTTAACCAGGTACAATAGCTATTAAATAGTTAAGAACTATTTAATAGTTACCTAGTTAAAATAATAACAAATTTACCTGTAAAATAAATCCTAACCTAAGATATAATTAAACCTAACACTACCCTATCAATAAAATAATTAAATAAACTACCTACAATTACCTACAATTAACCTAACACTACACTATCAATAAATTAATTAAACACAATTCCTACAAATAAATACAATTAAATAAACTAGCTAAAGTACAAAAAATAAAAAAGAACTAAGTTACAGAAAATAAAAAAATATTTACAAACATAAGAAAAATATTACAACAATTTTAAACTAATTACACCTACTCTAAGCCCCCTAATAAAATAACAAAGCCCCCCAAAATAAAAAATTCCCTACCCTATTCTAAATTAAAAAAGTTACAAGCTCTTTTACCTTACCAGCCCTGAACAGGGCCCTTTGCGGGGCATGCCCCAAGAAAATCAGCTCTTTTGCCTGTAAAAAAAAACATACAATACCCCCCCCAACATTACAACCCACCACCCACATACCCCTAATCTAACCCAAACCCCCCTTAAATAAACCTAACACTAATCCCCTGAAGATCTTCCTACCTTGTCTTCACCATCCAGGTATCACCGATCCGTCCTGGCTCCAAGATCTTCATCCAACCCAAGCGGGGGTTGGCGATCCATAATCCGGTGCTCCAAAGTCTTCCTCCTATCCGGCAAGAAGAGGACATCCGGACCGGCAAACATCTTCTCCAAGCGGCATCTTCGATCTTCTTCCATCCGGTGCGGAGCGGGTCCATCTTGAAGCAGGCGACGCGGATCCATCCTCTTCTTCCGATGTCTCCCGACTAATGACGGTTCCTTTAAGGGACGTCATCCAAGATGGCGTCCCTCGAATTCCGATTGGCTGATAGGATTCTATCAGCCAATCGGAATTAAGGTAGGAATATTCTGATTGGCTGATGGAATCAGCCAATCAGAATCAAGTTCAATCCGATTGGCTGATCCAATCAGCCAATCAGATTGAGCTCGCATTCTATTGGCTGTTCCGATCAGCCAATAGAATGCGAGCTCAATCTGATTGGCTGATTGGATCAGCCAATCGGATTGAACTTGATTCTGATTGGCTGATTCCATCAGCCAATCAGAAAATTCCTACCTTAATTCCGATTGGCTGATAGAATCCTATCAGCCAATCGGAATTTGAGGGACGCCATCTTGGATGACGTCCCTTAAAGGAACCGTCATTAGTCGGGAGACATCGGAAGAAGAGGATGGATCCGCGTCGCCTGCTTCAAGATGGACCCGCTCCGCACCGGATGGAAGAAGATCAAAGATGCCGCTTGGAGAAGATGTTTGCCGGTCCGGATGTCCTCTTCTTGCCGGATAGGAGGAAGACTTTGGAGCACCGGATTATGGATCGCCAACCCCCGCTTGGGTTGGATGAAGATCTTGGAGCCAGGACGGATCGGTGATACCTGGATGGTGAAGACAAGGTAGGAAGATCTTCAGGGGATTAGTGTTAGGTTTATTTAAGGGGGGTTTGGGTTAGATTAGGGGTATGTGGGTGGTGGGTTGTAATGTTGGGGGGGGGGGTATTGTATGTTTTTTTTTACAGGCAAAAGAGCTGATTTTCTTGGGGCATGCCCCGCAAAGGGCCCTGTTCAGGGCTGGTAAGGTAAAAGAGCTTGTAACTTTTTTAATTTAGAATAGGGTAGGGAATTTTTTATTTTGGGGGGCTTTGTTATTTTATTAGGGGGCTTAGAGTAGGTGTAATTAGTTTAAAATTGTTGTAATATTTTTCTTATGTTTGTAAATATTTTTTTATTTTCTGTAACTTAGTTCTTTTTTATTTTTTGTACTTTAGCTAGTTTATTTAATTGTATTTATTTGTAGGAATTGTGTTTAATTAATTTATTGATAGTGTAGTGTTAGGTTAATTGTAGGTAATTGTAGGTAGTTTATTTAATTATTTTATTGATAGGGTAGTGTTAGGTTTAATTATATCTTAGGTTAGGATTTATTTTACAGGTAAATTTGTTATTATTTTAACTAGGTAACTATTAAATAGTTCTTAACTATTTAATAGCTATTGTACCTGGTTAAAATAATTACATAGTTGCCTGTAAAATAAATATTAATCCTAAAATAGCTATAATATAATTATAATTTATATTGTAGCTATATTAGGATTTATTTTACAGGTAAGTATTTAGCTTTAAATAGGAATAAGTTATTTAATAAGAGTTAATTTATTTCGTTAGATAAAAATTATATTTAACTTAGGGGGGTGTTAGTGTTAGGGTTAGACTTAGCTTTAGGGGTTAATACATTTATTAGAATAGCGGTGAGCTCCGGTCGGCAGATTAGGGGTTAATAATTGAAGGTAGGTGTCGGCGATGTTAGGGAGGGCAGATTAGGGGTTAATACTATTTATGATAGGGTTAGTGAGGCGGATTAGGGGTTAATAACTTTATTATAGTAGCGCTCAGGTCCGCTCGGCAGATTAGGGGTTAATAAGTGTAGGTAGGTGTCGGCGACGTTGTGGGGGGCAGATTAGGGGTTAATAAATATAACATAGGGGTCGGCGATGTTAGGGCAGCAGATTAGGGGTACATAGGGATAACGTAGGTGGCGGCGTTTTACGGAGCGGCAGATTAGGGGTTAAAAGTGTAATGCAGGGGTCAGCGATAGCGGGGGCGGCAGATTAGGGGTTAATAAGTGTAAGGGTAGGGGTGTTTAGACTCGGGGTACATGTTAGGGTGTTAGGTGCAGACGTAGGAAGTGTTTCCCCATAGGAAACAATGGGGCTGCGTTAGGAGCTGAACGCTGCTTTTTTGCAGGTGTTAGGTTTTTTTTCAGCTCAAACAGTCCCATTGTTTCCTATGGGAGAATCGTGCACGAGCACGTTTTTGAGGCCGGCCGCGTCCGTAAGCAACTCTGGTATCGAGAGTTGCATTTGCGGTAAAAATGCTCCACGCTCCTTTTTTGGAGCCTAACGCAGCATTTGTTTTAACTCTCGATACCAGAGTTAAATTTATGGTGCGGCCAGAAAAAAGCCCGCGGAGCGTTAACAGCCCTTTTACCGCTGAACTCCAAATCTAGGCCTGAGTATGCACACTTAACTATAATAAGGTAATACCACTTGCAGTTACAAAGTATGATCAGCCCTGGAGCTTCATTAAGCAAGTCTATGGTGGTTATACTGTTAGGGCAATAAGTCACAGAGAGAAAGTCTACAAGCGTAACCGCTCCACCTCCATCAACTCTCTCCTCTCAACCAAAAACCTGAGAGTACCGATCTTCTTGCAAGTAAACAGGCCACTTATGTTCCCAGCCCGCCTCTCGTATTGCAGTTTGTGTGCATCAGAGAATGAGAAGGGATAACTGTTGGTCCCGGCTTCGCTTTTAATGTAGGGCTTGTGCGGAACATGAAGTGCGTGTCCCATGCTCCATCCAGAGGTATAGTGGCGCGAAGTGTAGCGGCGGCATATAGGGTCATCGAGTTCCATAGGTATATGCAGGCTAGGCTCCTCATGGACACTAGTTAGGAGTTGTACTTGCCATAGCTGGGTTCCATATGTCACGCTGAAAGCAAGGGTCGGAAACTCACACTCTGGCGTGGGAGCAGCCGTAGCTGTGTCTGCTCGCCTAGCCGATTCGAATGGTAGAGATGGAAAAGACCCGCTCTCCCCTTCTGAGTGATCATCTGCTACTGAATCCACATCTCGCATAGCGGGAGAGGGGATGAGTTCACTGTTCACTGGGTACAGTTGTAGGATTGTACTCAGGCGTTCCTCCATTTTGTGAAAGTGCTCCACTAGCAACGTTTTAATGCTGTTTAGCAAGAACATGCCCTCCATGTTATATCTTAAAAGAACTTATGTAGGCAGCTGTCACCTTGATCTATATTGTAATTGCACTTACTGTGCAAACTAACGACAAGAGCCAAACAGCGTCCTGCCGGGGGGTAGTTCACGTGGCTGGTGTTAGAGGCCACAACTGTAAAAGTAGCTCCGGGCTCTGAAGCTAACATCGATCTTGTTGAGAGTAGACTCATTAGGTAGCTTTTCGTTTGTAGATTGTTCTCATGCCAATTTCTGCTTAAGGTGCTTCCTATAGATAACGGAAATGTGAGGATTATAGTAGAAAGCTGGAGCAGCTAGCAGAGGTGCGACCGATCATGGCCGCTGCCCGGAAGTTCCCCCAAATTTTTATTATTTAAAAAGATAGATAATGCCTTTACTACCCATTCACCAGCTTTGCACAAGCAACATTGTAATATTAATATACTTTATAACCTTTAATATACTTTACAACTAAATATCTGCCTTCTTCTAAGCCCCTGCAGGCTGCCTTTATCTAAGTACATTTTTTTTAGCTTTTCACAGTCAGAAAGTGCTAGTTAATGTGTGTTATTTGGATAACACTGTTCTCACTCCTGTGGAGTTACAAATGAGTCTGCACTGATTAGCTAAAATGCAAGACTATAAATAGCACTGAGATAAGGTAGCAGTTTGCAGAGGCTTAGATACAAGGTAATCACAGAAGTAAAAGTATATTAATATATTAATATGTTGGTTATGCGAAACCGCAGGGGCAGCCCCTTTTTTTAGAGAGTTCCATGAGTGCTGCCTCTGCAAGTGTCGGCATGGAAACCATGTCTAAACTGGTAAATTTTATAGAATTGGCCCCTAAATGTTATTAGATAAATTATTATTTAGTGATGTCATATTCTTAAAAAAAAAGTCAAAATTCTCAAGGCAAATCAATCATTCCTGCTAATAAATCATCAATATCTTATGGCAGCCATGTGTTCATCACTTGACTTATGAAAAAAGTTTAATTATTTCCTTCCAGGATGTAATGAGTTTAAATTAAAATATGGCTGTTCGTTATTGGTACATTTGGATGTCACTAGCAACTTCTAGCATGGGGTGTCAATCAGCCCGATCGTATAGGATCAGGCGGATTGATGTCCGCAGTCTCAGAGCAGGCGGACCAGTTATGGAGTAGCGGTCTTAAGACCGCTGCTTTATAACTGCTGTTTCTGGCGAGCCTAAAGGCTCACGCATAAACAGGGAAATCAAGCTCCGTTCGGAGCTTGATAATTCGGCCCCTATGATTTGATTTTAATAAGTTTGTTATTTGCATTTACATACTAAAATACAGAACAATAACATTTTAATATAATGTATTTAATTATAAAGTGATAGTCAGCATCAAGAAAAAAAGTATTTTAATGGATAGTACTGACTTGTTAAAAATAAACTTCTATGTTTTACAAATATTAAACTTCCTGATTAACTTATTTTATATCTTATTAATCATCTGTATGTGGTACAGCTAGTGAAATTATTTATTTTCTAAATCATTTTTGTTCAAGTTCAATTTTTTTAATATAATGCTTAAATCATTATAGGGAAATTTAAATTATTATCTGTTTATGCTAAATAAAACTACAGAATGAATCAGTTCCAAAAAAATTACTGATATATATTTTTAAAAAACTGGAAAACTCCACTAGGAAAGATAATGGTAATATAGAATATAAATTATTTTTCTTTAAAAAAAAAAACCCTCTATTTTTCTTAAATTCCAGCCTGAAAAATGCATATCAATAGATTAATTGTAATCTGTGATAATTCTCAATAAATCATGATATCTTTCTATATATATCACAATATTTGAATGCATAGCAGACATTTTAAATATTTATGGAAACTAATTATCAGAGGTGTTTCTCAACATAAGTCTTACAGTAATGCTATATAACTAAATAAATTTGATTTTTATGTGTTGGTTATGATGAGTCACATCCTGAAGGCAAAGTTTTAGAGGTTAAAAAAGGGTTCAAGAATAAACAGTTTGTCTTAAAAGTAATCATACATCAACACCTACATATGAAGATGGTTTAAACGCATTTTACAACCCTGAACGCATTTTTAGTCTTTATATTTTTATTATATGTATTTTTTGCAGAAGTGCCCAAATATGGGAAATATCTCCCAAAATGGGATGTATTTGCGTCACTTTATAGATCATACATTGTAATCATGGTGATAATTACTTTATAAAATGTCACCCACTTTAGAGCCACACATTCACACCTAGATTACAAGTTTTGCGCTATAAAGGGTGCGAAACGAACGCAACAAAAAAGCTGATATGGTTGCATTTAGCTCCATACCACACAAAATACAAGCGTTGCTTTGACATGCTCATGCACGCTTTCCCCATAGACATCAATGGGGAGAGAATGTTATAAAAAAACTAACACCTGCGATCGCGAAATGAAAAGCTCCATAACGCAGCCCCATTGATGTCTATTGGGAAAAAAGTTACGTTTAAACCTAACACCCTAACATAAACCCCTAGTCTAAACACCCCTTATCTGTTGCCCCCGACATCGCCGACACCTACATAATGCTATTAACCCCTAATCTGCTGCTCCCGATATCGCGACACCGAAATAAATTTATAAACCCCTATTCCGCCGCTCCCCGACATCACCGCCACTAAATAAAGTTATTAACCCCTAAACCTCTGGCATCCCACATCACTGCCACTAAATAAACCTATTAACCCCTAAACCGCCGGCCCCCACATTGCAACCACCTAAATGAAACTATATTAACCCCTAAACCTAACCGTAACCCTAACCCTAAACCTAACACCACCTAACTTTAACATAATTAAATAGACCTAAATTAAAGTTACAATTATTAACTAAATAATAATACCAATTTAAAAGTAAATACAAACTTACCTGTGAAGTAAAAATGAAACCTAAGCTAGCTACAATATAACTGATAGTTATATTGTAGCTAGCTTAAGTTTTTATTTCACAGATAAGTTTGTATTTATTTTAACTAGATAGACTAGTTAGTAAATAGTTATTAACTATTTCCTAACTACCTAGTTAAAATAAATACAAACTTACCTGTGAAATAAAAGTAAAACCTAAGCTGCCTTACACTAAAACCTAACATTACAAAAAAAAACAACATTACAAAAATAAAAAAACCTACCATAACAAAAAATAAAAAAACACTAAAATTACAAAAAATAAAAAACTACCATTACAATAAAAATGATTCCTATTCTAAAACCCACACCAAAATAAAAACCCCTAATCTATAGTAAACTATCAAGGGCCCTTAAAAAGGCCTTTTGTAGACCCTTAAAAGGGCCTTTTGTAGGGCCTTGCCCTAAACAAATCAGCTCTTTTTCTAAAAAAGAAAAACAAACACCCCCTAACAGTATACAAACCCCCACCCCCCAAACCCACAAATAAAAGTTAAACGTAATCTACCCATTGCCCTGAAAAGGGCATTTGTATGGGCATTGCCCTTAAAGGGAATTTAGCTCTTTTGCTGCCCATTAAAAATAAAAAAGGGCTATTCTAAAAAAAAAACACCCCAAAAAGAAAAAAAAAAACATTACACAAAATAACAAACGAATTATACAAAATAATAAAAATTATTCCTTTTCGAATACCCCGTTTTTTTTTAAAAAAAACACCCCAAAATAAAAGAACCCTAATCCTATTATATAAAAGGCCAAGTGTGTTTGTCCGAAGCTGTCATGCGCAGTAGAGACAGCACGAGGACAAACACACTTGGCCTTACCTGACATGCTGTTGCTGGGAAAGTGGGCGTGGTCGGGGGAAGAGAGAGAAAAAGAGAGGGGGGAGAGAGAGAGAAAAAAGAGAGGGGGAAGAGAGAGAAAAAGAGAGGGGGAAGAGAGAGAAAAAGAGAGAGGGGAGAGAGAGAACAAAAGAAAGGGGGAGAGAGAAAGAAAAAAAGAGGGGGGAGAGAGAGCAATAGAGAGGGGGAGAGAGAGCAATAGAGAGGGGGTGAGAGAGCGCAAAAGAGAGAGGGAGAGAGCAAAAGAGAGGGGGAGAGAGAGCGTGCAAAAGAGAGGGGGAGACTGAGAGCACAAAAGAGAGAACGCAAAAGAGAGGGGGAGAGAAAGAGCATAAAAGAGAGGGGGGAGAGAGAGCACAAAAGAGAGGGGAGAGAGAGAGCATAAAAGAGAGGGGGGAGAGAGAGCGCAAAAGAGAGGGGGAGAGAGAAAGCAAAAGAGAGGGGGGAGAGAGCAAAAGAGAGGGGGAGAGAGAGAGCAAAAGAGAGGTGGAGCGAGAGAGAGCACAAAAGAGAGGGGGAGAGAGCGCAAAAGAGAAGGGGAGAGAGCACAAAAGAGAGGGGGGGAGAGAGAGCAAGGGGTGGGACCGCTGTACTGCAAAAAATGGCCCGTGTGAACGGGCTGTAGGACTAGTCTATAATAAACTACCAATAGCCCTAAAGAAATCAGCTCTTTTGCTACAAAATAAAAACAAACACCCCCTAACATTGCAAACCCCCACCCTAAAAAACCTAATCTACACATTGCCCTGAAAAGGGGATTTGTATGGGGGTTGTCCTTAAAAGGGCATTCAGCTCTTTTTCTTGCCCTTAAAAGGGCATTCAGCTCTTTTAAGACAAACCCAAACCCTAATCTAAAAAAAAAACACACCCCAAAAAACCTAACACTAACCCCTCTTTAGTTCACAGTTGCTGTAGTCCGGCTTGAACAATCTTTGTCCCAGCGGCTCCATCTTCATCCAGACGGCTCCATCTTCATCCATCGAGGCACCAGCATCTTCTTCACCCCTGCGGAGGTGGATCGGTCGATGCACTGAGGCGGAGGTCCATCTTCACCTAGGCGGCTCCATCTTCATCCATCAAGGGACCAGCATCTTCTTCATCCCTGTGGAGGCGGAGTGGTCGATGCACGGAGGCGGAGGTCCAGGCAAAGGTCCAAGGCGGAGGTCCAGGCGGAGGGTCATCGATCCGACATGGAGGTCCTCTTCATGCGATCGTCTGCCGCACACTGAGGATTCAAATGCAAGGTACCCCTTTTATACTGGGGGTACCATTGCATTTCTATTGACTGAAAATCAGCCAATAGGAATTAGAGCTGTTAAAATCCTATTGGCTGTTCAAATGAGCCAATAGGAATTAGAGCTGCTAAAATCCTATTGGCTGTTGAAATGAGCCAATAAGATTTAAGCAGCTCTCATTCCTATTGGCTGATTCGAATGGGCAATGCCCATACAAATGCCCTTTTCAGGGCAATGGGTAGCTTAGGTTTTTTTAGAGTTAGGTTTTTTATTTTGGGGGTTGGTTGGGTGGTGGGTTTTACTGTTGGTGGGGTCTTTGTATTTTTTTTACACGGAAAAGAGCTGATTTCTTTAGGGCAATGCCCTACAAAAGGTCCTTTTAGGGGCTATTGGTAGTTTATTGTAGGCTAGGGGATTTTTTTATTTTGGGGGGGCTTTTTTATTTTGATAGGGCTATTAGATTAGATGTAATTGTTTTTATTTTGGATAATTTTGTTTGTTATGTTTTGTAATTTTTATTTTTTTATTTTTTGTAATTTAGTATTTAAAATTTTTTGTAACTGTAGATTTAATTTTTTTACTAGTGTTTTTGTACAGGTACACCCTATACCGTCAAGATCCATACCGTAAACTGAAAGTCAGTAGTTAAAAACTCATAACTAAAGTGCTAAAAAGTACACTAACACCCATAAACTACCTATTAACCCCTAAATCGAGGCCCTCCCGCATCTCAAACACTAAAATAAAATTATTAATCCCTAATCTGCCACTCCCGACATCGCCGCCACTATAATTAACATATTAACCCCTAAGCTGCCACACTCCTGCATCACAAACACTAGTTAAATATTATTATCCCCTAATCTGCTGTCCCTAACATCGCCACCTACCTACATTTATTAACCCCTTATCTGCCGCCCCCAATGTCGCTGCCACTATACTAAATTTATTAACCCCTAAACCTAAATCTAACCCTAACCCTAACACCCCCTAACTTAAACATAATAAAAATAAATCTAAATAAAACCTACTATCATTACCTAAATAATTCCCAATGTCGCCACCACTATACTAAAGTTATTAACCCCTAAGTCTAACCCTAACCCTAACACCCACTAACTTTAATGTAATTAAAATAAATCTAAATAAAACCTACTATTAATAACTAAATAATTCCTATTTAAAACTAAATACTTACCTGTAAAATAAACCCTAAGCTAGCTACAATATAACTAATAGTTACATTGTAGCTAGCTTAGGGTTTATTTTTATTTTACAGGCAAGTTTGTATTTATTTTAACTAGGTAGAATAGTTACTAAATAGTTATTAACTATTTACTAACTACCTAGCTAAAATAAATACAAATTTACCTGTAAAATAAAACCTAACCTGCCTTACACTAACACCTAACCTTACTCTACAATTAAATCAATTACATTAATTAAAGGGACAGTTTACTCAAAAATGTTCTCCCCTTTAATTTGTTCCCAATGATCCACTTTACCTGCTGGAGTGTATTAAATTGTTTACAAGTAGCTCCTTTACCTTTATATTGGCATTTGAAATAGTTGATTTAGCATGTGATATCCCCACCTATGGTTTGTGGCCACAGGTCCAAGCTATAGATAAGCTTTGTAAACACAGCCAGCAGAAGAAATTTCACTCCCAGTGGGATATGGCAGAGATAAGGTAATACAATGTTGATTTTCCATTGTTCTCTCCAAGTACTGGTGATTGTTTTATGGACAGATATAAGATAAATAAGCAGGTATATGTACACAATGTGATACAGTAATGAGGTCAGATTATACCTACAAGCTCAACCCATTTAATTAGGTTGTGGCTTCAAAACACAAAATCAGAGCTTTAATATACACAAATAAACCTTAAAAAGCTAATTTTCATAATTTTTTTACTCTGCAGTTGGTAAAAAAAGCAAATGTAAACACATTAAGGGAAAAACTATTTTACAGTATACTGCCCCTTTAAATACAATTACCTAAATTACAAAAATAACAAAACACTAAATTACACAAAATAAAAAAAGAAATTATCAGATATTTAAACTAATTACACCTAATCTAAGAGCCCTATCAAAATATAAAAGCCACCCAAAATAAAAAAAAAACCCTAGCCTAAACTAAACTACCAATAGCCCTTAAAAGGGCCTTTTGTGGGGCATTGCCCCAAGGAAATCAGCTCTTTTCCCTGTAAAAAAAAATACAAATACCCCTCCAATCAGCCAATAGGATTGAGCTCGCATTCTATTGGCTGTTCCAATGCAAGAATGCGAGCCAATAGGATTTTTTCAACCTTAATTCCGATTGGCTGATAGAAATCTTTCAGCCAATCAGAATCTAAGGGACGCCATCTTGGATGACGTCATTTAAAGGGTAACCTCATTCGGAAGAAGACGTCGATTGAAGAGGATGCTTCGTGCCGGATGTCTTGAAAATGGACCCGCTCCATTTGGATGGATGAAGATAGAAGATGACGTCTGGATGAAGACTTCTGCCCGGTTGGATGAAGACTTCTGCCGCTTCATTGAGGACTTCTGCCGGCTTCGTTGAGGATGGATCTCGGGTCTTCAAAAACTGTAAGTGGATCTTCGGTGGTTAGTATTAGGCTTTTTTAAGGGTTTATTGGGTGAGTTTTATTTTCAGCTTAGGGTTTGGGCACAGAAAAAGAGCTAAATGCCCTTTTAAGGGCAATTTCCATCCAAATGTTCTTTTCAGGGCAATAGGAGCTTAGGTTTTTTTAATTAGGATTTTATTTGGGGGGTTGGTTGTGTGGGTGTTGGGTTTTACTGTTGGGGGGTTGTTTGTATTTTACAGGTAAAAGAGCTGATTTCTTTGGGGCAATGCCCCGCAAAAGGCCCTTTTAAGGGCTATTGGTAGTTTAGTTTAGGCTAGGGTTTTTTATTTTGGGGGGCTTTTTTATTTTGATAGGGCTATTAGATTAGGTGTAATTAGTTAATTAGTTAAATATTTGATAATTTCTTTTTTATTTTGTGCAATTTAGTGTTTGTTTTTTTTGTAATTTAGTTTATTGTTTTTAATTTAAATGTAATGTATTTAATTGTAGTGTAAGGTTAGGTGTTAGTGTAACTCAGGTTAGGTTTATTTTACAGGTAAATGTGTATTTATTTTAGCTAGGTAGTTAGTAAATAGTTAATAACTATTTAGTAACTATTCTACCTAGTTAAAATAAATACAAAACTTGCCTGTGAAATAAAAATAAAACCTAAGCTAGATACAATGTAACTATTAGTTATATTGTAGCTAGTTTAGGGTTTATTTTACAGGTAAGTATTTAGTTTTAAATAGGTATTATTTAGTTATTAATAGTAGGCTTTATTTAGATTTATTTTAATTACATTAAAGTTATTGGGTGTTAGAGTTAGACTTAGGGTTAGGGGTTAATAACTTTAGTATAGTGGCGGCGACGTTGGAGGCATCAGATTAGGGGTTAATAAATGTAGGTAGGTGGCGGCGATGTTGGGGGCAGCAGATTAGGGTTTAATAAGTATAATGTAGGTGTCGGCGATATTGGGGGCAGCAGATTAGGGGTTAATTAGTATAATGTAGGTGTCGGCGGTGTTGGGGCGGCAGATTAGGGGTTAATAAGTATAATGTAGGTGTCAGCGTTGTCGGGGGCGGCAGATTAGGGGTTAATAAGTATAATGTAGGTGTTGGCAATGTCGGGGGCAGCAGATTAGGGGTTAATAAGTATAATGTAGGTGTCAGCGATGTCGGGGCGGAAGATTAGGGGTTAATAAGTGTAAGATTAGGGGTGTTTAGACTCAGGGTTTATGTTTGGGTGTTAGGTGTAAACATAAATTTAGTTTCCCCATAGGAATCAATGGGGCTGCGTTACGGAGCTTTACGCTCCTTTATTGCAGGTGTTAGGCTTTTTTTCAGCCGGCTCTCCCCATTGATGTCTATGGAGAAATCGTGCAGGAGCACGTAAAGTCAGCTTACCGCTGCTCACCGCAGTGCTGGTATTGGAGTGCGGTATGGAGCTCAATTTTGCTCTACGCTCACTTCTTGCCTGCTAACGTGAGCGATGACAATAACTTGCAAGTTAGTACCGCACCGCTCATAACGCAAAACTCGTAATCTAGCCGATAGTTTTTACTAGACAGTGTAGAAACATTTGTGCCAATACATGGGTATTAACAAAATGCTTTTATTTAACAGTAAAATGTACTCATGTGCATTTCAATTATATTTATGTCCCTTTAAAGGGACACTTAACACCTGATAAAAATCCTTAAAACTAATTTATTATTATGAATTAAAGTCAGTTAACCACTGCAGTCTGTTTTATTTGCCCAGCTTACCCCAAAGTGTTGAAAAATATTGTTTTGAAGAAGAATGCTAAATAGGTGCTTTATTCTCCCATGCATGGTGCCATATTGTAACGTATGTTACACTGAGGCACAGCAGTCATGTGCTTAATGCAGAGTCACATGACAACCACAGCATATTTCCCTATAATGTATGTATAGAGGAATAATAGCTGCAGCACTTGCTCACTATTTTAAAGAGCTGGTGCTGCAGTTTCTGCAGAAAATCTGTTACTGAAATTCAATATTTTATTAACATCCTTTTGTATGTAATAAAGATTAGTGTTTAAACTTTACCACTCCATAACGTTCCTTAGCTGTGTGAATGCAGCACCAGCTCTGCAAAATAGTGAGCGAGTGCTGCAGCTAATCTTCCTCTATACATACATTATTGGGAAATATGCCATGCATGATGCATGTCATGTGACTCCTGTGCTGTTACAATATGGCGGCATACATAGCCGCATCAAGCACTGGATAAGTATTCTAATAGAATACATTTTTCTTAACATTTTTGGGGTAAGATGAACTTCCAGCATAAAGAACTGTACTCAATGATTTTTAGTAGTCAGGTGTTTAATGTCCATTTAAACAAGCTCTACAAAATTAGATAGAAAATAATTGAGACTCAAAAAACCTGATATCAGGTGCTTTGCTACTTCAAAAATGCTCAGATTTGTACAAATTTGATTTAAAGGGACAGTCAACACCAGAATTATTGTTGTTTAAAAAGAAAGATAATCCCTTTATTACCCATTCCCCCAGTTTTGCACTACCAACACAATTATAATAATACACTTTTTACCTCTGTAATTACCTTGTTTCTAAGCCTCTGCTGACTTCCCCCTTATTTCAGTTCTTTTGACAGACTAGCATTTTAGCCAATCAGTGCTCACTCCTAGGTCACTTCATGTGCATGAGCTTAATGTTATCTATATGAAACACATGAACTAATGCCCTCTAGTGGTCAAAATGCATTCAGATTAGATGCAGTCTTTAAAGTCTAAGGCCTAGATTTGGAGTTCTGCGGTAGCCGTGAAAACCAGCGTTAGAGGCTCCTAACGCTGGTTTTGGCCGCCCGCTGGTATTTGGAGTCAGTGATTAAAGGGTCTAACGCTCACTTTACAGCCGCGACTTTTCCATACCGCAGATCCCCCTATGCCATTTGCGTATCCTATCTTTTCAATGGGATCTTCCTAACGCCGGTATTTAGAGTCGTTTCTGAAGTGAGCGTTAGAGCTCTAACGACAAAACTCCAGCCGCCTGAAAATAGCAGGAGTTAAGAGCTTTCTGGGCTAACGCCGGTTCATAAAGCTCTTAACTACTGTATCCTAAAGTACACTAACACCCATAAACTACCTATGTACCCCTAAACCGAGCTCCCCCCACATCGCCGCCACTCGATTAAAATATTTTAACCCCTAATCTGCCGACCGCCACCTACGTTATACTTATGTACCCCTAATCTGCTGCCCCTAACACCGCCGACCCCTATATTATATTTATTAACCCCTAACCTGCCCCCCACAACGTCGCCGCCAGCTACCTACACTTATTAACCCCTAATCTTCTGACCGCAAAGCGCCGCCACCTACGTTATCCCTATGTACCCCTAATCTGCTGCCCCTAACACCGCCGACCCCTATATTATATTTATTAACCCCTAATCTGCCCCCCTCAACGTCGCCGACACCTGCCTACACTTATTAACCCCTAATCTGCCGAGCGGACCGCACCGCTACTATAATAAAGTTATTAACCCCTAACCCGCCTCACTAACCCTATCATAAATAGTATTAACCCCTAATCTGCCCTCCCTAACATCGCCGACACCTAACTTCAAACATTAACCCCTAATCTGCCGACCGGAGCTCACCGCTATTCTAATAAATGTATTAACCCCTAAAGCTAAATCTAACCCTAACACTAACACCCCCCTAACTTAAATATAATTTACATCTAACGAAATAAATTAACTCTTATTAAATAAATGATTCCTATTTAAAGCTAAATACTTACCTGTAAAATAAATCCTAATATAGCTACAATATAAATTATAATTATATTATAGCTATTTTAGGATTAATATTTATTTTACAGGCAACTTTGTAATTATTTTAACCAGGTACAATAGCTATTAAATAGTTAAGAACTATTTAATAGTTACCTAGTTAAAATAATAACAAATTTACCTGTAAAATAAATCCTAACCTAAGATATAATTAAACCTAACACTACCCTATCAATAAATTAATTAAATAAACTACCTACAATTACCTACAATTAACCTAACACTACACTATCAATAAATTAATTAAACACAATTCCTACAAATAAATACAATTAAATAAACTAGCTAAAGTACAAAAAATAAAAAAGAACTAAGTTACAAAAAATAAAAAAATATTTACAAACATAAGAAAAATATTACAACAATTTTAAACTAATTACACCTACTCTAAGCCCCCTAATAAAATAACAAAGCCCCCCAAAATAAAAAATTCCCTACCCTATTCTAAATTAAAAAAGTTACAAGCTCTTTTACCTTACCAGCCCTGAACAGGGCCCTTTGCGGGGCATGCCCCAAGAAGTTCAGCTCTTTTGCCTGTAAAAAAAACATACAATCCCCCCCCCCCAACATTACAACCCACCACCCACATACCCCTAATCTAACCTAAACCCCCCTTAAATAAACCTAACACTAAGCCCCTGAAGATCTTCCTACCTTGTCTTCACCATCCAGGTTCACCGATCCGTCCTGAAGAGCTCCTCCGATGTCCTGATCCAAGCCCAAGCGGGGGGCTGAAGAGGTCCATGATCCGGTCAAAGTCTTCATCCAAGCGGGGCAGAAGAGGATCTTCCATCCGATTGAAGTCATCATCCAGGCGGCATCTTCTATGGTCTTCCATCCGGAGCGAAGCGGCAGGATCCTGAAGACCTCCAGCGCGGAACATCCATCCGGCCCGACGACTGAACGACGAATGACTGTTCCTTTAAGGGACGTCATCCAAGATGGCGTCCCTCGAATTCCGATTGGCTGATAGGATTCTATCAGCCAATCGGAATTAAGGTAGGAATTTTCTGATTGACTGATGGAATCAGCCAATCAGAATCAAGTTCAATCCGATTGGCTGATCCAATCAGCCAATCAGATTGAGCTCGCATTCTATTGGCTGTTCCGATCAGCCAATAGAATGCGAGCTCAATCTGATTGGCTGATTGGATCAGCCAATCGGATTGAACTTGATTCTGATTGGCTGATTCCATCAGCCAATCAGAAAATTTCTACCTTAATTCCGATTGGCTGATAGAATCCTATCAGCCAATCGGAATTCGAGGGACGCCATCTTGGATGACGTCCCTTAAAGGAACAGTCATTCGTCGTTCAGTCGTCGGGCCGGATGGATGTTCGGCGCTGGAGGTCTTCAGGATCCTGCCGCTTCGCTCCGGATGGAAGACCATAGAAGATGCCGCCTGGATGATGACTTCAATCGGATGGAAGATCCTCTTCTGCCCCGCTTGGATGAAGACTTTGACCGGATCATGGACCTCTTCAGCCCCCCGCTTGGGCTTGGATCAGGACATCGGAGGAGCTCTTCAGGACGGATCGGTGAACATGGATGGTGAAGACAAGGTAGGAAGATCTTCAGGGGCTTAGTGTTAGGTTTATTTAAGGGGGGTTTGGGTTAGATTAGGGGTATGTGGGTGGTGGGTTGTAATGTTGGGGGGGGTATTGTATGTTTTTTTTACAGGCAAAAGAGCTGAACTTCTTGGGGCATGCCCCGCAAAGGGCCCTGTTCAGGGCTGGTAAGGTAAAAGAGCTTGTTACTTTTTTAATTTAGAATAGGGTAGGGAATTTTTTTATTTTGGGGGCTTTGTTATTTTATTAGGGGGCTTAGAGTAGGTGTAATTAGTTTAAAATTGTTGTAATATTTTTCTTATGTTTGTAAATATTTTTTTATTTTTTGTAACTTAGTTCTTTTTTATTTTTTGTACTTTAGCTAGTTTATTTAATTGTATTTATTTGTAGGAATTGTGTTTAATTAATTTATTGATAGTGTAGTGTTAGGTTAATTGTAGGTAATTGTAGGTAGTTTATTTAATTAATTTATTGATATGGTAGTGTTAGGTTTAATTATATCTTAGGTTAGGATTTATTTTACAGGTAAATTTGTTATTATTTTAACTAGGTAACTATTAAATAGTTCTTAACTATTTAATAGCTATTGTACCTGGTTAAAATAATTACAAAGTTGCCTGTAAAATAAATATTAATCCTAAAATAGCTATAATATAATTATAATTTATATTGTAGCTATATTAGGATTTATTTTACAGGTAAGTATTTAGCTTTAAATAGGAATCATTTATTTAATAAGAGTTAATTTATTTCGTTAGATGTAAATTATATTTAAGTTAGGGGGGTGTTAGTGTTAGGGTTAGACTTAGCTTTAGGGGTTAATACATTTATTAGAATAGCGGTGAGCTCCGGTCGGCAGATTAGGGGTTAATGTTTGAAGTTAGGTGTCGGCGATGTTAGGGAGGGCAGATTAGGGGTTAATACTATTTATGATAGGGTTAGTGAGGCGGGTTAGGGGTTAATAACTTTATTATAGTAGCGGTGCGGTCCGCTCGGCAGATTAGGGGTTAATAAGTGTAGGCAGGTGTCGGCGACGTTGTGGGGGGCAGATTAGGGGTTAATAAATATAATATAGGGGTCGGCGATGTTAGGGCAGCAGATTAGGGGTACATAGGGATAACGTAGGTTGCGGCGGTTTACGGAGCGGCAGATTAGGGGTTAATAATAATATGCAGGGGTCAGCGATAGCGGGGGCGGCAGAATAGGGGTTAATAAGTGTAAGGATAGGGGTGTTTAGACTCGGGGTACATGTTAGAGTGTTAGGTGCAGACGTAGGAAGTGTTTCCCCATAGAAAACAATGGGGCTGCGTTAGGAGCTGAACGCTGCTTTTTTGCAGGTGTTAGGTTTTTTTTCAGCTCAAACAGCCCCATTGTTTCCTATGGGAGAATCGTGCACGAGCACGTTTTTGAGGCTGGCCGCATCCGTAAGCAACTCTGGTATCGAGAGTTGCATTTGCGGTAAAAAAGCTCTACGCTCCTTTTTTGGAGCCTAACGCAGCCTTTATGTGGACTCTCAATACCAGAGTTATTTTTATGGTGCGGCCAGAAAAAAGCCCGCGGAGCGTTAACAGCCCATCTACCGCAAAACTCCAAATCTAGGCCTAAGAAATTAGCATATAAACCTCCTAGTTTTAGCTTTCAACTATGAATACCCAGAGAACAAAGCAAAATTGGTGATAAAAGTAAATTGGGAAGTTGTTTAAAATTGCATGCCCTATTTAAATCATGAAAGTTTTTTTTGGACTTGACTGTCCCTTTAAAAATATAAAAAATTCCAAGCTTTTATATATGTTTTTTTACTATAAACGTGTGCGTTGCTACTTGTGTTTTGTCAAACTTATTTTATTTTAAACTGAAATGTCCCTTCAGTCTACAACTACATTTTGTAGTATCTGCCTCATTCTGTAACTCAAATGAATCAGGATTTTTAATTGTAATCAAAGCTATTAAAATTGGCTTTTGGTTTCTTAACTCAAATCCCAATACTATTTATTTATGTATTTATTTATCTGAACTAGAATAATGTTTCCTTTTGTATAATCAGAATACATAGTGTTTATTTAAATATTTTTATGGTGACAATCACAATATGTACATAATAGTTTGTTTATTCCATTATTTTTTATAAAGTGCCCATCACTGATTTTATACTATGAGTGAGTGGCTACATCAATTGAAACATATTTTATGATATTAATGTTTACACTGAAATTTATTCTAGTAATTATTTAGTTAACATTGATTTAATTTAAAGGAACAGCAGTTATTACGCTAACATTTCTGCATTATTTTTCCAGTGTACAAAATGACATACTACTTTAATACCGGAGAAAGAAACCAGTTTTCTGCATGACTAATGCAGAGACTTAACCTCTATATTCGAAAAGGGCATTTAAAGGCTGCAAGCAAAATGTAATAATGACTTCACATGAAATACTGGTCATGTGAGGTCTTTATACCACAACCCTATTATTTATCTTTTTCAGTCGCTCTCTGAAACTCTATTTTTCTTCTTTTCTGCATGACTAGGCCTTTTGTAAGAGTGTTTTTGGATGTAGAGCAATTATCCTAAAACAGTTATTCCAAGTAGAGTAGACATATAAATATATCTTTCCCATCTCTTTTTCAGTGGTAAACATCTATCTTACATGACCTCTTGATTACTGGAGCTTTCCCTGTATATTCTTTGGTCTATAACTCTATGCTCTGCCAAGATGAGCTTTAAATATCACTCACTATGATTAATTGGAACTTAATTAAATCTATTACTGAAACAAAGGGAAGGCAATGAGCTATATAATCATTGAAACAGTAAGGGGAATGATATGTCTCTCCATTTTGCTTATTGACAATGATGGAGCAGTGGTTGCAAGACCTGACCACATGGAACCTCTCAAGCATTTAAAAGCTATATGTAGAGTGTATTGTCAGAAAAAGAATAATACATGTCAGAGATTATACTTAGATTCAGCATTTTATCCTAATCTAATATCAGTTAATATTACTTTTAAAACACACAGATTATTGTCTTGAGCAAACAGACATTAAAGTGGAACAATATTATTATTCTTTTTCTTTTCTTTTTATATTTTTTTTAAAATGTACTAGTTTTTTTAAAGGCTGTACTCTACTGATAAAATTATTATTGTGTTTGTGAGTCATGACACTGCACAGTCAACTAATAAAGCTGTGGGAGTCCTGGTTATCAGTCAGTGAACAACTAGGCCATAAAGAAGAACTAAACACTTTAAAAATGTAACATAAAATGCTTAATTATGCATTGTAAAACAAATTTGTAATGCATTTTCATTATTTATTTTTCCCCCTTTTCCAGTAATTTAAATAACTGAAAAAAAGAAAACTGACCTATGATACTTAAAGGGACAGTCTACACCAGAATTGTTATTGTTTTAAAAGATAGATAATCCCTTTATTACCCATTTCCCAGTTTTGCATAACTAACACAATTATAATAATATACTTTTAACCTCTGTGATTATCTTGTATCTAAGCATCTGCAAACTGCCCCTTTTTTCAGTTCTTTTGACAGACTTGCAGTCTAGCCTGCTCTCAGATAGCTTCTCGTGCACGAGCACAGTGTTATCTATATGAAATACGTGAACTAACATCCTCTAGTGGTGAAAAACTGTTAAAATGCAATCTGAAAGAGGTGGGCTTCAAGGTCTAAGAAATTAGCATATGAACCTCCTAGGTTAAGCTTTCAACTAAGAATACCAAGGGAACAAAGCAAAATTGGTGATAAAAGTAAATTGGAAAATTGTTTAAAATTACATGCTCTATCTGAATCATGAAAGATTATTTTGGCCTAGACTGTCCCTTTAACCCTGCAACACATTTCTCCATAACATTTAGTTTATTCTATTTAAATTTCTGCTGAAGCAAAGGAAAGTGATGAGTAGAGACCGATCATTGAAAAACAATTGCAGAAAATAAGGTGCTACTCTATTTTAAGGTCAGACACTTTTGATTATGTTAATATATTGGAAGGCTGTAGAAAAATGTTTCAATTAAAAGGTTTTTGCTGCCCTTTAATGTCCAGTGACATGCCCTCTTACCTTTGTAATCAAAATAAACTAATTTAAAGGGATATGAAACCCAACATTTTTCTGTCATGATCCAGATAATGGGGGATATTTATCAAAGGTCTGGTGGACCTTTGATAAATACGCTCTCCGTATTCAGCATTGCACCAGTTTTCTTTGTTCTCTTGGTATATTTGGTTGAAAAAAATGGACGTAAGCTTACGAGCACTTTGGGGCATATGTATCAAGCTCCGTATGGAGCTTGATGCCCCGTGTTTCTGGCGAGTCATCAGACTCGCCAGAAACAGCAGTTATGAAGCAGCGGTCACAAAGATCGCTGCTCCATAACCTGGCCGCCTGCTCTGAGCAGGCGGACAGACATCGCAACAATACAGCCCGATCGAGTACGATCGGGTTGATTGACAGCCCCCTGCTGGCGGCCCATTGGCCGCGAGTCTGCAGCGGGCGGCGTTGCACCAGCAGCTCTTGTGAGCTGCTGGTGCAATGATGAATACGGCGAGCGTATTACTCGCCGTATTCAGCGAAATCTGGCGGACCTGATCCGCACTGTCGGATCAGGTCCGACAGACTTTCATAACTAGAGGCCTTTATGGCAGCAGTTTTGCAAGAATGTTATCCATTTGCAAGAGCACTAGATAGCAGCCCTATTTCCTGCCATGCAGTATTCCTGATGCCTACCTAGGTATCTCTTCAACACTGACTATTATGGGAATGATGCAAATTTGATAATAGAAGTAACCTGGAAACTTTTTATAAATGGTATGTTCTGTCTGAATCACAAAATACATTTTTTTGGGGTTCATATCCCTTTAACCTTGTTTTTGAAAAAATATTTAACATGTTTAAATATTGTTCTTTCCAATGCTTAATATAATTTTTTAGAGTTTTCTGTCCCTGTCACGTATTTAATTCTAGTGAGGCAGCAATGCCTATAATATATAAATGTTACAGTCGCATACAAACAAGTCAAAATATACATTTATAAAAATGAGAGTATTTCACTTATAAATTACAAAACAATTTGATTTCAGCGGTCTTAAGACCGCTGCTTCTTAACTCCTGTTTCCGGGCAGCCTGAAGGCTCGCGCTGAAAACAGATGTATCTGGCCACATTCAGGGCATGATAAATTTGACCCATAATGTTCTCTTGTATAAATTTAAACAAGTACACTGTAATAATATATCCATGTCATTCAGGCTATGGCCTCTAGTTATCAAGCTCCGTTAGGAACTTGATGGCCCCTGTTTCTGGCGAGCCTTCAGACTCGCCAGAAACAGCAGTTATGAAGCAGCGGTCACAAAGACCGCTGCTCCATAACCTGTCCGCCTGCTCTGAGCAGGCGGACAGACATCGCCGGAAATCAACCCGATCGAGTACGATCAGGTTGATTGACACCTCCCTGCTGGCGGCCTATTGGCCGCGAGTCTGCAGGGGGCGGCATTGCACCAGCAGCTCTTGTGAGCTGCTGGTGCAATGCTGAATACGGTGAGCGTATTGCTTGCTGTATTCAGCAAGGTCTGTCGGACCTGATCCGCACTGTCGGATCTTGATAACTAGAGGCCAAAGTGTGTTATCAGTGGTGATACATTTTGAAGAAAATAATAATAATAATAATATATATATATACCCCATGTGTTACCTTTTTGATATTTAATAAATATTTACTATTTTTGCAAAGTCAAAAAGAGTGCTGAATTTCCTGGCTTTGATAAATGGGCCTATCACATCCCATTTGTGGCATATATCCCTTGCTTTAATACATTACATCTATATATATATATATATATATATATATATATATATATATATATATATATATATTTATATATATGCAGTGAAATAAGTGATGCCTCCTGTATACTCAATAACCAGCTGGAAAGCCATCTATGAAATTGTAGTAAAAAAAAGCCAATAAAGATAGATGTTTTTGAGTATACAAGCCAGAGGTCGACTAAGGGCTAGATTACAATCATGTTTCAATTATTTGTGACAGAGCCAGTAAACAGCAGCATCCAAGTCTCATACAATTTCAACTTACAAACAGTCAAGACCTTAATGCCAAAAAAAAATATCTGCTATTATTTTTTATGGGAAAATGGTAAAGTTATTTTATGTCAGTATCACAATCGGCATCTTGTTGGCACCTACCAATATGACAACTCAAACTACCTGCTTTGACCAGTTGCCAATCTCTAGCACCAGCTGCAGGGCATGGGTAGGCTTAATGTAAACAGATGTAAGATAAATGACCTGACACATTGGTGTAACACTTTTAATATAAATCAAAGTATTAACCATATACCGCAGGTTCTGCTACCTACATTATAAAATATATAACATTTAAACCTCTAAATTTCTGCCTGTTTCTAAGCCACTATAGACAGCCTCTTAATCACATGCTTTTTATTTGCATTTCACAACAGGAGACTGCTAGCTCATGTGGGCCGTACAGATAACATTGTGCTTACACCCGTGTGTTCTGCACAACACAGATAAAATGCAAGTCAATAGATAATAAATAAAAAGTCATGTGATGAGGGGGTCTGTCATAAGATGCTTAGATGCAAGGTAATCACAGAGGTAAAAAGTATATTCATATCTCCACCACAATACAAAAGAGTATTGCTTTTTAGTGTTAAAGTGCAACACACAAAAATCTGTGCAAATCCAGATCTTTGTGTGTTTCCATTTTTAGCACTAATATATCCAGTGCTGAAAATGAATGCTGCTACCTGTGGTAATATTTGGATTTAAGGGACAGTCTAGTATAAATTAAACTAGGACTTTTAATTTTAATCAACTTTCCAATTTACTTTTATCATCAAATTAGTTTTTTTCTCTTGGTATTCTTAGTTTAAACTAAACATAGGTAGGTTCATATGCTAATTTCTAAGCCTTTGAGGGCTGCCTCTTATCACATGCTTTTAAAATCTCTTTTCAACACAAAGAGACAAAGTACACGTGGGCCATATAGATAACACTGTGTTCAGGCACAGAAAGTTATTTAAGATTTATCACAATACAATGCTAAATTTAAGACAATAGATAATAAACAGTCACAGTCATGTGATCAGGGAACTGGAGGAAGGTTCCTAGACACAAGGTAATCACAGAGATAAAAAGTATATTAATATAACCGTGTTGGTTATGCAAAATTGGGGAATGGGAAATAAAGGGATTATCTATCTTTTAAAAACAATAACAATTCTATGGTAGACTCTCCCTTTAGTTTGAGCTAGAGAATTTTAACACATTTTTCATATCCCTAATATTTGTATACACACATACAAATACGCACACATATACACTTTTGAGCCATTTCTAGTCCCTCACCTTTTCATAAACTATATCCCTTTTAATTCGATTTGATAATAGTAAACATTTTTTTTAGATGTAATAGGTACAAATATAACCTATACAGGGGTGAAACTACAGGGGGTGCAGAGGTCGCAATTGCGACTGGGCCCCCAAGGGTGGGGACCCAGCTTCAATTTTTTTTTTATTTTTTTTACAATAAAAACGTTGACCTGCCACTGCCTGTACTGATATCATGTGAGTGTGACATGATGCTGCACTAGTGTCTCTGACTACAGGGGTTAGTCTTTCTGTTTTACTCATTGGTGTTTATGTGTGTGAGTGTGTGATTGTGTCTATGTGTATGTATGTATGTATGTATGTGTGTGTATTTATGCATGTATGTGTGTGTTTGTGGAACCAGCAAATTACAGACCTTGTTACTACAGCATGGGGGGGTGGGGGGTAAACAGTGTCACTATACAGTACTACTATATACAGTATGGGGGGGCTGGACTATGTCACAGACTACTGTGGTCACTTTATAAAGTACTGGGGCGGGTAGGGTCAGGCCAGCCATCTCACTGGCAGACTACAGACTGTGTCACTAACTCACTATATACAGTACTGGTGGGTTAAACAGTGTTACTATATACAGTAATAGTGTGTCAAACCATCTCACAGACTGTGGGCACAGGGTACCTCCTTTTGCAGACATGTAATCTGATTCACATTTTTTTCTGTGTTAAATGTAAATAAATAAATTAAAAAAGATATGTATCAAATTCACTTTTTTGGGGGGAGCTGTGGTTTCTAGTTACGCCTTGGAACCTATAAATATGTTTTTTTAAATATAACTTATATAAAGAGTCAAATGGACATTAAACACTTTGAGATGGTTATATAAAATGAGAAATCGTATACATATATAAAAAAGCAACTCAATAAATTTGTATTTTTCATTTTGTCTCCTTTTCCTGTAATTCCATTCTGAAATTGTGAGCTTTTCAGTTCCTGTTAGAAATGGAAATTCTTAACACTGGTGTTCTATTCCACACAGCCATTGGCTGCACACTCTAGTGACCTATTTATAACTGTCCCTAATTGGCCACAGCAGAGAAAGTAACCTAAGTTACACTCGTATTATGAGTTGAAAGTAAACTTTTTTCGCTTGTGCGCTAAATGAAAGAGCGCAAAAATCCAAACTTAGAATATCTCACACATGATAACCTGTCCCCCATAGAAGTCAAGGGAGCAAAAAAAGTGGGGAAAAACCTAACACCACATTCATGCACAAACCTGATCATATATTCTCATGTGCGCGCCAATCTGACATGAAAATATGAATATTTCGCATTTTAATGTTCCTCACATAGAAGAATGTGTTCTATTTATTCTTAAAGGGACACTGTACCCAAATTTTTTTCTTTTGTGATTCAGATAGAGCACGCAATTTTAATCAATTTTCTAATTTACTCCTATTATCAAATTTTCTTTGTTCTCTTGCTATCTTTATTTTAAAAAGAAGGCATCAACACTAAGGAGCCAGACAATTTTTGGTTCAGAACCCTGGACCGCATTTGTTTATTGGTGGGTGAATTTATCCACCAATCAGCAAGAACAACCCAGTTTATTCACCAAAAATGGGCCGGCATCTAAACTTACATTTTTGCATTTCAAATAAAGATACCAAGAGAATGAAGAATAATTGATAATGGGAGTAAATTAGAAAGTTGCTTAAAATTGCATGCTCTATCTGAATCATGAAAGAAAAAAATTGGGTTCAGTGTCCCTTTAAATATTTCTACATTTATCTGATGGTATTTTGGTACTATATATAAAACTTTACCTATATATATATATATATATATATATATATATATATATATATATATATATATATAAAGATAGCAATAGGTCCAGCATGCTCAGCATGATTAAGGGTCTGCGTCACCCGAAACGTTGCTGTCTTTTCATTATGTCACCTTAATAAAGGTTTTTTCACTTTTAAGAAACAGTGCTGGAGCCATTCACTTTTTTCCTTTTGGATTTATATATATATATATATATATATATATATAGATAGATATAGTAAAGCAAATAGCATCAGCACTTGTAGATAAAACATTCCACTTTATTGAGGTAACAAAGTTAAAAACAGCAGCGACGTTTCGAGTCAACACAGACCCTTACTCATGCTATGGATTGTGGGAAATCACCTTCTTATATAGCACCTGTGTATTAATTAGCGTAATTTATCTGTATACATTCTAATCTCCATTTTGGATTTTTACCCCCTAACGGGTCAGAATATTCAGCAGTAATCATTGTACTTAAATCACAGCTTATTACACATAATTTGTTTTTCTATCAAGTGACTCTAACCCAAGACTATATTTCTATACATATTGTAAAAAACATTTCAAACAAAATTACAAATACACAAAATTACCTAACAAAATTTATAAAAACAAATGAAGATCATAGTCTTTGTTTAGACCATTCGGACTAAGTGTTTTTAGATGCTGTATCCACCATACCTCCCTATTTTTTAAAAGTAACTCTCTGTTACCCCCTCTTCTTTGTTTAGGTATGTGGTAAATTATTTGGAACCTTAACTGGCTGACTGTGTGTCCAGCATTGATGAAGTGGGAAGATACAGGCAGTGTCATATTTACATCTAATAGAGGACTTATGGGCACTTATCCTATCTTTGATGGGGTTAATGGTCTCCCCCACATAGCCCCGCCCACATGGGCACTTAAGGATATATACCACATAGTCAGTGTTACATGTATACAGGCCTTTAATTTCAAGTTTTTTGTTATCATTTATCTGTGCAATATATCTTCCCTTAATCATAGAATTGCACTGGGCGCAGTTAAGACAAGGGTATGACCCTTTATTGGCTGTAGTAAGATAGTTGATAGTGTCTTTCTTATTTGTCCCCACATCTGATTTTACCACTAGATCTCTAATGTTTTTAACCCTCTTAAAGGAATTAATGGGTGGTCTACCAAACTCCTCTATGTGTGGATTGGTTTTATTCAGTATATACCAATGTTTTTTAACAATTTTTGTAATATCATTGCTAAATTGGTTATATACTGAAGAAAAGATGAGTTGTTTTTTATCAATCTGATTTTTATTGATACTTTCTATAGCTCCAGGATCCGGAGTCTCTCTCATTTTAGATTTAACTGTCTGTTCACTAGTGGTTATAATTGTTTGTGGATAACCTCTATCTGAAAACTTTTTACCCATGTGTTTAAGCCTTACTTCTTATAGATCTTTCTCTTTTACATTACGCATAGTTCTAAAGAACTGGCTCTTAGGGATAGCATTAAACACCCTATCTGGATGGTAGCTCTCAAAATGAAGTAATGTATTTTGATCTGTTGGTTTACAATATGAGTCTGTTACTAAACAGTCATCTTTTTTATATACCAAGGTGTCAAGGTAACTCACTTTTACCTGTGAGTGGTTAATGGTAAATTGTAGACTTGTAGTGCTGTTGTTTAATTCTTCCACAAAATTCTCTAGGGTCTCCAATGTGCCCCCCCATACGCCAAATATATCATCTATATAACGTAGCCATACTTTACAATAACTCTGATTTTTATTGTTGAGATAAACATATCTACTTTTAAATTGGCTTAAGAAAATATTGGCGTATGAGGGGGCTAAGATACAGGGGAATTTCTAACTAAAATAGATGAGGTGAATGTAAATGAAAATTATATATTATTCACACTAGACATAGTGAGTTTATATACTTCAATTCCTCATGAATCAGGAGTACAATCAGTATTGGATTTCCTTAAAAAAGACCAGGTATATACCAACTTACAATGTGATTTTATAGAAGAAATGTTGAACATCATTTTACATCTTAATTATTTCCTGTTCCAAGACACATTTTATATACAAAGAAAGGGAACCGCCATGGGCTCCAATGTGGCCCCCTCATACGCCAATATTTTCGTAAGCCAATTTGAAAGTAGATATGTTTATCTCAACAATAAATATCAGAGTTATTGTAAAGTATGGCTACGTTATATAGATGATATATTTGGCTTATGGGGGGGCACATTGGAGACCCTAGAGAATTTTGTGAAAGAATTAAACAACGGCACTACAAGTCTACAATTTACCATTAACCACTCACAGGTAAAAGTGAGTTACCTTGACACCTTGGTATATAAAAAAGATGACTATTTAGTAACAGACTTATATTGTAAACCAACAGATCGAAATACATTACTTCATTTTGAGAGCTACCATCCAGATAGGGTGTTTAATACTATCCCTAAGAGCCAGTTCTTTAGAACTATGCGTAATATAAAAGAGAAAGATCTACAAGAAGTAAGGCTTAAACAAATGGGTAAAAAGTTTTCAGATAGAGGTTATCCACAAACAATTATAACTACTAGTGAACAGACAGTTAAATCTAAAATGAGAGAGACTCCGGATCCTGGAGCTATAGAAAGTATCAATAAAAATCAGATTGATAAAAAACAACTCATCTTTTCTTCAGTATATAACCAATTTAGCAATGATATTACAAAAATTGTTAAAAAACATTGGTATATACTGAATAAAACCGATCCACACATAGAGGAGTTTGGTAGACCACCCATTTATTCCTTTAAGAGGGTTAAAAACATTAGAGATCTAGTGGTAAAATCAGATGTGGGGACAAATAAGAAAGACACTATCAACTATCTTACTACAGTCAATAAAGGGTCATACCCTTGTCTTAACTGCGCCCAGTGCAATTCTATGATTAAGGGAAGATATATTGCACAGATAAATGATAACAAAAAACGTGAAATTAAAGGCCTGTATACATGTAACACTGACTATGTGGTATATATCCTTAAGTGCCCATGTGGGCAGGGCTATGTGGGGAGACCATTAACCCCATCAAAGATAGGATAAGTGCCCATAAGTCCTCTATTAGATGTAAAGATATGACACTGCCTGTATCTTCCCACTTCATCAATGCTGGACACACAGTCAGCCAGTTAAGGTTCCAAATAATTGACCACATACCTAAACAAAGAAGAGGGGGTAACAGAGAGTTACTTTTAAAAAATAGGGAGGTATGGTGGATACAGCATCTAAAAACACTTAGTCCGAATGGTCTAAACAAAGACTATGATCTTCATTTGTTTTTATAAATTTCGTTAGGTAATTTTGTGTATTTGTAATTTTGTTTGAAATGTTTTTTACAATATGTATAGAAATATAGTCTTGGGTTAGAGTCACTTGATAGAAAAAACGAATTATGTGTAATAAGCTGTGATTTAAGTACAATGATTACTGCTGAATATTCTGACCCGTTAGGGGGTAAAAATCCAAAATGGAGATTAGAATGTATACAGATAAATTAAGCTAATTAATACACAGGTGCTATATAAGAAGGTGGTTTCCCACAATCTATAGCATGAGTAAGGGTCTGTGTTGACTCGAAACGTCGCTGCTGTTTTTAACTTTGTTTGTTACCTCAATAAAGTGGAATTTTTTATCTACAAGTGCTGACGCTATTTGCTGTACTATATCCATATATGTGGGTTGGCAGATCCCACTCAGCGTACGTGCACTATTCTAAACCTGGAAAAATATGCTGAAACATGCTGAAATAATAGCATAAAGAAGGGTGCTGGACTTACCTGTTAAAGTTGTGTATATATATATATATATATATATATATATATATATATATATATATATATATGATTATATATAGGTATAGATATATACAGATATATTTAAATAGAAATGTCTATTTATAAATACTAGAACATATTCTGCTATTTGCAGAACATATGAATGTAAAATATTTAAAGTAAATACATAATATAACACTTTATTAAATATGAATATTGCATAAATATGATTTTACATGTTTTTATCTACTTAGCTGCAAAGGGCTCCAATAGACTTATATATATGTCTCTATATATGTATACATATGTATTTATGTGTTTGTATGTACTTATATACACATTTAAATACATATAGTATCTCACAAAAGTGAGTACAACCCTCACATTTATGTAAATATTTTATTATATCTTTTCATGTGACAACACTAAAGAAATGACACTTTGCTATAATGTAGTGAGTGCACAGCCTGTATAGCAGTGTAAATTTGCTTTCCCCTCAAAATAACTCAACACACAGCCATTAATGTCTAAACCTTTGGAAACAAAAGTGAGTACACCACTAAGTGGCAATGTCCAAATTGGGCCAAAAGTGTCAATATTTTGTGTGGCCACCATTATTTTCCAGCACTGCCTTAACCCTCTTGGGCATGGAGTTCACCAGAGCTTCACAGGTTGCCACTTGAGTCCTCTTCCACTCCTCCATGACGACATCACGGAGCTGGTGGATGTTAGAGACCTTGCGCTCCTCCACCTTCTGTTTGAGGATGCCCCACAGATGCTCAATAGGGTTTAGGTCTGGAGACATGCTTGGCCAGTCCATCACCTTTACCTTCAGCTTCTTTAGCAAGGCATTGGTCGTCTTGGAGGTGTCGTTATCATGTTGGAATACTGCCCTGCGGCCCAGTCTCCAAATGGAGGGGATCATGCTCTGCTTCTGTAGGTCACAGTACATGTTGGCATTCATGGTTCCCTCAATGAACTGTAGCCCCCCAGTGCCGGCAGCACTCATGCAGGCCCAAACCATGACACTCTCACCATCATGCTTGACTGTAGACAAGACACACTTGTCTTTGTACTCCTCACCTGCTTGCCGCCACACACGCTTGACACTATCTGAACCAAATAAGTTTATCTTGGACTCATCGGACCACAGGACATGGTTCCAGTAAATTATGCCCTTAGTCTGCTTGTCTTCAGCAAACTGTTTGCGGGCTTTCTTGTGCATCATCTTTAGAAGAGGCTTCCTTCTGGGACGACAGCCATGCAGACCGATTTGATGCAGTGTGCGGTGTATGATCTGAGCACTGACAGGCTGACCCCCCACCCCTTCAACTTCTGCATCAATGCTGGAAGCATTCATACGTCTATTTCCCAAAGACAACATCTGGATATGATGCAGAGCACGTGCACTCAACTTCTTTGGTCGACCATGGCGATGCCTGTTTTGCCCACCATGCTGCAGCTCAGTTTCAGGGTCTTGGCAATCTTCTTATAGCCTAGGCCATCTTTATGTAAAGCAACAATTCTTTTTTTCAGATCCTCAGAGAGTTCTTTGCCATGAGGTGCCATGTTGAACTTCCAGTTACCAGTATGAGAGAGTGTGAGAGCGATAACACCAAATTTAACACACCTGCTCCCCATTCACACCTGAGACCTTGTTACACTAATAAGTCACATGACACCGGGGAGGGAAAATTGCTAATTGGGCCCAATTTGGACATTTCCACTTAGGGGTGTACTCACTTTTGTTGCCAACTGTTTAGACATTAATGGTTGTGTGTTGAGTTATTTTGAGGAGACAGCAAATTTACACTGTTATACAGAATGTATACTCACTACTTTACATTGTAGCAAAGTGTCATTTCTTCAGTGTTGTCACATAAATGATATAATAATATATTTACAAAAATGTGAGGGGTGTACTCACTTTTGTGAGATACTGTATATACATATGTACATATATATATAGACATATATATTATTATTATTATTATTATCGGTTATTTGTAGAGCGTCAACAGATTCCGCAGCGCATATACATCTCTAGACATGTATGTGTATGTATCTCAATGTTAAAGCCCTTTACAACCTTTTTTTTCTAACACATGAGACCTCATATCTGTGAGCCTTTATAACTTTTTGGTGCAATATTTGTTTTAATAATTGTTATTGGATGGTCATATTATGATTGTAAATGTACTTTGTAATGTATTGTTGATGTGTTTTGTGACACTGTTTTGTTTCACAAAACAGTTAACCAGAGCTCTTAAAACACAATAACCTGATGTGTGTTAACTTTCAACTTGTAATACAAGCGATAAACCTGACGTGCGCAAACACCCACGATAAACCCCTATCACTCGCGTGCAAAACGTTTTCGCGCCACTCTTAATCTGGCCCTAAAGCTTTACACTTATTTTGTCAATATTTCAATAGTTACTGAAACTTCAAAAAATACATCTACCTGTTATTCTCAGACCAATTTTCTTTGAATGCATCATTCTACCTAGCATTTGTTTAGGGTTTAATGTCCCTTTAATGGCGTACAACAAGCCTCCAAAAGTGTAAAACATTTTCAGTGGCATAGTATATTGCTCTTCAGTGCGCTGGAGCCCAGAACACTGAAACAAACTGTTTTTATAGTGGGATTATTACTGATAAAGCACACCTGAGTAAACAGATGTGCTTGCAGAGACCGTAAAGGGAGCAAGCAGTTTCCAGGAGAGAAAAACCTGGATGTCAAAAGCCCTCTAGTGGCTGACTGGCAGGTTCAAGACCTCAGCAGAAGCAATGTCAAATCATGTTTTGCAAGGCTTCAGGGCAAAGTTGTGATGTTTCATCAAAATATCTTCAAGCTTTCTCCTTTATATATAAACTTTATAATCTAATAAAATGCACTGAGATAAGAGGCGGCCTTCAAGGACTTAAAAATTAGCCTATCAACCTACCTAGGTTTACCTTTAACAAAGAATACCAAGAGAACAATCACATTTGATTTTACAAGTAAATTGGAAAGTTGTTTAAAATTGCATGCCCTACCTGAATCATGAAAACTTAATTTTGACTTTACTGTCCCTCTAACTTTTAATGGTTGGAGTTAATATTGGTTGTGGGATCTGCATGTTTCCAGTAAGGATTAAAATGTGATGGAGGGGTTTGGGATATAAGCTGTGCACTAAGTTGTAAACACCTACAAACAGCTTAAGGCCCACTAAAGTCAAAAGTATAGTTTCATGATTCAGATAAAGCATACAATTTAAAAAAACAAAAAACTTTTCAATATACCTCAATTTTGCCTATTTGTTTGTGCCAATACTTCAATGCAGACTACAAAGAGGAGAGGGGACATCCTTGGCGTGTCCCGTTTTTTATATGAAAAGAGTCAGACAAAAGACTATTAGTTTTTACTTGTGCTGTGGGGGGAACTATAAAGGCTTTTTATTCGTCTAAGTGTGATGTCTCCAATCTTGATTTTTTTAGTGTAGCGTATAAAAATTGCCAGTTAACGCGGTCAAACGCTTTTTCCGTGTCAGCAGAGACAACAACCCTATCTTTTTTATTGAGTTTGGCATAGTCTATCAAATGTAAAGTTATTTTGATGTTGTCTCTTGCTTCCCTGCCAGGGATTAAACCGGCCTGGTCCGAGTGTATGATATGGGACAGTCGGTCAGCTAATATTTTTGCGTATAATTTAATGTCCGTGTTCAATAATGAAATCGTCTGTAGCTCCCCATATTATTAGCAGGTTTATCTGGCTTGAGAATGATGGAGGTGTGTGCTTCTAGGCTTTCTGATGGAAAACCTATAGCAGTATCTATATGATGGAAAGAGGAAAGTATATGTGGCGCTAAGGAGAGTTTGTATAATTTATAATATTTATTTGAAAAACCGTTGGGGCAAGGACTTTTATTATTGGGAAGAGAGTCTATGGCATCTAGTACTTCTTTTAGCGTTATAGGGGCATCTAAGGATTTAACTTCCTGTTCTGATATCGTTGGGAGATTTACTGGATGGAGGTATTGCTCTAAATTATGCTGTGGGGAATTTTCTTCAGAGATGTGAAGGTTGTATAAACGGTGATAAAATTCTTTAAATTAATTTGCTATTTCCTTTGGGTCAGTTACTTTGTTTCCTAATAGGTTATCTACTTGGTGTGCATGACTATAAGAAGATTGTTTTGGTAATGCTCTAGCTAGTAAAGCTCCCGCTTTGTTGCTATGGTGGAAACAGAGATTCTTAAGATATAACGCTTGTTTAAAAGTCTCAATTCTCAGATGGTTATTAAGTGCTTCTCTAGCTTTAGTTAAGCGTTGTTTGAGGTTACTGTCATTAGGATGTGTCTTGTGTTCTAATTCCATTTGTTTAAGATCTGACAGACGTTTCCTGTGTTCCATATTATATTTTTTCTTTAGTTGTGCCCTATGTTAAATAAGTTCCCCCCGTAGTGTAGCCTTATCTGCTAGCTATTTGATTTGGTCATTTGTGTCATTGAACCGAAATAATTAATTTCTTGATCTTTCTTTCTATTTGTGTTTTAATTTTTGGGTTGTGTAGCATTGTCTCGTCAAGTCTCCACAAGAATGGGTGCACGGGAGCTGTGGGCCAAGATATCTCCAGTGTCATGCACGAATAATCTGACCATGTGATAGGTTGGATATCGGACTCATGCTAGCTTTATGCTCATGTGGTCTAGGAACCAGCAATCTATACGTGAGTAAGTATATCTGGGGTTTGAGTAAAAAGTATAGTTCCACGAGCGGGGATGATGTAGTCTCCATATGTCTATTAAGAATAGAGTCTCTAACTTATGTTTTATGTGGGTGCTGAGTTTAGTAGAGATGTAGCTCCGTCCAGAGGAGCAGTCAAGTGTCGGGTCTAGGGTGACATTGAAATCCCTTCCCATTATTACTGTTCCCTTTTGTATTTCTAATAGTTTATTTAAGGTGGTTGCTATAAATATATTTTGGCCTCCTTTGGGAGAATACGTGTTTATTAGTGTAATAGGGCGGTTATACAAAAGACCCACTAAGATTAGGTCTCTTCCTTTTTTATCCTTATGTTGATCTAACAGTTTAAATGGGATGGTTCTATGGATTAATATGCCAACCCCACAAAAAAAAATTTTTTGTTGGAATTGAAAAATTGCTGTGTGAAATCTTTAGAGTATATGTTAGGTTCTTTATCTTTTGCGAAATGGGTTTCTTGTAGAAACACTATCGCCTAGATTACGAGTTTTGTGTTAGCCTTAAAAAGCAGCGTTGAGAGGTCCCAACGCTGCTTTTAACCTAACGCTGGTATCACGAGTCTGACAGGTACAGGCTCACCGTTCACTTTTCTTCCGCGACTCGAGGCTACCGCAAATCCCCTTACGTCAATTGCGTATCCTATCTTTTTAATTGGATTTGCCTAACACTGGTATTACGAGTCTTGGAAGAAGTGAGCGGTACAGCCTCTACCTCCAAGACTCCAACCGCATTTAAATGTCAGTAGTTAAGAGTTTTATGGGCTAACGCCGGAACATAAAGCTCTTAACTACAGTGCTACAAAGTACACTAACACCCATAAACTACCTATGAACCCCTAAACCGAGCCCCCCCACATTGCAAACACTATAATAAAATTATTTAACCCCTAATCTGCCGACCGGACACCGCCGCCACCTACATTATACCCTTGAACCCCTAATCTGCTGTCCCTAACATCGCAGACACCTATATTAAATTTATTAACCCCTAATCTGCCCCCCCAACGTTGCCGCCACCAACCTACACTTATTAACCCCTAATCTGCCGACCGGACATCGCCGCCACTATAATAAATGTATTAACCCCTAAACCGCCGCACTCCCGCCTCGCAAACACTATAATACATTTTATTAACCCCTAATCTGCCCTCTCTAACATCGCCGCAACCTACCTACAATTATTAACCCCTAATTTTCTGTCCCCAACGTCGCCGCTACTATAATAAAGTTATTAACCCCTAAACCTAAGTCTAACCCTAACCCCCCCTAAGTTAAATATAATTTAAATAAAACGAAATAAATTTACTATAATTAAATAAATTATTCCTATTTTAAACTAAATACCTACCTATAAAATAAACCACAAGATAGATACAATATAACTAATAGTTACATTGTAGCTATTTTATTATTTATTTTTATTTTACAGGCAACTTTGTATTTATTTTAACTAGGTACAATAGCTATTAAATAGTTAATAACTATTTAATAGCTACCTAGTTAAAATAATTACAAAATTACCTGAAAAATAAATCCTAACTTAAGTTACAAATACACCTAACACTACACTATCAATAATTTAATTAAATACATTAAATACAATTTTCTAAAATAAAATACAATTAAATAAACTAAACTAAATTACAAAAAAATAATAAAATATTACAAGAATTTTAATCTAATTACACCTAATCTAAGCCCCCTAATAAAATAAACCCCCCCCCAAAAAAAATTCCCTACCCAATACTAAATTACAAAAGTAATCAGCTCTATTACCAGCCCTTAAAAGGACTTTTTGCGGGGCATTGCCCAAAGTAATCAGCTCTTTTACCTGTAAAATAAAAGAAATACAATACCCCCCCAACATTACAACCCACCACCCACACACCCCTACTCTAAAACCTACCCAATCCCCCTTAAAAAAACCTAACAATACCCCATTGAAGATCACCCTTACTTGAGCCGTGTTCACCCAGCCGGGCACCGATGGGCCAGAATAGGACATCCAGAGCAGCAGAAGTCTTCATCCGATCGGGGCAGAAGAGGTCCTCCATCCAGCAGAAGTCTTCATCCGATCAGGGCAGAAGAGGTCCTCCATCCAGCAGAAGTCTTCAACCAAGCAGCATCTTCTATCTTCATCCTTCCGGCGATGAGCGGCTCCATCTTGAAGACCTCCGGTGCAGAGCCTCCTTCCAGCACGACGGACTAATGATGAATGACGGTTCCTTTAAATGACGTCATCCAAGATGGCATCCCTCGAATTCCGATTGGCTGATAGTATTCTATCAGCCAATCGGAATTAAGGTAGGAAAAATCCGATTGGCTGATGTAATCAGCCAATTGGATTGAAGTTCAATACGATTGGCCGATTGGATCAGCCAATAGAAAGGACCTTGCATTCTATTGGCTGATCCAATCAGCCAATCATATTGAACTTCAATCCGATTGGCTGATTACATCAGCCAATCGGATTTTTCCTACCTTAATTTCCGATTGGCTGATAGAATCCTATCAGCCAATCGGAATTCGAGGGACGCCATCTTGGATGATGTCATTGAAAGGAACCGTCATTCGTCGTTAGTCCGTTGTGCTGGAAGGAGGCTCTGTGCCAGAGGTCTTCAAGATGGAGCCGCTCATCGCCAGAAGGATGAAGATAGAAGATGCCGCTTGGATGAAGACTTCTGCTGGATGGAGGACCTCTTCTGTCCCGATCGGATGAAGACTTCTGCTGTATGGAGGACCTCTTCTGCCCCGATCGGATAAAGACTTCTGCCGCTCCGGATGTCCTATTCTGGCCCATCGGTGCCCGGCTGGGTGAACACGGCTCAAGGTAGGGTGATCTTCAATGGGGTAGTGTTAGGTTTTTTTAAGGGGGGATCGGGTGGGTTTTAGAGTAGGGGGTGTGTGGGTGGTGGGTTGTAATGTTGGGGGGGGTATTGTATTTCTTTTATTTTACAGGTAAAAGAGCTGATTACTTTGGGGCAATGCTTCGCAAAAAGCCCTTTTAAGGGCTGGTAATAGATCTGATTACTTTTGTAAGTTAGTATAGGGTGGGGAATTTTATTTTTTTGGGGGGGTTTCTATTTTATTAGGGGGCTTAGATTAGGTGTAATTAGATTAAAATTCTTGTAATATTTTATTATTTTTTGTAATTTAGTGTTTGTTTGTTTTTGTAATATAGTTTAGTTTATTTAATTGTATTTTATTTTAGAAAATTGTATTTAATTTATTTAATTAATTTATTGATAGTGTAGTGTTAGGTGTATTTGTAACTTAGGTTAGGATTTATTTTACAGGTAATTTTGTAATTATTTTAACTAGGTAGCTATTAAATAGTTATTAACTATTTAATAGCTATTGTACCTAGTTAAAATAAATACAAAGTTGCCTGTAAAATAAAAATAAATCATAAAATAGCTACAATGTAACTATTAGTTATATTGTATCTATCTTATGGTTTATTTTATAGGTAAGTATTTAGTTTTAAATAGGACTAATTTATTTAATTATAGTAAATTTATTTTGTTTTATTTAAATTATATTTAACTTAGGGGGGGTTAGGGTTAGACTTAGGTTTAGGGTTAATAACTTTATTATAGTAGCGGCGACATTGGGGGGGGGAAAATTAGGGGTTAATAATTGTAGGTAGGTTACAGCGATGTTAGGGAGGGCAGATTAAGGGTTAATAAAATGTATTATAGTGTTTGCGAGGCGGGAGTGCGGCGGTTTAGGGGTTAATACATTTATTATAGTGGCGGCGATGTCTGGTCGGCAGATTAGGGGTTAATAAGTGTAGGTAGGTGGCGGCGACTTGGGGGGGGGCAGATTAGGGGTTAATAAATTTAATATAGGTGTCAGCGATGTTGGGGGCAGCAGATTAGGGGTTCATAGGTGTAAGATTAGGGGTGTTTAGACTCAGGGTTCATGTTAGGGTGTTAGGTGTAGACTTAGAAAGTGTCTGGAGAGGCAGATTAGAGGTTAATAGTATAATGCAGGTGTCAGCGATAGCGGGGGCGGCAGATTAGGGGTTAATAAGTGTAAGATTAGGGGTGTTTAGACTCAGGGTTCATGTTAGGGTGTTAGGTGTAGACTTAGAAAGTGTTTCCCCATAGGAAACAATTGGGCTGCGTTAGAAGCTGAACGCTGCTTTTTTGCAGGTGTTAGGTTTTTTTGCAGCCAGCTCAGCCCCATTGTATCCTATGGGGAAATCGTGCAGGAGCACGTTTTTCCAGCTTACCGCTACAGTAAGCAACGCTGGTATTGAGGGTTGAAGTGGAGCTAAATTTGCTCCACAATCACTTTTCTGAGGCTAACGCAGCCATTCAGAAAAATCGTAATACCAGCGTTGGCTTAAGGGAGCACTGAAAAAAAAAGGCTTGTTAGCCCTGCAGGTCTTTACCGACAAAACTCGTAATCTAGGCGTATGTGTCCATCCAACTTCCAAAACCAATTAAAAGTGTTTAGCCGGGGAGTTTAAGCCCTTACAGTTTTGTGAAATAAGTGTAATTTTCTGAGTATTCATCTTTTTAGAAGGATTGGTGTATTATGGCTCTTACCTTGTGTGAGGGCAATGAATTGTGCCCCTCCCGCTTCCATCAGGTACCTAGAGGAGGGCTGTAGGTTATAAGTAAAAGGGAATAGTTGAAAGCATTTAGTTTATACTGTACTGTAAAGGAGAGACAAGCATAAATTAACATCGATTATCTATGACATTAATCATCTGGAATGTTTGCCCGGCAGGATGGGGGGAGATCCCCACCTTTTTTTCTTTTTTTTTTTTTCTCTTTTGTTTTGTTTTTCTGTAATAAAAAAAGGAGGAACCCAACCCTAAAACCTCCAACAGTGTATGATTAATATTTTGCATTTTTCTCCATGTCATCACCCTTATGTTGTAATGTATGATATTTTTTTGTATATCAAAGATGCTTGGTGCAATCTTAACTACAGCATCTTTGCTAAAATTACAGCATAGAGGTTATGTTACAAGGTCGATGTATGGGTCTATGTATGAGTTAGAATTGATATAAATCCTTTGTCGGTATGTTTATTTTGTTTCCCCTTCTCGCCTTTTGTTCCTGAGGCACCTTGCGTGTTGCAAGGGAAAATGACCGATTTTATGATTTACACTGTTGAATTATAAATAAAATATTTAAAAAAAAAAATCATTGGGAATGACCATGTATCCATAGTAGGAGAATCACATTGTTTTGCAAAGTTAGTAATAGACCAGTAGAACAACAAAGAAACAACAGCCAAAACAACAATAACAAGTAATACTTAACAAAAATAACAATCATCACTTTCCCATTTAATACGCCTACAGCGATGATGGAAACCATTGGGGAAGTTGAAAGACCCGAATAGGTCTGGGTACTACAGGGATAAGTAGCTAGTGAAGCCATAAAGGATAGGGGATTTGGTGGGGTATATGGGTGGGTGCCAAACTTGTACATTTAAGGTGTAATGGGGTGATGCTGCCCACTAGTTTGCTTTTAATATACATTCTGGATCTTATACTAAGTTTTATGGGGCTAAAGTTATGTTTATAGGACTTGGGGGGTCTAAAGCACATGTCCGTGTGTGATGTATTCAGTATCTTAATACTTTTACCTCTAGGGGTATATAAGTACTAGGGGCATATATACATATGGAAAGTTCTTACTGTTTCTCATCCCTCTTATGTCACAGGTAGGGATTTTGGTTTGGAGAAGCCTGAGTCCTTAGATCTCTTCCTTTGTACTCTTGACCACAGAGGCCTTTGGTGTTTAGGATTTGAATTCTCCTGTTGGTATAGTTTATCTCAGATATTGAGGATAAAGATGGCTGAGGTATGTCAAGTTGCTGACAAAAGTTCTCCAGATCATCAGGTGTGTGGTAGGTATGAAGCCTGTTGTTTTTCATCACCTTAATGCTGAAGGGAAATCCTCATCTGTAAAGTATGCCTTGCTCCTGTAGATGTTGGGTAATGAACCTCGCTTCTCTGCAATTCTGTAGAGTGATGGGGTTGAGGTCTGTATATAATTGAAGTTGATTACCATCAAATGTTAGAGGTTGCTTCTGTCTGACAGCTTTTGCAATCTGTTCTTTGTCTGTATATTTATGAAATTTAAGAATGACATCACGCAGTGGTTCCGAGTCTTTTGATGGTGGTCTTAGAGCTCTGTGGGCCCTATCTATTTGTATTTATTTTAACTGTGGGTTATTCAATAGGAATTTGAAGAATTCTTGGAGGAATTAGGCAAGGGATTCCTGTGCGATTTTTTCAGAAATACCTTCAATGTGTACATTCTGTCTCCTGCCTCTGTTGTCTAAGTCCTCAATTTTGCCTTGGAGGAAAGAGTTTTGAAAATCTTGAGCTGTTATCTTTCTGGTAAGGATATCATTATCTGATGTCTGTGAGTCTGCTTGCTCTTCTAGGAACTCAACTCTGTCTCCCAGATCTGCAACATCTTTTTTGATCTTAGCTAATCCATCTTTGATCATTCTACCAACTTGTTGGAGAAAGGAGGCAAAGTCTTCCTTAGTAGGTAGATCCTTTAGGTCTGCCCTGGTTATTGGGGCATCTGTTTCTGCTTCTTGTGTGACTGAGTTATCTTCTCGAGATTGTGGGAGCACCTCTTCATCTTCTATAGAGGTGTTGAATGTTTTAAAGTACATATTGACCTTGGAGCCTGTTTGAGTTGTGGGTTTAGATAGCTTATAATTTTTCTGGGATCTTTTTGAAGTCATGATATTCTTGTTATTCGTAGTTTGCCTCAACACAGCTGTACAATTATTCTATATTATATTGTCTTTCAGCTTTGGTTAGCTATGCTTTATAAGTGGAGATGTGTTTCTTTTAGCCCGTCACTAGTTGTAAATGTGGTATCTCTTCTTGAATATTGCGGAGAAAAAAGCACTATTTAGGTCGATGTGTAGTTACTGTCTGTCTGGTGTAGAGTAGTGCTAAGTAATGTTAAGAATACAGAAATACAGGCCCTAATGCTTAGTAGTGTTTCCATGTTTAGAGGACTCAGGCCTAGTCTATGTTATGCCTATAGTTCAGTGAGGATCCCAGCAGTGGGTGGTATATTTCTCAAATTTGAGACCTTGCTAGGTGTGTTTCCCAAAATCTTTGTTTTTCCGGCATATCTGTCCCCAGTAGATCAAAAGTGCTGTAGATATGTTAATTGATAGGGATTTGTTAATGGATTTTTAGTGCGTCTTATTCCGGTCAATTTCTCCTACATTTATTGAGCCTTACACTTCAGAATGAGAACTGCTACAGAGTATGCTGTATTTGCCTTAGGCATTGCCTGTATCAGCTTCGGGCCTTTATGTGTTAGGCGTGGGAGCACTATGTGTGAACGTGGCTCGTTTTTATTTTGTGCAGTGTGTTTGCTTACCCCTTCTCAGGGATAGTCTCTGCAGCGTGTGTCCCTTCTGTTGTTTGCAGCCGTAACGCAGATCTCACTGCTGATGTGTGACGTCTTCTGTGCTGGTTCTCCGTTTGCATAAGCCGTTAAGGTCTAGCCGTCAATGTCCGATTTAGCCCCGTTTAAGGAAGGCTCTACAGTGTAATGGCGGAAAATCTTGGCGCTTCACTTCTTGTTTCTTTTCTTTGCTGCTGAGTAATTGTTTTTGATCTGCTTACATGTATATTGTGCTAGTTCCCCTTTCCTTATTGCTTCATTTTGTGCAATATAAGTGCATTGCACTAGCGTTGTACCCTGATAGTACCAAAAATTTTACAGAACCTCAAGAAACTGTGGCCATGTCGCTCCATAGTTGGCTCAGCCCCTTCCAATATACCTCCATTATCAAAACACGAACGCTCTTTTTATATGCACCCATTTCTGAGGCTCCAGCTACTACTGAGCATGTGTAAAAGTTCACAGTATATACGAATATGCAGTTTGTGATTGGCTGATGGCTGTCACATAATACAGGGGGAGGGAAGACTTACCAGAAACTATTCTACTGATGCTTTCAAATTCAAAGTAAATTCAATGGCATTGTCTTTTTTTCCTGGTGTGTATTTGTCAGTTATTTAATTATATTGTATTTATTAGTCCTTTAAATGACAGCTAAACTGGTTGTACAACTGATTAAGGTGTTGGGACACTACACAATGTCACAGCAGCTCCCATTGAAAGCTGCAACTAATATATGTGAGCTACCATATAACTGCTCAACTTCTGGCTGTTGTCTAAGTGTTTGAAACACTCATCTAGATCATTGTCAAACTGTCACTATCAATAGTTGGTTCATATACCGGGGAGATTGACAGCTACTGCCTGCTTGTGATTGGCTGTTCACGGGCAGGTGGTGGGATTGCACGCGAGCGCAAAATAGCACTCGTGTGCAATGCTGAATTCTGGCAGTGGAATTCAGCCTGCCAGAGGCAAGCTGATACGTGTCCCTGTCCGACACTGCTTCATAAATCGCCCCTGTCCGCCACAGCTGCCGGAATTCAGCATTGCACATGAGCGCTATTTTGTGCTCCCACGCAATCCCACCACCTGCCCATGCACAGCCAATCACGTGCGAGCAGGAACTGTCAATCTCCCCGGTCAGACGAGACCAGGAAGATTGAAAGTTGCCACCCAAGAGGTGGCAAAAGATTAAGGAAGCAGCGGTCTGATTACCACTGCTTGTTAAATATGGACTGCAGGTTCTCTTGTGAGAAGCTGCAGTCGTAGGCAGGCGAAGCATGCAGAGGGGTTTGATAAATTGACCCCTTAGGGGCCAATTTATCATAGTGCGAGCAGACATCGATAAATGCAGACAGCATACACTGTCAGCATTTATAATTGCACAATCATTTCTCGTGAAATGCTTGTGCAATGCCGCCCCATGCACATTTGTGGCCAATCGGCCGCTAGCAGTGGGTGTCAATCAACCCGATCATATCCGATCGGGCTGATTGCTGTCCGCCGCCTTAGAGGTGGCAGACAAGTTAAGGCTCGCAAGGAATAAGCTGGTTGAACGCTTGATAAATCGTCCCCTTAGTCTGAACTTCAAATGAGTAGTAGATTTTTTTCTGACAAATGTCAAAGTTATGTCTATTTCAACTCCTCCTGCATCATGTGACAGCCATCAGCTAATCACAAATGCATATATGTATATTCTGTGAACTCTTGCGCATGCTCAGTAGGAGCTTATGACTCAAAAAAGTGTAAAAATAAAAAAAACTAAGCACATTTTGTTAATGTAAAGTAAACTGGAAAGTTGTTTAAAATTGGATGCTGTATCTGA